>NW_020947390.1:1374755-1884476 GCF_900497805.2 Vombatus ursinus
AAGGAAGGAAGGAAGGAAGGAAGGAAGGAAGGAAGGAAGGAAGGAAGGAAGAAAAGAAAAGACGGAGGAAACGAGGGAGGGAGGGAGGAAGGAAAGAAGTTGCAAAAAGTTTTTAAGGTTGATATAGTGACACACTCACCCACAGTAGTATGTATTTTACTCCACTTTGTGGCTACATACCTTGAAAAAGTCATCTACTATTGGTGCCTCCAATTTCTCCCCTTTCATTCTTTTCTAAACTCTCTTCAGTCTGGCTTCTGGCCTCATCATTCAACTGAAACCATTCCTTACAACGTTACTAATGACCTTTTAACTGAGAAATCTAGTGGCTTTTCTCAATTGTCTTCTTTCTTGACCTCTCTACCTTTGTCACTATTGATCACCCTCTTCTGGTATTCTCTCTTCTCTAGGTTTTTGTCACGCTCCTCTCTTCTAATTCTCCTCCTGCCTGTCTGATTCCCTCTTCTCAACTGGTTTTGTTTTCTCTTCCTCCAGGTCACACTCTCTCACTTCAAGTGTCTCCCAGGCCTATTTTCTCGGCCCTCTTCCCTTCTTTCGCTATGCTATCTTGCTTATGGATTTCATCAGTTCTCATGGATTCAGTTAACATCTCTGTGATGATGAGTCCTTGTCCAGTCCCAACCTTTCTTCCGAGTTCTACCTGCCCCCTACACATCATGAACAGGATAACTCACAGACGCTTTAAAATCAACATTTCTAATATAGAATTCATTTTCTTTCTCCATTCCCTCCCTAAATCCTCTCTTCTTCCAAACTTCTCTATTCCTGTCAAGGGTTCACAGCCCAAGTGTCGCCCTCAATTCCTCACTCCTCCTCACCCCCCCCGCATTATCCAATCTCTTGCTAAATCCTGCCATTTCTCTCACATATATACCCTTTTTTCATCTACACAGCCACTACCATGGTACAGGCCCTCATTACCTCAGGATTGAATTATTGTAATAGCTGTTGATTGGTGTCTTTTCCTTGTTTCTCCGCATCCCAGTGTATCCTCCAATCATTTGACAAAGTGAGATGATGGTGAAAATGACCTCCCTGAAGCACATCTGACCATGTCTCAATACACATACACACACACACACACACACACACACACACACACACACACACAAAACACGCACACACTCAATAAACTCCAACAGTACCCTATTACCCCTAGGATCAATACAAAAATCCTCTGACTTTTAAAGCCTTTCACAACCTGGCCCCTTCGTACTTGTCTAGTTTACTATACCTTACTCCGTTTAAGGTACTTTAAAATCCAGCAACGCTAGTTTTCTTGCTACTAGTCCCACAAGACAATCCATTTCACAACTCAGTGCCATTTCATTGCCTATTCCCCACTCCTGAAATGGTCTTCCTCCTCACCTCCACTGAATTCCTTTGAGACTCATCTCAAACTGCTTCTTTTCCCTCTCCACATTTCTCTGCCTCCCTTCCCCACCCCAGTGCCTTCTCATTGAGATTACCTCCTATTTACATTATGGAATTATTCACATGTTGTTTCTTCCATTAGTATATTAGTTCGTTGAGAACAGAACTATGTTTTTTGCCTTTCTTTGTATGCTCAGCCGTTAGCACAATGCCTGGCACATAGCAAGTTATTTAATAAATGTTTGTTGACAATGATATAAACCTTGTTCGTACTGGAATAATTGTTTGCTAAGTTGTACGCACAGCCCAATTTGCTTTTATGTTCTGAATGCTATTTGCTAAAATAGTGATATGTTTACCATGCTAGATATTTCAGTTCACATCTCATCTTCACATAATCTATCTTCACATAAAGCCGCTTTTCTTTATATTTCCTTTAATGTGCCTGAACCAGGTCATGTCATTCCTGGACTGAATCAGTTTTCCTATTTCATTGATGGGTTTCTTTTATGAGGAAAAAAATCATTTCTAAATGGTGATTTTATACTAAGATGAAAATTTGACTTATAAAAACCATGAGTGATTAGAACGAATTCCTTTGTAGTGTATGTTAATAGCTGAACTCCAGTAACATTTATCTTTTTCCATCATCAAACTAAACTTTAAAAAGAAATAGCTTTCCATACAGAATTGTGTTATGTAAATGCACAGAAAATAAAAATTTGCTTATTTATTGCAGTGATAACATTTCAGAAAAGATAGATGTATTTTATGAACTTTCTTATTTTTTTAAACAGGTAAACCATAGGGACACACTCCTCAGAGCGTAAAGGAAACCATTTTAATTCCTCTTGATAAATAGATAAGATCTGTTACTTATGTGCAGTTCAACACATGTGACAAATAAATTGCCTCCTTAAAGATTTGCATGAAGGATTAATGAGTATTAGCTAAGCTATGGCAGTGAAAGAACATTCATGAAAAATTGCATAGGATGTAAGAAGTTGAGAGGGGCAAGATACCTCATTACACTCATTTATCTACTCTGAAGACTTGTTTCTGCTCATATATTTGAAGTGTAACCATTGAATGACTACAATTTCATGTTTTAAATGAAAAATTCAGTCATGTGACAACTTTAGAATATTTGTTCCTATGAGTTTCCTACTTGGGTCAGGGCGGAGGGACTGGGAATCCATAAAATATGTATTTTTCTACATTAATCTTCTTATCTATGCATCAGGTTTTCAATTTTTTATTTTCTTTAGCCATATATACACTGCTATAGATACTGTTCTAGATTAGATATACATATACATAGATATATTAAGTTCAGATTGCTGATGAAAAAGCCTGCTCAGTGTGAAAGGATAGCTGGGTAAAATAGAGTCATAAATACTTTCCTTTTACATACTTTTGGCATTTTGTTAAAGCAGATGACTTAGAATTTAACAAATATTTTCAACCACATATATATATATATATACACATACACATATACATATATATACACATATACATATATACATGTGTATATATTATATTTTATTAGGGAGAGAGAAAGAGAAAATGGGAGAGCAAGAGAGAGAGAGAGAGAGAGAGAGAGAAATAGAGAGAGAGAGAACGAACTATTTTAGATGCAAAATTGAGTTTTTTATTATTTAAAAATTATAAATCTGTAGTTTTTAGTAAAATTTTCTCCTTACTCATGTTTAGAATGTTACAGGGAACAGTTCCAACAGCCATCTTGTGGACTTCTGCTGATCTAAGAAAATAAAGAGCGAGGGCAGAGTTCATAAACAAACACTTAGGAAACAATGTCTGCAAGTTCTAAAGTTGTAAGAAGACATGGTAGATATGCTTTGTTCAGATATTCCACACATTAGAACAGTGATTGTGTTTGAATAGGCATTGGGATTTTTGTAAAATGCAGAAACATGGGGAATTATCACATACCCAGGCTCAAAAAAAGGAGGTTTATATAACTAGATAGGCAATAAATTAATTCATAGGACCAGTCCTACAGGCACAGAGAACTTCAATTCCATGGGGAGTTAGAAAGATGAATATTCTAATAATAATCATTTTATCATCCTAAAACGTCTAAATCTCATTCTCACAGTGATTTCACTTGATGCACTCTATGTATTAAATTGGGCAGTTAGGTTGCATAGTGGATAGAGCATTAGCCCTAGAGTTAGGAGGACCTGATTTGAAATTGGGCCTTAGAAACTAGCTGTATGACCCTGGGCAAGTCATTTAAACCTGTTTACTTCAGTTTCTTCATCTATTAAGTTAACTAGAGAAGGAAATGGCAAACCACTCCAATATCTCTGCCAAGAAAACCCCACAACTAAAATGACTGAACGACAGTATGTATTACATCAGTATTGAACTCCCTCACTATTTTAAGATATTTTCTTAAGTCAGCATTTGAGTCCTTGGTGATACTCTATAAAGTAGTGGCCTTCTCTTTTAGAGAATGGTGTTAAAGAACTAAAAGAACATTCAGCATCTCAAGGAAATTAAACTATTTGTTAGTATATTATAACAGTAACATATAACTGACTATAAATAGATACTAGAGGTTGCTATATCACTTGAAGAAATTAAAACATACAACATACATGCACATACACACATCTCAAGGAAATTAAACTATTTGTTAGTATATTATAACAGTAACATATAACTGACTATAAATAGATATTAGAGGTTGCTATATCACTTGAAGAAATTAAAACATACAACATACATGCACATACACACATATACCAGTTTCTGTGGAAAACAGGAATGAATAGCAAACACTTTTTCTACACAGGTTTTCTGTATTTTCCCCCCTTGATATAATATTCATTTATGATAAAATTGCTTCTGTTGGTGAGAAGACTTTTGTGAAGTTTTCAATCTAGTGTAAGTGTCCCTATTTCCAGCTGGCGTGCAGAACAACAGTGTGTCTTAAAGCCAGGCCCTAATCTTACTTCCAATTATTATCCAGGTCATCTAAATAGGCCTTCTCAATTAGTTAGGGTTGTTATACTGAAGTTTGTTTCTGCCTTTGTTTAGCATATTCTTCAAAGGTAATCTTACAAATCCAAAAGACAATGGTTTTGTTCCCCTTTTATTCCTATAATACTTCTTTTATATGAAAAAGATGCAGCTAATTTGTGATAAGACTCTGGTCCTAGTTTCTCTCTCTTATTTCTGGATAGAATCATTTAATAGAGTTCAAAATGCAATGAGGGAAGTTAATCATTGGCCTCCATTTTCCAGACTGTTTCTGAAATCTTTTTCTCATAGCCAAAACATGGAGCTATGTTTTGAACAGGTAAACATTGTGATTTTCTCCCCATAGAAAATGTGATTTCAAAATATACTTCGACCAATTATTCAATGATATAAAGTAAGTAAAAAAAAAATCCCCTCCCATAGAGAACTCCCATTTTATTCACCTGACATTTTTTGCTGATATATCCTTAAACAAGTTATTTAAATTCTTTTAACCTTAACAAAGCAGTTAGATTAAATATTTCTTAAGATACACTCTCACTTTAAAATTCAGTGATCTCTATATATCTTGTAACTATAACATCAGAGTCAAAACTGATATGGAATTTTGTTACAAAAACTACTACCTGAAGTGATAAAGTTTCTTCAGGAATCCTGTGGATGTATTAGCCAAGTGAATCTTGGGGATAAACAGCCAGTGCTTTATAGAATGAAGACTACATGGAGACTCCTATCATTCTCATGTGATAACACAACAAATTTAACATTTTAAATTTATTGGTTAAGTTTAAAAATAATATTTCAGTGTTAAATAACCAAGATACTCTTTCCATAAATCACTCACTTATTCTTTCAACTAATATTTATTAAGCTCTTGTTATATGCATAGTATCATGCTAGGCACTCTGAGGTAGCTCAAGGAAAAGAGAGGAGAGGATTATTGAAGCATTTTTGAAATGATAAGAAATTCCTTCAAACAGAGATTGAACATTGATATATAATTAATTCCCTGAAAAAAATTTAGCCTAATCTTAAGGTGAACAAGAAAGCATTGTTTTTATCACCACCATGGTGTCATTCAATGGTCTTGAACTTTTCATAGTGATAACTTTCCGTTTTAGCAACATCTTTTCAAATACTTTTTAATGACAACTATAAATGACATTGAATAACATATAGTTGATGAAAAACATTTTCATGTCAATTTTATTCTAAATCAAATAATATTATAAAAAGTATAGTAAAGAAGATTTGTTCATTCATTATGAATAAATCTTTTATCATCATGTTAGGTCACATGGTGGAGAGAGTGCCAAGTGTGGATTCAGGAAGAACTGAATTTACATCCTGCCTCTGTTCCTTAAGATCTGTGTGACCTTTGGCAAATCACTCAATCTCTGTTTGCCTCAGTTGCATCAATTGTAAAATGAGAATAATAATAGTATCTATCCTCCAGGGTTGTTGTAAAAATCAAATGAGATACTATTTCTAAAGTTCTTAGCATAGTACTTGGAACATATTAGGTGCTATATAAATAATAGCTATTTAATATTATTATTATTACCATATTGGATTTTAACAGTCTACCCAGTAAGTTGTTTGACAGTGATTTTCATTTTCCCTTTACTTTCTAAAACTAGTATTGGAGGGGAATGGTTTTTCATCTTTTTTATGAATATTGTAGGAGTAACTAAAGTCTAATATATTATCCAAGCATTTACACTCTCAAATGCTATTCAAACGCCAGTTCTGGCAGGCCATATTAATCAATCAGCAACATTTATTTAGTACCTACTATGTGTCAGGCACTATCTAAATTTGTAGAAGATTATTACTGGAAGATAAGGCCCATTTGGCATATTATTATTGTTGATGTGTTTTGACCATAGCACTTAGGAAGACCATCTCCTTTGTGAAATGTGGGAATGGAGGTAGGGGGAGAGTGTGAGGGTAAGAGGAACGGTCACATTCATGTAGCAGGCATGAAATTGTCACCTGCATCAGAGAAGGGCAAATACAAACTCATGAAATCAAAGATACTTGTTTTCTTTCTTTTAGGAAAAAAAATCACCATTCTTTTAGTTTTGTTTTTAAATTCTCTATATTTAGCATGTGGTCGCCACAACCGCGTACTACACACCAATCAGGATCATTAGAAGTAAACCCAATATGGCCATTGCTGAGATTATTTACATTTCTTCTCGTACACTGGTTGACTTCTGTTTAAGTGATTTAGCATCTATGTTCTCTTGCCTCTTCAAACTTCCTGTTGTTACTCAATTTTGTGTACTCAACATTGATACACATCTAGGAAAAAAAAGTATGTGCAGCAAAAAAAAAAGAAAGTTATTAGTGGGAATAATGTAGAGAGTAACTGGGGGCAATATAAAGGAGCAAATTCAAATCTTATATACCAAGGAAATCCATAGATAACAGAACAAAATTCATTAGAGTTTAGCTTCCTAACTGAAATGTACTAGATAACAATTCCATGTGTCTGTATCATAGACATCACCATAGCAGCTTCTAGGCCTGCTCATCTATAGACACAGCTATCTATTCTACCCAGTGTTTGATGGTTTTTATTGACCAATAAGGAACACACTTGTCAGTGTGTTCTAATTTCTACATATCTCTTATGGTTCCCAGTTGACTATTGCTCTTTGTAACAAATGGAATTTCTTTTATCTTCTCTTTGGCAGTGAATACTTTTTAATCATATGTACATAAAAATGAGGTTTATCTTGGCTATATACTGTAATTTCAAAGCAGAACCCTGCTGCGTTTTAGTGTGAGCAACAAATGCTGTTAAAATATGTCTACAATGTTAAAAAAGAAAATTAATATTTTATAGGTTAAACAAAGATTCCTGAACCTTAAGTGAAATATTTTAAAGCTTGAAATGCTTCTGTTAGGCTAAATTTCATTTTTAAGAGGTTTAATAGCCTTCCTTTGTTATGTTGTTCAAATTAGTCATTTAAAACGCCATAGCTATGTCTTACCCAGTCTAAGGCTACCCCTCCCTAATAAAATTTGGAGACTGGATCACCCAGGAGATGAATACCCAAAGGTAGCCTTAGAGTTCAAGGAAATCTAAGGATTTAAACTCCCAAAACTATAATTCTTGAACCTCCACTAATGTGTTTAGTGAGCCAGAGGGTACAATTAACTCAGAGAAAAGGTATTCACTGAAATGGACTAGTAAGAATATCTTCTCCATAAACCTGAGGCACACTTTCTCATAAATACACACAGCATCAAGTGGGAAGAGTAAGCACATGCATAAAATATAAGAGTATGGAGTCAAACATGAATGGAACACATGTAGCAAAGGCAAGACACACCTCCTGCACTATGGAGCCCCAATATTTCTTCCTTTCTTGTGGTACTCTGCTTCAGTGCAATATCACTCCTAGGAACACCATTCTTTTTGACTCTGTGGTCCTGTTCCTAACCTCAACACAACTCAGCCCCATAGCTAGACTCTCCATGACTGCTTTGTGCTGGGAGAAGCATCTCCTCTTCAGTGAGTTGTTCTGCTTCAAGATGACATTGTCATTGAGGGAGCAGGGAGAAGAGAGAAATCTTCTCTCTCTGAACCTACTAGCCTGTGGAAGAAGTGAAAGAGGAAGGACAAAGAGGAATTGTGTCCCATAGCTCTTTTTTTTTAATCTAGAAGGAATGAATCTTGGCATCTTCCAGGAAAGACTCCCTTGTGTGCCTACAGAGATGACTAATTTATTTTACAAAAGTCATCAGGTATGTGACTAATCCTTTTGCTAGTCAATGGTGAGCTACCCTTTCCATCAAAATGATGGAGGAACAACAGTTCATGAACTGCGGTTTTTTTTTAAACTTTTACAGTCTGCAAATAGGTCATTCAAGGTGTGTCACTCAAAGTTCTGCAGCCATTATATTGTACAGAATGAATGACTCAGAATCTGAAAGGGGAAAAACCCTAACACCTCACTGCTTCCTTTACTACCACTTACATTCTGAAATTTCATCAAGTGCTCTGAGGTCCCTCAATTGATGTTCAACTAATCACTACTCCTTCCCCCCAATCCTGTCACAACACATACAGCTGTTACCACAGTGACCATGACCAAGCAAAGTCTCGATCTTAGGGCTTCACTATGATTCCGTTGTTCAATACCATATACATTCAGCTTTTTCTAGTACAAGAAACATTAGCAGAGTCCCAGAGCTTTGAACAGCTGAAACCTAAACATTTCATTTTCTAGTAATGGGTGAAAGAAGAGGTTAACCAAAAATTCTAAACCTTCAAATAGTGGTGTTATGATACTTGTAATGAATGAGTCAAATTGAAAAGTAGGCCTTTAGGATGAACTTGTCCCCATTTTAGATTTTAGTTCCTGTTTCTTTCCTGACACTTGACCAAACCTCTGCTATTTGGGTCCTGTTTCTTTGGATCTCAATATGCCCAAATTGCCAATCCATGTTTCCAGGTCTTGAACATAGTACTCACTTTTAGAGCCTATCTGCTTCATACCTACTGAAGATAACTAAGCAGTAGTTAGAATATGAGAGTGGAGATCAGGGAAGAAGACAGGATTGTAAACAGATTTTGAAGTCAACTGCATAGACAGAAATAATTGATGCTATGGGAATGGATGAGATCAGGAAAATAGACTAAATACCTCTGAGGATGTAGCTTAGATAAAGGTCTGTGTTTAGGAGACAATGAGGAAAACAGGCTCTCAGTGTCAAAGTTTCTCAAAGACATGATTTTGTTTTATACGTCATCATATCCTCATAGCACCTAACAGAATACTTTGTATTTAGTAAACTCAATTAGCATTTGTTACTTTATTGATGGATTGTACCTCCTCTTACCTTGTTTCTGAATTGGTCTGGGTTTAAGGTTCCTTCTAACTCTGGAATTCTGAGGTGTTGGGACAACATAGAGCAAAAAGTATTAGGTATTTAGAGTCAGAAAAACTTGATTTGAACCTTGACAATTCTCATTACTACTTTGGGGCATAGCACTTCAACTCTTGGGGTAACAATTTCTTTACCAATAAAATGAGTGGTTGGACTAAATGATCTCTAAGATGACTTTCAGCTCCTGTGATTGTATATGGCATGTAAAAAAATTGTAGAGTATATTATTTGCAGAAATGCTGAAGGTATTCAGATCCTATGAAGAGATTCATGCAGTTTTTTTTTATTTTAAAAAGAGGGTTGATTTCATTATGTGCTTTGTCCTTATTACTTTTAATAATTAAAACTACTATATCTTCTATGTCATAGATCTTTTATGCTCAGCCCAGATATGAAAATAAACTTTGACTTGTGTTTCCAAAAGCAACTAAGCAGGATGAATGAGCAACACTTACAATAGAGATTGAAAAAATTCTTTTGCAGAAAATATGTTTAATAAGAATGTATATGTAGAGCCTATATCAGATTGCATACCATCTCAAGGAAGGAAGTGGGGAGGGAGGGGGAGAAAATTTAAAACTCAAAAGCTTATGAAAGCGAATGTTGAAAACTAAAAATAAATTAATTTAAAAAAACAAATGACAACAAAAAAAGGAAAAAATTATTTTCCATACTGTGTTAATTCAAAGAAAATCACATAGTATTCTTTACTAAAAGGAAAATCAAGCATCACTAGATAATTTTTAATTTTTTAAAATTTATTTCATTAAATATTTCCCAATTACAAGTAAAAAATTTTAACAATCTTTTTTTAAATTCTGAGTTTCAAATTTTCTCCCTTCCTTTTGCCCCTCTCCTCTCCTTGAGAAGGCAAACAATATGATATCAATTATACTTGTGAAGTCATGTAAAACATTTCCATATTAGCTATATTGCCAAAGAAAACAAAGACAAAAAAAGAAGAAAAAGAAAATAGAAAAGTTCATTTCAATCTGCATTCAGAGTTCCTCAGTTAACTTTCTTAAGGGGGATAGCATTTTTTCATTTTAAGTCCTTTGGAAATGTCCTTGGATCATTGTCTTGATCAGAGTAACTGAGTATTTTAGTCAATCATCTTTACAATATTGCTATTATTGTGTAAAATGTTCTCCTGGTTCTGCTTACTTCACTTTGCATGAGTTCATAAAAGATTTCTCAGGTTCATCTGAAATCTATTTATCATTTCTTATAGCACAATAATATTCCTTTACAACCATATACCATAACTTGTTCAGTCACTCTCCACTTGATGGGCATCCTTTTAATTTTCAATTCTTTGCCATCACTAAAAGAGCTGCTCAAATGGACAAATATGTCCTTTCTCTTTCATTTTATTTCTTCAGGATATAGACCTAGTAGTGGTATTGCTGGGTCAAAGAGTGTACACAGTTCTATATCTTTTTTAGCATAGTTCCAAATTGTTCTCCAGAATAGTTGGACTAGTTCACAACTCCACCAACAATGCTTTAATATCTCATTTTTTCCACATTCCCTTCAGCATTTGTCATTTCCTTTTTCTGTCATTTTAGCAATTCTGATAGGTGTGAGGTGCTACCTCAGAGTTGCTTTCATTTGTATTTCTTTAATCCATAGGGATTTAGAGCATTTTTTTTATGTGACTGCTAAAGGCTTTGATTTCATCTTCTGAAAACTGCCTGTCCATATCATTTGACTACTAATTAACTGGGAAATAGCTCTTATTTTTATAAATTTGTCTCAGTTCCATATATTTAAGAACTAAGGACTTTAGCAGAGAAACTAGCTATAAATTTTTTTGCCTCAGTTTCATTTTTCTTCTAATTTTGGCTGAATTAATTTTGTTTGTGCAAAAACTTTTAATTTCATGTAATTAAATTTTTGATTTTACTTCCCATAATACTCTTGATCTTTTGTTTGGTCATATATTCTTACCTTATCCATATATTTCACAGTTACATTTTTTCATGCTCCCCAATTTTACTTATGATATCACCCTTTATGTTGAAGTCATTTATCCATTTTGACCTTAATGTGGTATATGGTGTGATATGTTAATCTTTGCCTAGTTTCTACCAAACTGCTTTCCAGTTTTCCCAACAATTTTTGTCAGGTAGTGAGTTCTTACTGCTAAGACGTGGGTCTTTGGGTTTATCAAACACTAGATTACTATGGTCATTTACTACTGTGTGTTGTGTACCTAATCTATTTCATTAATCCACCACTCTATTTCTTAGTCAATACGATGATTACCAATTTATAATATAGATTGAAACTGGAACTTCTAGATCACCTTCCTCCACATATCTTTTTTAATTGATTCCCTTGATAGTCTTGATCAGGAATAGGGAACCTGCAGCCTTGAGGCCACATGTTGCCTTCTAGGTCCTGGGGTACAGCCTTTCGACTGAGTCCAAGTTTTATAGGACAAATCATTTTATTAAGAGGATTTGTTCTGTGAAATGTGGATTCAGTCAAGGGGCTACTTGAGGACCTTGAGGACCACATGTGGCTTTGAGGACACAGGTTCCCCACCTTTGGTCTTGATATTTTGTTCTTCCAGATGAATTTTACTATTTTTTTTCTAGTTCTATACAATAATTATTTAGTAGTTTGATTGGTATGGCACTTAATGAGGAAATTATTTTAGGGAGAATTTTCATTTTTATTATGTTGGCTCAGCCTATCCCATGAACAATTAATATTTCTTCAATTGTTCATATCTGTCTTTATTTTTGTAATTGTGTTCATGTAATCCCTGGGTTTTTCTTGGCAGATAGACTCCCAAGTGTTTTACATCATCTGCAATTATTTTTAATGGAATTTCTCTTTCTAACTCTTGGTTCTGGGTTTTGTTGGTAGTATATAGAAATACTTATGATTTCTGTGGGTTTATTTTAGATCCTGCAACTTTGCTGAAGTTGTTAATTGTTTCAACTAGTTTTTTTTAGTTGATTCTCTAAGTTAACCATCATATCTGCAAAGAGTGATAGTTTTCTTTCCTCTTTGCCTATTTTTATTCCTTCAACTTTGTTTTCTTGTCTTATTGCTATGACTACCATTTCCAGTACAATATTGAATAATAACGGTGATAATGGACATCCTTGCTTTACCCCTGATCTTATTGTGAATGTTCCATGTTTATCTCTGTTACAGATAATGTTTGCTCTTGAATTCAGATAGTAGTACTTATAATTTTAAATAAGGTTCCATTTATTCTTATGCTTTCTAGTGTTTTTTTTTTTTAAATAGGAATTGATGTCTTTTGTCAAAGGCTTTTTCTGTATCTATTGATTAAATCATTTGGTTTTGGTTGGTTTTGTTATTGATATGATTAACGATGCTGATAGTTTTCCTAATATTAAACCAACCCTTCATTCCAGACTTTAAATCCCACTTAGTCATCTTTTATGATCTTTATGATATATTTCTGTAATCTCCTTGCTAATGTTTTATTTAAATTTTTGCACTGATATTTATTAAGGAAACTTTTTCTGTAGTTTTCTTTCTCTGTTTTTGCTTCCCCTGGTTTAGGTACCAAAAGCACTTTTGTTAATAAAAAGAATTTGGTAGGACTCTTTCTTTACTATTTTTTCCCCAAATAGTTTATGTAGTGTTGAGATTCATTGTTCCTTAAATGTTTGGTAAAATTCACTTGTGAATCTACCTGGTCCTATAAATGTTTTCTTAGGGAGTTCACTTATTCAAATACTTTTTTTTTAGAAAAATGGCATTACTTAAGTATTCTATTTCCTCTTGTGTTAATCTGGGCTATTTATATTTTTGTAAATATTCATTCTGGGCAAAATAACTCCTAATACTTGCTTTAATTTCATCTCCATTGGTGGTTCATTCACCCTTTTCATTTTTGATATTAGTAATTTGATTTTTTAATTAAATTAATCAATGGTTAATTTACTAGTTTCTTTCTATAAAAACAGCTCAGTATTATTTATTAGTTCAATTTTTAACTTTCTATTTTGTTAATCTCTCCTTTGATTTTCAAGGTTTCAGTTTTCATGTTTTACTGAAAGTTTTTAATTTGCTCTTTTTCTAGTTGTTTTTTAGTTGCATTCATAATTCATTGATCTACTTTTCCCCCTTTTTTATTGATATTTGCTTTTAGAGATATCAAATTTCTTCAGGAATATCCTGCAAATTTTAGAATATTGTCTCATTGCCATTCTATTTAATGAAATTATTCATTTTTTCATTATTTGTTTTTTGACACTCATTCTTTAAGAGTAGATTATCTAGTTTCTAATTAATTTTTAATCTATGCTTCCATATTTCTTTATTTAATGTAACTTTAATTGCATTATGGTCTGAAAAAGGGTGCATTTAATATTTCTGCTTTTCTGAATTTTGTTGTGAGCTTTTTAAATGCCCTAATACTTGTCAATTTTTGTGAAGATGCAATGTAGAGCTGAGAAAAAGATATATGCCTTTGTATTCCCATTCAGTTTTTTCCAGAGGTCTATCATATCTAACTTTTCTAAGATTTTATTCATTTCCTTGACTTCTTTCTTATTTATTTTATAATTAGATTTATCTAGCTATGAGAAGGGAATGTTGAGGTTGCCTATTGGTATATTTTTATTGTCTATTTCCTCCTATGATTCATCAACTTTTCCTTTAAGAATTTGTATGCTGTGTTTGGATCAATGTTTAGTATTGATATTACTTCCTTATCTATAGTACCTTTTAGCAAGATGCAGTTTCCATATTTATCTCTTTTAATTAGGTCTATTTTTGCTTTTGCTTTGTCTAAGGTCATGAGTGCTATGCTTACCTTTTTTACTTTAGCTGAAGCATAATAAATTATGCTAAAACCTCTTATTTTCACTCTTTGTATGTCTCTTTGTTTCAATTGTGTTTCTTATAAACAACATATTGTTGGATTCTAGGTGTCTAATCTATTCTGTTGTCTGCTTCCATTTTATGGCTAAGTACATCACATTCACAATCACAGTTACAATAACTAACTGAACTTCCCTCTGTTATTTTTTTCTGTTTATCCTTTTCTCACTCTTTTTATCTTGTACAGCCTCTAAATTGTTCTACTTTTGACCACTGCCTTCTTTTATCTGCCCTCCCTTTTATTACCCCCTTTTTTCTTTTTTCCTCTTCCTCTTCTACTTGCCTGTTGATTAAGATAAATTTCTATTACTAGTTGAGTATGTCTGTGTGTATATGTATGTGTGTACACATACACACACATGCACGCACCCACGTATGGACATGCATATTTACCTCTTTGAACCAATTTAAATGTCAGTAAAGTTCAAGCATTGCTCATCCACCACTAAACCCCATCATTTGCCCATCCACTGCAAAAGCTCTTCCTTGTGTTCCTCTTTCATGTGAGATAATTTCCCCATTCTCCTTCTCTCTTGTCCTTGCCCTTTTTCTTTCTCACCCCCACACTTTTTTTTACATCTTCTCAACCTAATCAACTCACATTTGTGCCCTCTTTCTATGTAGAATTTTTCTACCTGTCCTAATAATAATGAATTTATTAGAAGTTATATGTATCATCTTCCCATGTAGAAAAGTAAAGAATTTAAACTTGAGTCCCTTATGATTTCTCTTTCATGTTTACCTTTTTATGCTTCTCTTGAGTCTTGTATTTGAAATTCTAATTTTCTATTCAGCTCTAGTCTTTCCAACAGCAATACTTGAAAGTCCTCTATTTAATAAAATATTTATTTTTCCCCTTTAAAAAATATTCATTTTTGCTGGGTAGTTTTTTTTTTGTTTTGTAATTTCAGGTCTTTTGCTTTCCAGATTATCATATCCCAAGTCCTCCACGCCTATAACATGGAAGTAGCTAAATCTTGTGTAATCCTAACTATAGCTCCATGTTATTTAAATGGTTTCTTTTTGGTGGTGTATTTTCTCTTTTATCCTGGAAATTTGTCCATAATATTCCTGGGGGTTTTCATTTTGAGATGTCTTTCAGGTTATGATTAGTGGGTGCTTTTAATTTCTATTTTACCCTTTGATTCTAGGATATTCAAGCAGTTTTCCTTGATAAATTTCTTGAGATAAGATTTCTAGGTTCTTTCTCTGATCATGATTCTCAGGTAGTCTAATAATTCTTAAATTATCTCTCTTTGGCCTATTTTCTAGGTCAGTTGGGTTCTTTTTTTTGATGAAATATTTTACAATTTCTTCTATTTTTTCATTCTTTCAACTTTGATTCTTTCTTAATGTTTCATAGAGTCATTAACTTCTATTTGCCCAATTCTAATTTTTAAAGAATTATTTTCTTCACTAAGTTCTTGTATCTCTTTTTGCATTTGATCAATTTAGCTTTTTAAGGAGTTATTTTCATCAGTCAATTTTGTATTTTTTCATTTGTCCAATTCTGTTTTTTAAAGTGTTATTTTCTTCAGTATTTTTTCTGCCTCCTTTACCAAGGTGTTATCTTTTCATAATTGTCTTCATTTGCTTTCATTTCTTATCTAATTTTTCCTCTACCACCTTATTTGACTTTGAAAATCATTGTTTTTCTGTTCCAGGAATTCTTACTGAGTTTGTATCCAATTCACATTTTTCTGTGAAGCTTTGCTTGTAGATATTTTGACTTCATTGTCTTCTTCTGAATTTGTGTCTTGATCTTCTCTGTCACCATAGTAGCTTCTTATGGTCAGGTTCTTTAGTTGTTGTTTGCTCATACACACACCCATTTCTTGTTTTTGAACTTTATTTTAAAGTTGGGCTCTGTTTCTGGTGTGGACAGTGGGGAAGGGTACTATCTCAAGTTTCGGGCTTTTTTGCACTGCTATTTTTAGAGCTGGGTATGGGAGTTTGGAAGTTTTTGGTACTTCCAAGGTGGTATGATCTAGAGATAGGTGTGTTCATTGCTCTCCTGGTCTGTGTTCTCTTCCTTACCCAGAAAGGCCCCTGATCCATTGGGACCAGAATCTACACTGTTTCTAAGGTCCCTGATCCTTTGGGACCAAAAGCAATACTGTCCCTTAGGGCTCTTACTGCCTCTTGATCAAAAGTGCTGCACCTTGAATTTTAATCCAGAAGTGGTTGTAGGATTTGCCAAACAGCCTCTGCTCCTACATCTAGTTCTATTTCAGGGGTCCCCAGTAATCTGTTTCTGACCAGTTAACAGATACTTTTACTCTCTGTCTGGAGAGCTCTTAAAGCTGTTGCTGCTTCTGTCATGACCACTTCATCCCACCATAGTTGTTTCTTCTATATGGGCTTTGAGTCAGCCTCCATCCCTATGTCACAGTTCTCTCTTTCTGACTTCCTAAGTTGTCTTAGCCTCTAAGAATGTCTCACTCTGGTCTTTTGTTGGCTCTGCCACTCCACCCCCACAAGTTGCCAGATAAGCTTTTGCATGAATTTCTGCCTGATTCCTCCTTCTGCTCTACAGTAGTAGATAATTAGGAGGGAAACTCACTGTAATTTCCTTCTTGTGCAACTTTTGTAAAAAAGTTAGAGTGGTAGCTTGTGCTATCAACTTTCCTTCATAATAAGCTTCACTGTGCCAGTTTTAAAACAGTAGCAATGTTGTTGCTATTTATTTTCTGTTACTTTAAACCCAGAGTTCATGTACCTCCTTGCAACTTCACGAACTTGAATGAGAAAAAAATTACGTTTATTTTCACTATTTTTAAAATGAAATTTAAAGGAATTTTTAGCATTTTCTTCAATATGAATGCATATAACAAATGTTAATTTGCGAAGGGGTATACATAGGCTTCATCAGACTGCCAAAAGGCTCTGACATAATGAACGTTAAGAACCCGTCTTAAATTGTCTGTACTTTGATTAGTTCAGCTGAAAACGGTCAAATAATGCTGATTTACATCATGGAATTGTGAAGATTATATAGCACTTTATGAGTACTAAATTTCATTATAATATTTTATCAAAAATGCTCAATTGAATTGTGGTATCAGTTTTAAATATTTTTATATTTATTACTCTGGTGTATCACCATGGTGTGGAGACAGACCTGACTTTTTGAAAACTTTACCAGAGGAGCACACATATTGGAAGTCCTTATCATGCTAGAAGAGGTTCGAGTAAGGTTCCAGCAAAAGACTGTGTACATTCTGAGGCTCAAATTAATCACTGAAAGTGGTACATCTGCTAGTAGGCCAGCCATTTCCTGATAAATTGTTTGGCCTAGACAACCCAATATAAAAAATTAAAACCATTAAAATAAAGTATGGCTACAGATAAAATCTGTGATTTTACTGGTTTAGGGAGCTACCTCTACCGTTGCAGGTTGACACCTTCTCTATAACCTGTAGGCTTGGAGAGTGACCTCAATGCAATCTAAGAGGCTAGGTGACCTGACCAGTGTCAGCCAGTCAGTGTGTATCACAGGGAGGTCAGACTTGAACCCAGGTCCTCCAGACTCTTGAGTCTGGCTCCCTAGATGGTACATCATGCTGCCTCTCACTATAAAAATAAAGCAGGTAGTCTGTAGTTGGACTTCTTTAGTAAGTACAATAACTTTAATTTTCATTTAACTCATATTACAAGGACAGAAAATAAAAGATATGTCAGAGATATTTGTCATAATAACCCATTGTGCCTTTCCCATTTGCAAACAATTCTCTTCTAAATTATACAATTGGGCAGTTCAATTAAAAGAATAAATAAATAAAAAGGGGAGCTTCTACTAAATAACAAAGTGGCTTCAACATTCTGAATATCCTCTAATGTATCTAGGTACTGCTATCAGTATTAAGGAAATGTGTTCCATGTGAGGGCGCTATTGTTTATTAAATCATTTAATGCATAGAGTACTTCATATCCATTTACACTATGAATCTCATTATAAACATCCACTTAAGATCCTTTGACCCTCATCTGTTCTTCTCTCATATCTTTCTCATTCAAATGAAAAGTGCTTGCTCCTTGTCTTCTAGAAGAATTAGAGAATGTTGAGATGGAGATTTTGAAATTATGTACGCAATGAAAACTTGTCTAAGGACTTCACAGATCTAATAAATTTTGTTCCACATTCTCATCATTTGGAGTTTTTGTTGTTCAGTCATGTCCAATTCTTCATGACCCCCTTTTTAGAGTTCTTTTGGCAAAGATACTGCAGTAGTTTACTCTTCCCTTTACCAGCTCATTTTACAGATGAGGAAACTGAGACAAACAGGGTTAAGTGATTTGTCCAGGGTCACATAGCGAGTAAGTGTCTGAGGCTGGATTTGAACTCATGAAGATGAGTATTCCTGATTCCAAGCCCAGTGCTCTATCCACTGCACCACCTAACTGGCCTACTTCGGCTTAAGGGACACCACTTACCATTTGAGAAATGAGTCAAAAGACCCCTTAGAAGTCTTCTTGATTCACCCAGAGATGTGGAAATATGTTAATTAAGTAATTGTCTCATTTAGCTCATAGAGAGGATACTGCTTTGTGATATTGAATTAATTTCAAATATTGTCTGAAAAGTTTGCAATGTACAGAACATTAAAACACAATCTTACAAGCAAGTATTATTAATGAAAAAAGTTTTAAAGAATAAAGTATTGAAAAATAAAATGATTTGCACTACATAGATATTGATGAGAAAGTCTTAGAAAGTTGAGCATTCAGAGATCCTCATATTTTACTATGATGTTATCATTAACCCTATGCTAAGAATAAGCAAAACTCAAGCTCTACCTCTTTCCTAAGCCCTTCAGCTGCTACTGCTGCCTCCATGAAATCACCTTATATTTAGTTTGTATGTAAGTGTATATGTAGATGTTATATGTGAGAATATGTATACATGCTGTCTCCCCAAAAGAATGTGAGCTCTTCGTATAGGCAGCTATTTGGCATCAACCAGAGTGCTGGACACGAGTTCAAATCAATCCTATCTCAGGTACTTATTAATTGTTTTGTAATACCCTGCACATCAAATCATTTAATGACTATGAACCTCAGTTTCCTCATCAGTAAAATAAGAATAAAAATAATAACACCTACCTCACAAGGTTATTGTGAAAATCAAATGAGATAATGAATGAAAAATGCTTTGCAAATCTTAAAGTGCTAGATGTTGTTGTTTTTGTTGTTATCCTCAGGGCAGAGCTCTGTGTTTGGCACATAATAGGCATTTAATAAATGATTATTCATTTGGAGTAGACAAAAAACTTACAATTGAAAAGGATATTCAATAAGTGTTCATTTTTTAAAAAGAAAGGGCATTTTTAAATTTAAAGAAATCAGTGAATCCCCAAATATTTTACTTTCTTTACTGTTTTCATTTTTGGCACTGTTGGAAAATCCTTTCCAACTACCAGGTGCCAGCTTTTTGCCTTGTATGCAGCATTTTTGCTTTCTTTCCTTCCTGGAATCCCTAAGTGCATGGCTACGTGAAATTGAAAATTTATTTGAAGACCTAATTGAGCATTTTTGAGGGGCCTCAAAAAGGTGGTCTTTTTCAAAAAATAGAGAAGAGAAACTTATTCTATGTAAATATTTATTCTCTCATTGCCAAAATTATTGGTAAATAATGATTCACAAAGTTGTTGCAGGTGTCTTGGAATGCCATGTTAGATAACCCTGAATTAAATGGGTTATTGTTTAACTCTTCCCCACACCTCATCTAAATCCTAAAGTACAAAATCTAGAAAACACAGGCAATTTCAGTTATCAGACAAAGTCTTGCTAGGCTGAGGTAAGAGACAGAAGGAATTCCAATATAAGTTATGGCTGCATCTTGGAATTTATTGTAGGATCTTCATGAAGGTCAACTTGGATTTAAATAAGATTTATATAAATGGATCTGCCCTCTAGTAGTTTGCTGCTAATGGAGGTCCTTGAATTTAGAGGTCAATTGAGCAAAATAATAGGAATATTAGCACCACAACTAGTTTATAACCTTCTTTTGAGAAAACTATATGATTATTATGAATCATTTTGTAAGTTAAGCAGCAAGGGGATTAAAAATACTTGCCATTCATATAGTCATAACTGTAACAAATAGTTTGATATAAAAATCTTCAATAGAATTCTTTTAATGATTTATGATCTTATTGTTTTCCTTCTGCCCCCACTGCTTGCCTATTTGATCATCAACATCCCCTTCTCTCCTCCTCCCTTCCTCCCTTCTTTCCTCCCTCCCCCAATTTTGTTTTCCCCTGGCTCCTTCCTTATTGCCTTCAAAACCCTGATCTCCATCTTTAAAATACCCTTGACTGTAATTCCCTAACTTACCTACCCTACCTTATCAAGAGCTACTCTCCTGTCCAGCTGATGTTTTATATATCCTCCTTTTCACTGCCAAGCTCCAGGTGGGTGGAGGGATAGGGAGTAGAGGGGAACTGTCCACATTCCTTGTCTGCATTCTCTCACCTCCCACTTACTTTTTAATCCTGTACAATTTGGTTCTCAGTGGAATCCCAACATTTCCAGCAGGGAGACAGTAGGTATGCCTTGATGGATTCTCATCCTGTGGAACTAATTGCCCCAGCAATGTTGTTTGGCCTGACACACAGGCCTGGGAGCAAATATAGGTGTGAAGCATGATAGACTTGGAATGAATGGTAAGATTTTTCTAGATCGTTGGTGCTCACCAGTATATTTCATTGGAAAAAACTTGCTTCCACTGATATTTCTATGTTAATACCTCTTCTAAATCTCAGGACTAGAAAATAATTTCTCAGAATTAGAGATAATTATGAGACTTTTTTATTTTGTCAGTACGTCATATCTTAAAGGTCGTGTAGTCTGTCTCCTCATTTTATAGATGAGGAACTAAAGCTTAGAGCAGATAATTGATTTGCCCAAAGTCACACAGGTAGGAAGCAGTAGAATGTGAATACAGGTATCATCACTCCAGATCCAGTATTCTTTGCATTCTACCACATATTCAGTATAAAACTTAGAGTTTAAATAATATAAAGGTGCCAATAATTGGATGAATGAATGATGTAAGGGAAATACTAACTATAACAGGCAATTGACATTGGGAAGAATACACATCAATGGTGACTCAAATCTATACCATGGAATGAAAAAGCATTAGATGTGATGTCAGAAATCCTGAGATCAGAGTCCAGTTCTGCTACTTACTACCTGTGTGACCTTGGACAAGTCATTTAACTTCTCTTGGCCTCAGCTTTCTCATCTGTAAATCTGCAGTTTGTCCAGCTGATCTCCTACGGTCTTTCCAACTCTAAATCTATATTCCAGAAATTATTCTGAAGATTTTCCTCCTAAAAAGCCTGAGGAAAGGTTTGTTTTACAAATAAAATGTGGCTAATTCCATTACCTCTTCCTGGATCACTGCCTTGTGGTGGTAGAGAGGTTTGTGTAGTTCAATGAAACTATGGTCCGTTCTGACAAAACATGATCCACTGGAGAAGAAAATGGTAAACTGCTCTAATATCTTTGCCAAGAAAACCCCCTGGTCAGTCTTAAAATTATAAAAGATATGACACCAGAAGATGAACCCCTCAGGTCAGAAGGTGTCCAGCATGCTACTGGGAAAGAGTGGAGGACAACTACAAGTAGCTCCAGAACTAATGAAAAGACTCTCAGCTAAAAAAAAAAATGTGTCTAGAGATAAAAGGAAAATCTGATACTTTGAAGATCAATATTGCATAGGGACTTGGAATATAAAATCTATAAACCAAGGTGAGATGGAAAGATTAAACATTGGCATCTTCAGTATCAGTAAACTTAAATGGACAGGAATGGGTGAATTTAATTCAGGCGATCACAATATATACTTATATGGACAAAAATCCCTTAGGAAAAATGGATTAGTCCTTATAGTCAATAAAAGGGTGAGAAAAGTAGTACGGGGGTATGATATCAAAAAAGGCAGAATGCTATCTGTTCAAATCCAAGGCAAACCATTCAACATCACAACTATACAAATCTATGCTCTAATCACTGATGCTAAATAGGTCAAAGTAGATCAGTTCTATTAAAATCTACAATATCTTCTATAAATCGCACCCAAAAAATATCACATTCATCATAGGGGATTGGAATGTTAAAGTAAGAACTCAAAAGATAATTGGAATAACAGGCATGTTCAACCTTGGACTACAAAATGAAGCTGGACAAAGACTAAGAGAGTTTTGTTAAGATAACTTTTTAGTATAGTAAACACTCTTTTCCAACAACCCAAAAGGCAACTCTACACATGGACAACACCAGACGGTCAATATTGAAATCAGATTGATTATATACTTTGCAGCCAAAGGTGGAATTAGTTGTAGAGTGAGAACTGGAACACAAAACCGGAACAATTTTCGTGATATTAAAGATAATTGTAGGGGCAGCTAGGTGGCGCAGTAAATAGAGCTCTGGCCTTGGAGTCAGGAGGACCTGAGTTCAAATCCAACCTCAGACACTTAACACTTACTAGCTGTGACCCTGGGCAAGTCACTTAACCCCGATTGCCTCACCATAAAGCAAAATAAATAAATAAATAAATAAAAATAAAGCTAATTGTAGAGAAAAACATCTTTGAAAGACTTCAAAACTGGAATTAGAGTGGTACTCAAAACTTCAGAGAGCAAATGATCAAACATGGCTCTGGTTTCTTGGTAGAGAAGTTATAGATGAAATATACAGAATGAAACATGCAGTTTCAGACATGACCAGTGTGTTGATCTGTTTTACTTAACTATACTTATTTATTAACAGGTAAATCTTCTATTAAAGAAGAGAGTGAATTAGTAGAAACTGATAGAAATGAGGGAAAAAGAAAATCCCATCAATAAAACATGAAAAAAATCTTCAAAGGAAACCAGTACTTTCAGAAGCAGGCACAAAAATAATCTTATTATTCTCTCATTAAATGTTTATATGTATATGTATGTATGTACATGTTTATACATATATGTTCATGTGTGTATATGAATATACACACAAACAAGACAATAGAAGTTCATAGTTTCATATATGGTTCTCTTTTTTTCTCTCTAAATTGGATTATTTGTGTTTGGTGATGATTGTTCAGTTTATAACAAAAAAAATAAAAGTAAAGCGTCACATATAGACCTGATCAGCTTTGAAATCATGTTCCATGAGGAAGATATTTTGTAAGTAGCTCCCAATGAATCAATCAGACCACAATTTTTTATCACATCCAGTTCCACAGTGTTCATATAATAAACACATAAATAATCTAACATATTTTCATTGATAATAATATGAATTGTAAATGAAATAATATGATCATTGGAGATATTCAAGTTAAGGCTAAATGACCACCTGATCGTGATATAGGGGTGACTCTTTTGGGAATATGGTTAGGAGTCAATGGCTGCCATGTCCTCTTCTAACTATGACATTTGATGATTCTTGTTCATTTCATAGTTTCATAAGATCATAGGATCTCAGATTTAGAGCTATAAATGACAACAGAGGAAATCAAATCTAAAACTCTCATTTTGTAGAGGGAAAGGAAGACTCAGGAAAGTGACTTGTCCAGGGTCACACAGTTAGTATCTGAGGTGAGATTTGAATCCAGATCTTCTTTAGTCCAGGTGCAGTTAGTTCCCTGTCTCATGCAACATGTTTTCTTTCCAGTTCCTACAGTATTATTTTGTTTCCATGTGGGAAAAAATCCTTAGACCAGGGTTCTTAACATCTTTTGTCTCATGGACCCCTTTGGCAGTTCAGTAAAGCATATGGACTCCTTCTCAGAATAATGCTTTTAAATGCATTTTTAAAATGCATAGGTTTATAAAGAAAACCAATTATATTAAAATAAAGTCATCAAAAGTGCATAGGTTAAGAACTTATGCCTTAGAGTTTAAGACAAGGGTTTCCAATGAATACATGAGACTTACTTCATATATTTCTTTATCTTGGCTCTTCTCTGCAAATTTGTCAGAGGAAAAGCAGCAGAGTTGACGTCAGTGTGGTACTTCCCCTGATCTGCTCAGAAATTTTCACTCAATGTCACTAGCCCAGCCTTATACTTTTATCTATACTCAGCGCTGTAGATCTCCTTCCTCTCCATCTTTCCTATGACTTGACTTCCAGCCTCTGTTATCTCAAGGAGAAATCGTAAGTTGTTCCACCTAATAAAAAATTTAAGGACTCTTACTTTAGGAAATGAGTCAAACAGTAGAACGATTTTTTTCCCTGTGCAACTAACCTGTCTAATTCCAATGTTTGTACTTTTCTTAATTGAGGGAAGAACAGGGGTGGAATTACTCACCCATCCTTCAATATGTATCAAAACTTTTGTGATTTTGGAATGCAAGCCCTAGGTGTGTGATCTTTGAAGATGAAGAGCCACAATATATAGAAAACTGGATGAAAATCTATTTGGTACAAGTAAATTATATGACTTTTCTGTAGTACAATGTTTCCTACATGATGTTTGTCTCTCAGTACAACGTTCTCTGTTCTCTTTTGTGTGTTTTCAGAGATCATCTATAGCTGGGTGTTTAATGAGTTTCCCTCCTCTGTGGCAGAAGACAGCAGACGCTTCATTTCCCAGGAGACAGGCAATCTCTACATCTCTAAAGTACAAACATCAGATGTTGGCAGTTACATATGCCTAGTGAAAAACACCGTGACAAATGCTCGAGTTCTTAGCCCTCCAACACCACTCACACTGCGCAATGATGGTGAGTGACATAGTATGTGCAGAAGGGGTCATCCATTTCAAATGGGAAAGATAAAAATTTATTAGAAGAGCATTACACCCAAGGCTTGAACACAGAACCAATAAAATCAGAATGGCATTTACTCTATTTGGACACTGTACTTTTTTTTAAAAGATTGAGATTAGGTGTATTTAGTAAGAACATTCTGCTTTTAGAAAAGACATGATCCATAGATGAAGAGTATTCACAGTAATAGCACTCTCGTTCCACCATAAAGTTACTGACAAAACGGCTCCTGAAATAAAAGCCCAGAAGTTATTTTCTTTGCGATTTAGTAGCTTCATATAGCATACTTGTATGAATTGCCTGCATTTTATAGGTTCACTTTCTCATTACATTTTTATTTCAGCAGCCTTAGAATGGAGTTTTCAGCTTTTAATACTTCATGGTAGAGTTATAATTATTATTACTTTTTCAATAATATGAGCGGTTAGAACTTTAACTTTTTAGTGCAATTCAGGCAGAAGTGATGATCCCATAATTATAGGTATTGCCATCTACCTTGAGTATCTCAGAGTTTAAACACCTCATTTGTATAGTCACAGTAAAGCATTTCATTAAAGAAGTCAAGTACCACATTAGATTTTATATATAGTATGTGGCTTGCTTTGTCATGTGATTTAAAAAATCTATAAGTACATTACTGTGGAGTGAGCTTTGAGAATCTTACTTGATTGGGAAGTTAAATATATTTCTCAAAACTATTTTTGTTCAGTCTGCCTGTTACTAAAACTTTTGGTACCAGAGTACATGGATGGCATTTATCTCTTAAGATGATTTTCAGCTTAGTATTTGACTTGGCAATTTATTTATTTTTGAAGACATGGGAACAATGTAGCTATCACTCAACAGTATTCTAATTCTTTCCATAATTGAACCTTTCTTCATTGAAATAGTTTATCCTTTTTTTCTACAACCTGAAACTTCTCACTGCCCAATTATTATTCATTTTTCTCATACTACGTATTCATATATATTGGAAGTATGTGTGATTTCTTTAGTGAGGGGAGCTTCTGGTGTTGGAATTCCCTACCTGTAGACAACTACTCTATCATGACATCACATTAAGGTGGTGTCTAAGGCACTAAGAGGTTAAGTGATTTACACAGAATCATAAAGATAATAAGTGCCAGGGGCAGCATTTAAACTTGGAATTCCTAACTTCAAGTCTAGCATCCTTGCCGCTGTACCACACTTCCTCTATGTGTTTTTACTAATGTTCTGTTCTCCTGATTTATGCTTGATTGCCTAACATATTTTCAAAGCTATCATTCTATGAAAAATTTCTTAGAAGAATTAAATATTCTGACAGACTGGCAAACCCAACTGCATCCACATATTCCCAGAATGCTTTGATCCTCAAACTTCACCCAAATATTCATAGAATGCTTTGATCCTCCTTAACATTGTTTTGAATTCAGTATACTTTCCCAGAACTATGAAAACTTTAATGAGTTTATTTAGGAGTTGGACAATCCATATGTGAAAAGTGGGTGAAAAAATCAAGAGAAAAAGGAAGAATCAATACAATCAAATAAAGAGTTATACTTCATACATTAGACTCACACATAGAGAAAATTCTCTTAAAAACAAAGAGCTTAACATAAACATATTTGGCCAATTTAAGATTGTACTTATCTAAGATATCTCTATTCAATAAAATATTATTGAGAGAATATTTGCCCCCAAATGAACTTTCCCTGAAAAGTTAAATGGGAAAGTTTTAAATTGGTAAATTCCACCATTAGATCTGTCTTCTAAAAATAAAAATAGACCATGTCTGTGGCTAGACCTATTTATTACCCTGTGGTCAGCCAAAATTCTTGCAGGATTTTAAAAATGGCTCAGTGCAGATGCAGGCATCATAACAGATGTTTCTGTGGAGTTTGAAGACCTATCTCTACAGAAATTCAAATGTAAAAAAAAATACATTTAATCTGCTATGACTATATTTCTAAAATAACAATCACTTGTGGGATATACTATTAGAATTTTTTTTCTTAAGAGCCCACTTTTAAAACAAATGACACAAGGTACATTTGTAGTGAAGAATTTATAAAGACAGTAACAACTAACAGGGATTAGAAAAGGCTGCATGTAGCAGGTAGCATTTTGAGATGAGTCTTGAAGGAAATTAAAGGATTTATGAGGCAGAGGTGACAAGGACATATATGGGGGCCAAAAATGAGAAATGAAGTATGGTGGAAGAAACAGCAAGAAAGCCAGTTTGGCTGAACAGAATAATGCATGAAGAGCAGTGATGTATAATAAGTCTGTAAAGGTAATTAATTAAATAATGATAATAATAACTAACATTTATATAGTGCTTACTATGTATCAGTAACTATGCTAAGTGGTGTGAGATCATTATCTCATTTGACATAGATTGAAGTCACTTTGGGGAGGGGTTTTAAATGCCAAATAGAGAAATTTATGTTTGATCCTCCTAAAGACAAAAGGGAATCAGTGGAGGTTATTGAGCAGGTGAGTGATATGATCAGATCTGAGCTTAAAAATCCTTACCTTCAGTCTCCTCAGCTATAAAATAACACTGTTTCATTGACCTCAGAAATTTATTATTAATTTCTAATAAGAAAATGTATGTTCAAGAATCCTGAGAGTAAAGATTCAAAAGCAAAGTATTATTTGATTTAATATCCATGCTCTCTACTTCTTTTAACACATGTACACATAGTATCTGATAATAATTATAATAATAATAGCATGCATATAAAAGTTTAATGTTTGCAAAGCACTTTACAAATATTATCCGATTTTATACTCACAACAACCCTGAGAGGTAGATGCTATTATTACGCTCATTTTGCAGATAAGAAACTTGAGACAGAGAGAGGTTAAGTGACTTACCCCTTATACATCTAGTTGTTTCTGAGTTCAACTTTGGCCTCAGGCCAAAGTTGCTCTACCCCACTGCCTTGGGAGTTGTTACAAGTTAATGAATAACATAAAGCAATCCTATTGCCACCCAAGAAATAAACATTTGTTTTATTTAAAGAATAAGGATGTCATTTGCAGAAGGACAGGGCAAGAGAGTATGATTTTACATAGGAAGATAATGATGATGATCAAAAATACTTGAATTGGTAATGAAAGGATGATAGTATATACAATTTTTTAAAAATTAAGTTAAACTTGCAAGTGGATTATAATGATGTTATACACATTCCTTTAATATTGATACTATACTTTTTGCATTTATATAGCTGTAGAATGATCACAGGAAGCATTACTGTTGTCCTGTTCTTTTCTCCTCCAAGCCTCAAGATTAGGCCAAGCCATCATTTCTGAAATTCAATGAGCTCAGCCTAGGTTTCTGATCAGTATATTGTCAGGAAAACATATCTTAACTGTTTTAGGTTTTAGGTATTCCCAGATTTGTTTGTTTGTTTTTCATTTCCTTCCCCAAGTTCCACTTCTTAGGTTCAGAAATGAACCCAGGAGATGTCTTATTCTACTTGCAACACTAATCTGTTGTTCAGAGTTTTCAATTTATGGGCAATAACAGAAGAACTTGGAAGGCGTTTGACAAGAACACTCTGGAAACAGAATAATATTAAGGCTTTATGTCAAACTCTGCAGGAATGCAGAAACTTATTTGGCTTTTATTAATCTTTTATTTCTTTAGCTATGTGTCTCAAAGGAAAACTTATCTACTTGATATGAAGCAAATTAAATGAAAACATCAAGAAATCCTTGAATGATTTCTGAATAAAATGAATACCTCATTTGCTCAGATGTCCTTGACAGTCATTCCATACAATTCAATTTCACCTCAAAGAGACTTATAAAAAATGATTTGAAATTCTATCTAAAGAGATAAGATTTACCACCAAAAAAAAAAAAAAAACTTTGCATCGTTACATCAGCTCTCTTTATATTTCTTAGAAACTTGGAAGAATTGTTTAATAAATATATATATATATAAATAGTAAAATGAAGCTGTTAAACACACATGATACATATGAAACATACATATAATGTATGTGTGGGTATTTTACATATATGTGTGTGTTTCCTTATCAAGAAACTCAATTCTATTAAAGATAAAAACATTATAAAATTGTGTTTTTTAAGTCTGGAAGTCATATCCCAGGGTGTGTAAACTTTGGAGTTGGTAACTATTCAATGGACACTATAAAAGCAGTATTTTCTATGTGAATAGTCTACTGTCTCTATTTGAAAACCACTCTACCAATGTACCATTAGTAGATAAACACTTGACATTGTTTTGCTATAGCAATTGTGGTACTTCAAAGAATTTTGATCTCTCCTTTTCCTTTCACTGACAAACTTCTTAATGTCATAGTCAATGATCATTGCTTACATTGACTTACCTTGAGATCACTCCCTAACTACAGGCAGCCCTACTAAACTATTGTCAACTCCTAAATAACTAAATCCAGTGACATTGTCTTTATCTTCTTTAATCTTTCTTCTGTACGTGGAAGAGATGATCATCCTTTTCTTTTTCCTGCAATCTCTGTCATATCTCCCACATCTTCTCCCTCCTTTCCCTTCCCCATTGTTATTATCTTCATTCAGACCTAGTTTCCTTACCAGTGCCCCTGTCTCTAGCTTGTGACCTCTTTCTTCTAATGATGATAATATAATTTACATAGAGGAGTAGTATAACTTAGTGAATACAGAGCTTGCCTCAAAAGAAAGACATGGGTTCAAGAATCTAACATCTGACATTGAATGGCTATGGGATCCCTGGAAAGTCAATTGATGCCCTTTTTATTGCCCTCCTTATGCTTTAAACACCGCAGCTAGGTGCAAAAATAGATTCAACAGTTGTGTATAACACAGCTCCAATGGAATGGGCACATTGGAGAAAATGGAGAAAAATATTTCTCAAATCACCAGGAAGAAGAGAATCAGTGAGGCTAACTGGGAAATGTGCTAGGAGTATCCCATATAAATGAGATTGGAATTGTGCTGAGCTGTATTGATCGTGGGGACCAGCAGAGATCATCCATAGAGAGTGTGTGCAGGTGCATGTTACTCGAGGTGTTAATTATCTGTCAAAAGATTTGTCTAGTGAATACTTAGCCTATTTTTTAGGATTAGCATAATCATAAAAGGTCTGCTGAAAAATACAACATGCACTATATTTTCTCTCAGAAAAGTAAGTTTCATTTTTTAAAGTAAGTTGTTTCAAAAAAAATTGGAGCATGAACTGCATTAACAAACTTCAGGAATTTTTTTGTTACCCACCCACAAAATCACACTTGGTTTAAAAAATAAACTAAACATAACACAGTGGAATTTATTGCTGCTATCATAATCCAGTACTGGCAGTTCTTGACTTACAAATAATATCAACACAGTAAGAGTGCCCTAGTCCTCCCTGATTCCCAATACATCACTAAGATAAGAGTTCATACAAAATCTATGTGTGACACAGTAGGAAAAAGGCCGGCAACTTATAGTGAGAAAGTTGTCCAGGGAACAAAGAGATTATCTAACTTGCCCAAGGTCACACTGTTGATATCAGAGACAAGACATGAGTCCAAGACTTTTGACTCTGAGGCAAGTTTTCTATCTGATATCCACTCTCCCTCTAACTTACCTACAAAATATGGGTAATCCTTCTCATACAGCCATTTTCTCAAGATTGGTGTGAGGATCAAATGAAATTATGTATACAAAGTACATTGTAGTTCTAAAATAATATATGTATATGTAAATTTACATACTACATCTGTATGCACAATCCTTGGTACATAGTAGGCACCTAAAAATTCTTACTGATTGATAAGAATAAAGAAAAAAATTATTAAGCACTTACTATTTGCTTACCACTGTGCTGAATGTCAGGAATCAAATATAAAAGATATAGTCTATGTTTTCAAAGTGTTTGTCTTCTAAATGGGCCAGACACATATAGGTGAATGCAATGGCAAGACCCAAAAGTCCTTAAGGTGCATTGGCAGGACAGATGGCAATATCCTGGAGCCTGGATAATATAGTAATGAGACAGATAGGAAGACCTAGTGGAAGAGAGTATAGTGACAGGCCAGATGGTAATACCTGGTGGTCTTCCTTCTTATCAGAAAAATTATAGTAAGTTACTCTGTAATCATCCAAGGCATATGAGCAGCCATCTAAGTCATGGCAGGGGAGGAAAAATTGAAGCAGGACAGACCCTAACCTAGTGGGGGCCAACGGGGTGGCAAAGAAGGGAATGGGTCTAAGAGTGGGAGTGGAATGGAAAACACTGATTCCCCTTTCACAGGAATAGGGATAAGAGGGGTTGTCACAATCCAGCTAGGAGAGAAAGAAGAGAAAGAACATTGGCAAGAAGGTTAGGAGAAAGGGCATCCTGTAAGACTCACTCCACTGCTGCCTAGTGGAATTTGAGTGGAAGATGGACAGATTCATCAATTTCTATATTAATGTGTATTATAGTTCAGTTGGATTGCTTTCTTGTTCATTGATAAGATGAGCTACCCTTAGAAGGATGGAAACTTGGTTGGTGGCGGGGAGGGGAAATATATAAAGATAAGTAATTTTAGAAGAGGAGCACTTTGGGTCATAAGAAAGGCTTATAGGAATACAGGTCTTAAGGTATCTTAAAAAAAAAAAAGAGCACTGAGTACTGAGGGCCCAAGGGAAAGGGTGGGAAGTAGGACATCAATGCAGAATGGTCAGTATATACGAAAAATAAATAAACCTCCTTCTATCATAATTTTATCTAGAGCTCAGAAAATGAAGGAGAAGGAAACATTCTTTTTCCTTTTCCTCCACTTCCCTTCTATACTCCTTGATCCTAGGACTCTCAACTTGGGTTGGACCTATTAATAATATGGTTTACCCATTAAATAGGATTTTGTGGGTTGACCTAGGAATTCCCACTCCCAATCCAAGACCCCCATCCCACAACCAACACACACACTATTTTTTTGTCAGTTTGGCATTGAAAGTGTATTTCCAAACCTCCAATTTACAAATAGACCTGACTAATAGTCTTTGCCCTCCACATTCTATCCTCTACACCACTACTTTTTTTCCCTAAAACACATATCTTACCATATTACTTTGCTTCACCCATTATCGCCTAAATGAAAAGCCTTTCATGACCCCCTGTGACTTCTAAGATTAATTACAACTTTAAGCTAGTCTTTTAGGCCCTCCACAATCTCACTCCAACCTCTGTTTCCTTCTTTATTTTATATTATTCCCCTTTGCAAGTTTCCTGTGCCAGACAAATTAACTAGTCCCAGAGTTCAACATTCCATCCACCAGCCTCTTTGTGTTTGATCATACTATCTCTTGGAATGCTTAGAATGGATTTGCTCCTTATCTTCCAGAATTCTTATCTTCCTTTAGGCTGAGCCTAAGTGTTTCCATGAAGCCTTCCCCAAATGTTAGGACATGAATGCCCACCAGTGTTAGGGTACTCTCCCTCCTCAAAATGCCTTGTGTTATATTTCTTGGTACATATTGCATTCCCCTCTCAAGTTGTGGTTTGTCCTTCCTTCTCAAAGAGGACCATGACATCAGGAAGGTGATGCCATCCATGACTTGCAAGTGAATTGGATTAAAGTGAGGGATTGTACGCCAAGTCACCAGCCTCACTTTCTCCCCTCCCAAAAAAAGATAAAAAATAAACTCTTTGAGGGTAAAAATGATTTCCTGTTTGTTTTTTGTATCCCTAGCTCCTTGTTCTGTGGTTTTCACATAGAAAACGCTCTGATTAAATTAAACACAATCTTTTCATAAACTTGTGACTGCTTATGACAACTTTCACCATAAACATGCCTGTGTAGAGTGCCACATGTTTAGCTACAAACCTAAGATAATTTTAATCAAGAATTATATTATCATAGCTGAATCTATCATATTATAGCTTATCTATCATTTTAGATATCTTGGGAAAATGTCCTTTTTTTGTTTCATGGATCACTGTGGCCAAAGAATTCATCACTTAGTACCTAAACAGGTCCTAAACAAATCTCTTTGTGCCTAGCTAGGCAGGTCATTGGATGGCAGGTCTGTCTGTGAGATTGTTCTCAACATCTTTCCAACTTGATAAAACCTGCTATAATTTGTATTCTACCGGCCCTGTCCTTTGAAGTAGTTCCTGACATATGGAAAGTTCTTAATAAATGCCTGCTGGCTACTGACTGACCAGACTGATTGACTGCCTGAGAGCCTAGGGTTCCTTTCATGTCATAATGAACCCACTAGGATGACAAAACTTACAAGTAGGGTAGTCAGAGGGGATGCTTGAAAAATGGAAGAATGGTGAACAGTCATGAGTTAAGGTCTTGCTTACTATTATTATTAAAGTGAATTATTTGTTATGAAAAAAATGTATTGCTTTCAGTCTAGGGAAAAAAAATCATAGGAAGGTGTTTATTGAGCCTCCTATCCCTACTGTAAAATGAAAGTCTTATGGGAATTTATTTTTAATTAAATTTTAAAGAAAACTAAATTAATTCAAATAAACCAAATGTCCGTATAGTCTAAATGAGCAATAGACTTCATTAAAGCTAGATCTGTTTCTGTATAAAGTGAAAAAACCTTAAAATTTTTATCTTTACCACAGATCTGTAAACACAATAATAATTCTCCATGTTTCAGACATTTCAGACAAATGTTTCTCCATGGTTCAGACATTAACCAGTGTCCCTTGTTTTTTAGTAATATACATAGAAAATACAGAAACCAACATATTCAGATTTCTCCCCAAAGAGCATTAAAAATCTCTAAGGGCCTGAGAGACTTGAACAAATGTCAGATACCCTAAAATATTCCTAACTAAGAGCAACATTGATGCTTCCAGCCAAAAAATCAAAGGAATATAGATCTAAAGCTATATAGGACATTAGAAGCTGTCAAATCCAATTCCCCTCTCCTCCCAATAACCACCATCATTTTACAGAAGGAAACAAAAAACAGATATCTAAGGACAGATTTGAACCTAGGTCTTCCTGACTTGAAGCCCAGTGCCCTATCATAACAACCAGCTGCCTTTCCAGTGGCCTGGATGGTGATTCTGCAATATGCAGAATAATAAATTATTTTCAGAAACACAGAACGTTAGAGCCAGAAAGATCTTTGTGATATGGCATGGTATAGGTCCCCAATCCTTATAACCATCCCAGAGAACCTCTAATTAAGATATTCTTTTGTGCTTACCAGGGGTTGGCCGAGGGGGCAGGACATGGGGGAAGCTTATGCATACACAATTCTTCAACTTCTACCTGATGTGTTCCCAGGCTCTAGTTGACAATGAAGTTTTTATTATCAATTGTGGATCAGAGTACATCTACAAATTTGTAACACATCTGCATTGTAAAAATGAACAAATCTGCATATGATTTAATTTATATTGAACAAAATGAGAAGTTATGTCAAGACTTTTCCCAGAAAAATAGTATTTGTCCTAATTTTGAGATATGCATATATTATGCCCATATATTTTCCTTAGAATGGTAGCTATAGTCTTTTAGTTTTATTTTCAACACAGAATATAAACATAATGCAATTTTAATAATTTATAATGGTAAAAATAGGTTCCTCATTGGAGATGATTTGTTTCACATTAAGCCATGTTAGGAGGCAAGAACAGAGAATTTGGGAATATGGCATGAAGGATAGAGTATACTGATGGTGGAAGGACACTCAAGGGAGGGTATATCATTGAGAGAGAGTAGAAGACATCATTCTATGTAGTACAACCACGGAAGCTAAAAGTGGTGAGAAGCATTTCCACATTGTACAACACTGTTCAGTAGGATTGCTAATAAGAGAAGTTTGAGTGTCAGAGTGCAAGAGGGGTCATAAGTATGGTTATTAAAGTCTGTGAGATGAAACTAGGGTGAAGAGGGGAAATGTGAGCAAGATCTTCAAATTATCAAAAGTGTGGATCTAAATGAAGCCAATAGAGAAGATTTGAAGAAGATATAAATAAGTGGCATTAATTTAGAAGATAGAAGCAATTTAGGGTAGTCTATTAGAGAACTCAAAGAAGAATCTGGGGAGAGAGGAATAGGTTAACCTCTTCTCATCTAAGGAGAAAAAGAAACTAACACAAAGTGGTCCCTGTGTGGGAAAGGATGGTTAAAGACATGGTGGTGAGAAAGTCTAGTGTTTATTATGGTAAGGAAGTAGAGAAATGAGTTAAGGAGAAGGTTGACATCAAGGGGATTTTGCCTGTAGATGGGTAACAATTCTAAAAGACACAATGGAAAGCCCTTAGTAGAGAGAAAGACTGGAAGAGATAAAAAATGGAACTGATCTGGTTAGTAATAAGAGCGATTGTATTGTAGGAATAAGAGCTATATAACATTGTATACAGTAACAGCAATATTGTTTTAAGAACAGCTGAGCAAATGAGTCATTTTGACTTTTATAAATATCCAAATTAACTTTAAAGGGAATATAAAGAAAGATGCTATCTGCATCCAGAGGAAGAACTGATAAATAGATGTATAGAATAATTTACATATATGTATAAGTATGTATATACATGTACAACCATTTATGTCTAATGATAGGAATCTCTAGGGTGGGGGGGAGAAATTTACATGATAACTTTATTATGTTGTAGATAATAGATTTGCAGTTTCATGTGCAATCATATTTTTTCTTATGCTATGTTATGGAAAGGCTTGTTTTATCCATGAATTAAAAATAAAAGAAAGAAAGAAATGTGAAAAAAATAAGCTCTGCTTAAGGAAAAGTTCTGATCTATGAAAGAAATACAATATAAAATATCCACACATATGTATGCACCAATTTATTCCTGCCAAAAGCACTTATTCGAGCTTATGTAGTCACAGACTAAGAATTGCAATTTTTAAAATAAAAATGTTTTGCGTCATGTATGCCATTCTGCATGTGTGAGATACCAGATGGTTAAAATGAACTTTCCTTTCAGCTTCCTATAACTGTATGTAGTATGAACCCTGAAATAGAATTAAAGATGACACTTAGATCTCACAAAACCTAGCAAAGAACCATGGTCATCATAGGTACTCAAGAAATATTCCTTGCTATAAAATACAGCTGAGGGAGTTACATTCTAAAACTTTATTCGACATTATCACTTTGTTCTCCTTGTCTGTTTGTGACTGTGGCAGATTTGGAAATAAGCAAATGATATCTTGGGTTAGATTTACTGTTGGTTCATGACAATTGCCTTGGGAACAAGGATTGGAATATCTTCATTTTCTGATGCGTCCATGGAGCTTTGAAGCTGGGTTGTGGCCATATGGTCTCCCCAGGGCAAGGAGATTTCCCCTTTGCAAATAACATGCTTTTTGAAGTGCATGTCCCCAAATCCCATTAAAATCAGTGTGAATTTGACATATCAAAAATGTTAGTGAAATCCTTATGAAGTGTAGATTGCTTTATTGTGTTTAACATCACAAATGTTAGTGCCAACTACATGAAAGCCAACCTCTATAATAAGGAAATGGAGGTAAGAAGAAAATGTCTAGATTTAAGTGGTTAAAAAAAAATAAATATTTAACAATAACTAGAAACAATACATTCCTTACATTCCCCCACCCCTATGATTATAATAATCATACCAAACTTATCCTGGAAGTTCACTCCACCCCTGGACTTCTCATACTCCAAGTACATTCTGCCTCCTGCTCCCTTCTTCTGACTGGCTAGTTCCTGTTGAAACCTCTGTTTTAAGGAAAGACCTAAGGAAAGGCCAACAATGTTCTCTGAACTTTTTCTACCATGCTTGGCAGTAGCTTCATTCCCTGTCCCTAATTTTTAGTTTCATGTGTTGTCTTCCTTTATTAGAATATAAACTACATCAGGAATTGTCTTTCTTTCTATTTATATTTGTAACCTCAGTGCTTAGTATAGTGTTTGGTACATAATAAGCACTTAATAAGTGCTTGTTTTTTAGGCCACACAGCTGAGTAAATTAGTTGGCAGAATTTTTCCCTTAACTCTTTGGCTTCTTTGTAACTAGCATTTTCTTTTACCCTTTTTCCCCCTGGCTGCTTGTTTTATGATGTGCTGTTTAATACCTATGTGTAGAAAGTTTTTCTAGAGGGAAAAATAGAATGATTTAGAATGATTTTAGAATGATTTTTTAAAATAGCAGCAATAAAACAATATATGTGAGGTTAACACACCTCACTCCTAAAGTCCTCCATTTTTCCTTTATAAATGAATGGAATAAGGTAAATGTGAATGTTTCCATATATCGTATCAAAATCCTAACTCCTGGTTAAATCATAAGTGAGATGACCATATGGAAAACTTTATTGAGGGTGTTAGTTTCCCACAGAACTACTTAGGAACTTTAAAAAAATGTAATTATTGAATTTAACATTAACAATTCCATTGGTACCAGTATTACTTCCATTTTGACTCCATCTCCTTTGGAGCCATTATACCAGTCCTTTAAGCCTATCAATCATTGATGTGACCAGTCATAACAGCTTTTAAAGGAAGTCCCCTGTGGTTGTCAAAATGAAAACTCTGGACCATTCAACATTCAATCAACTGTTCTTAAACATATTCAAGGGAGCACCTAATGAAATCTAATGTGAGCTAAAACTACCTATCCCAGGAAGATTTATTTAAAAATTATTTCTCACGTTAATATGGAGAGGGGGAAATTAACCAAAACAAAAAGTATTGGTTAACCAAAATAAAGGAATCACAGAACAAAATCAACCATCTTCCATGAATTCAATTTTTGAGGGAAAGCATAAGTTTTGGGTTATGTATTTATAGTTATTGATTTACTCAAATCATAATTTCTAGATGATTCTTCTTCCATTTCATAATTACACAGAAATTTCCACAGGTTGAAATGATTGCATTCTTTTAGACACTTCTATTTACACCTTAGCTCCCCATTCAGAGTCAGCATCTTTCTCTTGTCTCATCTAATGAATCAGATGTTTCAACAGTGCCCGTGTTCTTGATTTTTAAGTTTCTTGAAGGCAGGGACCTGTTCTCTTTTCTCTTTGTATCACCTCTAAGGATTTGTACAGAGTTTAGCATATAATAAGTAAGCTTACTTTTGGAAGATCTCTTTTTCTGTTTTACCAACACAAATAAGCTCAGATTTCTGTACAAATATTGTTGACGGTGTGTGTGTATATGTTTATTTTGTTTTTGGATCACAATCATTAGATCAGGACAAGAAAATAAGTGCTAAGCTTCAATAGAACATAAAAAGCAATCATAGTACAGCATGTAGAGGGAGTTCGTTGGCAGATTTGTCCTTGATGCCCAGAGGTAAAGGAAAATGCTGGCTGTCCTGATTTTCAGATTACAAATAATGAAGATGAAACAAATCTCTTCTAAATGATAGACCTCCTCTAGTTCTCAACTGTTAATATGTAGTATGAATATAAGACTCAAAATAGTACATGTATTTAAAGATAGTATGAGTCACTCATTTCTACCCTTCATTTGCACAATGCCAAACCAATAAGAAACATTGGGTAAGGCAACTATTTACCCAGGCTTGTGAAATTACTACCTCTTAATGACCCTTATTGGAAAGTAGACAGAATTAAGACACTTGTCCAAATAATTAAAACATCCTTAAGAAATTAAGAATTAAATTATTGAATGCATAAATTAAAGAGAAATAAGTTGATATAATAAATTTTATGGAGTTAGTTTTCTGTTTTCTTTTATATTCCAAATGTCCTTCTTCTTTATGTAATCATAGCCTAGTGTACTGAATTATTTCACATTCAATGATGTACTAATTATCTAGGCACCATGGAAAGATAGCATGAGAATCCTTGCAAGACTAAATATGCCAGGACTAAATGTGGCAGCATGCCTTATGTGTAGAATGGCATTTTTAGGCAGCATGTGTGCAATCTATTCAGCCTCTTTTCTTTCTTTTTTTGGCCTTTGATTCTTTTACCAGCTGCATCTAAATAATGTAGATGGCATAAGAATTTCATGGGTATATTTAAATGTAGATTTGTTGAGACAGTAAGTAAAACAATTTCAAATAATATATTTATTGAAACTTAAGTACTATTGAACAACTATAATGCGGGGAACTCTACTATAATCAAACTCTATTTTCAGTAAAGAAAAACAAATTCCTAGATGACATTGGTATATAGCAGTGTGTCAGTTGCACTCCTGTCAAAGGAGATCCTCACGCTTATCTTAACTTATACAGAAAAAAAAAATGTCTTTGTTAAACTAATTTTGCATTGGGTTTATTAGTATTGTTTTGAGGTTCATACCCATTATATCCTCAAAGGGTGGAATTCTCAGTTCTGACTCTCCCAATGTAAATCTGTAATAGTTTCTTCACTTTAAAGTCTTAGAGGTTTGTTTAACTTTAGTACTGAGAGGTTGAGTAACTTACCTAAGGTCATATAGCCAGTAGGTAGCAGAAGCATAACTTGAACAAAACTCTTCTTTCCTCTCTGTTCACTATACCATCCTTTCATCCTAGAATTGTTTTTATTACTATTGCTTATTATAAGAGTATACTCAATAAATCAATCAATAAACAAGTATTTATTATTTACTGTGTGCCAGACACTGTATTAGACAATGGAAACACAACGGGGAAAATGACAGTCTTTGTCCCCAGGGAGTTTACAGTCTATCAAGGGAGACAAAATGTTCATATATAAGTATATAATATCTGTGGATACATATGCATATGTGTATATGTATAATGGATAATATATATATTATATGGATATATGATATATGATATGTATAATGGATAATATATATAATATATAATGGATGTATAATGTATAAATGGACATAAGATAATTTTACAAGGGAGGAGTCCTGCAACTGGGTTTGATGTAGAAGTTGGTGCTTGATCTGAATTTGGAAGGAAAATGGGGATTAGAAAAGGAGAGAGTACATTCCAGGCATCAGCGATAGCTTGTGCAAGTGTATCATTTGTGAGCAAGAGCGACAAGGTCAGTTTCCCTGGGCAGTAGAATGCAGAAAGAGAAATAATGTATAATGAGGCTAGAAACTAATTTGGGGTCAAAATGAGAGAGCTTTAAAAAGCCAAACAGAGGAGGTTATATATGATACTAAAGCCAATAGGGAGGCATTGGAATTCATTGAGTAAGGGAGTGATCAGACCTAAGCTTTAAGGAAATCATTTTGGCAATTGTGTGTGGAGTGAAATGACAGAAGGTAAGAGACCACTTATGAGGCTATTTCAATAATAAAATTGAGAAGTGATGAGGGCTTGGACTAGAGTGGCAGACTATAAATAGAAAAATATAAGGGATGTTGTAGAATATTAACTGCATGTCTATACATGTAAAATAATATATTTATTGACAGTTACATTTTTTTAAACTTAGTCTTAACATTTAGAGCTAGAAAAGGTCTTAGAGTTCATCCAGTCAAATAGTGTCTCTCATATATGAGGAAATTGATGTCTAGAGAGGTAAAGTGAATTATATCAGTAATAGGTGGCAAAGCCAGGATTTGAATGAAGGAATTTTGCTCCAAATCTTGTGATCTTTCTGCTATATTTTTTTGTTGCCTTGCATTAATTCAACAAGCATTTATTAAATACTTGCTTAATATTAAGTACTGAACACTTCTAGATGCTAGGAATACAAACAAAAAAATCCCTGCCCTCAAGGATCTTATATTCTGTTATATTTATGAAAATATTTAAGCTATTGCTAAAGTATCTGATGATCGTGATCATGATGATCATCATGATCATGATGATGATAAAACTATTACTCTAGAGCCACAGTTGTGGCATAAACATCCCTCTTCTGTCCGTATTATATATCTCCATCATTACCTTTACATACTCTTAACTCTTTCCAACCTCATCTTTTCCCTAATTACTTTGTCCTGAAAAATTATTCAAAGCCTTGGGCAGTTCCAAAATGAAAACAAAGCAAATCTTATCTAATTGGCTCAATACAGCCATTTCTAAATCCATTATGGTGGAAGTGTAGAATGGCTTGTGTTAAAATTTCCCCAACTATTGCCTGACTAGCCAACAAATGGCTGCTAAATTTAACAGTGACGAACTTAGAAAGCCTGACAGATGTAACAACTTATCTCCACTTTGGATATAAAAATAAAACATTTTCTTTAAGTGGTGCGAAAATCACTGTTGGAACTTTGATTCTGTGTGAAATTTTGTTTAGAATTTTTTTGGTTATGCCATAGTTATAAAATAACACTGCTGGAAATTGAAATAGGTTATCACCAGCACTTTATATGAAAGTAAAACCAAAATGGGATATTAATTATGTCATTTCAGTTGGAGAAATAAAACAGTGGGATGGCTTATCCCTAGGACTGAATTGGCCTAGGCAAGGAACGGAATGGTTTCAATGCTTCCTCAAAAGGAATAGAATGACATCTCACTCCATTTCAGTCTCTGGTTATATAAAACTACAGGTAACTTTAAAGATAAGGCCTACCGCCAAGGAACTGTTTTTGGCAGCCATAGAATCACAGAACCTCAGTGTTCCCTCAGAGGTCATTTAATTTTACCCATATTTGAGAACAAAAAATCTCTTCCGCAACATCCATAACTGGTGGACTTTTTCAGGATGATCTTAGCTGATAGCCTCCTTTCTGAAGGCCACTTTAAAGTAGCTCTAATTCTTAAGAAATATCTCCTTATATAAAATGTACATATGGGGCGGAGCCAAGATGGCAGAGTAAAACCAGTGACTTGATCGAGCTCTCCCACAAACCCCTCCAAATACCTGTAAAAAATACTCTGAACAAATTTTAGAGCAGCAGAACCTGCAAAAAGACAGCCCAAGACAACCTGGATGGTTGATAGGAAACAGCTGTTGTGCCAGGCTAGGAGAGGAGTACAGTTCAGCATGGGCCACGTGGGCAAACTCAGAGTAAGGTTCAGGAGATAGAATCACGGGCAGCCGTGGTGGTTTCCAGACTTCTCAACCTACAAACACCAAAGACAACTTAGAAGGTCAATGGCAAAGGTCTGTGAGACCTGGATGAGAGACAACCATGTTCCAGCCCTGGCCCTAGCACACCCCAGGGTGGCGGTGACTACTTCTGGAGCTCTTGGCCCACAGACAGTGGAGGGATCAAACAGATGATCAGAGGAGGATTGCAGGGATCTCTTTTCTGGCAGTGAGGCAGGATTCTCTTGCTTTGTGCATGCTTAGATCTGGGTCAAAGTCCTGGGTAGTGGTCCTAGGGTGAGGAGTAGTGCTAGCATGGCAGAGTTTGTGGTGACGGTGGAAACAGAATTCTCCTCGCACTTCCAAGGCAGAAAAGAGTGCTTGTGGTCACTCACAGACCAGAGCACAGGCCAGGAAAGAAGTAAACACCTCTCCTTTGATCATACCACCTTGGAAGAACTGAAAATTTACAGGTCACTAAAAGTATCTCTGAAAACAGCTGCACAAAACCCCCAAAGCTTGGGACCATACACCCTCACACTGGAAGCAGAGCTCTACCTTAACAAAGAGTGAAAAGGTCAAGTAATTGGCTGGGAACATGAGCAAACAGAGGAAAAAAACTCAGACTACAGAATCTTTCATGACAAAGAAGATCAAAACATAGAACCAGAAAAAGACAGCAAAGTCAAAGCTCCTATATTCAAAACCTCCAAGAAAAATAGGAATTGGTCTCAGGCCATGGAAGAGCTCAAAAAGGATTTTGAAAAGCAAGTAAGAGAAGTAGAGGAAAAACCAGGAAGAGAAATGAGAGTGATGAAAGAAATCATGAAAAACAAGTCAACAGTGTGCTAAAGGAGACCCAAAAAGATACTGAAGAAAATAACACCTTAAGAATAGACTGACCCAAATGAAAAAGACATAGAAAAAGCCAATGAGGAAAAAAATGCCTTAAAGAGCAGAATTGGTCAAATGGAAAAGGAGGTCCAAAAGCTCACTGAAGAAAATAATTCCTTAAAAATTAGAATGGAGAAAATGGAAGCTAATGACTCAATGAGAAATCAAGAAATTATAAAACAAAACCCAAAGAATGAAAAAAATATAAGACAATGTGAAATATCTCATTGGAAAAACAACTAACCTGGAAAATAGATTGAGGAAAGATAATTTAAAAATTATTGGACTACCTGAAAGCCATGATCAAAAAAAAGAGTCTATACATCATTTTTCAAAAAATTATCAATGAAAAGTGCCCTGATATTCTAGAACCAGGTGGTAAAAAGGAAATTGAAAGAATCCACTGATCACCTCCTGAAAGAGATCCCCAGGGGAAGCTAGGTGGCACAGTGAATAGAGCGCTGGACCTGGAGTCAGGAGGACCTGAGTTCAAATATGACCTCAGACAGATGAGACTCACTATCTGTGTGACCCTGGGCAAATCACTTAACCCCGATTGCCTGGCAAAAAAAAAGAAAAGAAAAGAAAGAAATCCCCAAAGGAAAACTCCAAGGAATATTATAGCCAAATTCCAGAGTTCCCAGGTCAAGGAAAAAATACTACAAGCAACCACAAAAAATCAATTCAAGTATTGTGGAAACACAATCAGGATAACACAAGATTTAGCAGCTTCTACATTAAGAGAATTGGCTTGGAATATGATATTCTGGAGGGAAAGAAGCTAGGATTACAACCAAGCATCTTGCAAAACTGAGTATAAGCTTTCGGGGAAAAAAATGGATATTCAGTAAAATAGAGGACTTTCAAGCATTCTTGATGAAAAGACTAGAGGTGAGTAGAAAATTCGACTTTCAAATACAAGACTCAAGAGAAGTATGAAAAGGTAAATGGGAAAGAGAAATCATAAGGGACTTATTAAATAAGTTGAACTGTTTACATTCATACATGGAAAGATGATATTTGTTAACTCATGAGACTTTTCGCAGTATTAGAGTAGTTGGAGGGAATATATATGTAGACAGAGGGCACAGGGTGAGTTGAATATGAAAAGATGAGATCTAAAATACAAAGTTAAGGGGTGAGAGACAGGATTGTACTGGGAGAAGGAGAAAGGGAGAGGTAGAATGGGGTAAATTACCTCACATAAAACAGCCAAGAAAAAGCTTTTACAGTGGAGGGGAAGTGGGGGAAGGTGAGAAGGAATGAGTGAATCTTATTCTCATAGGATTTGGCTTAAGGAAGGAATAACATACACACTCAATTGGATATGGAAATCTATCTTACCCTAGAGGAAAATAGGAGGGAAGGGGATAAGAGAGGAGAGATGATAGAAGGAAGGGCAGATTGGGGGAGGGGGTAATCAGAAGCAAACCCTTTTGAGGAGGGACAGGGTCAAAGGAGAGAATAGAATAAACATGAGTGGGATAGGATGAAGGGTAATATAGTTAGTTTTTCACAACATGACTATTATGGAAGTGTTTGGCATGAGTACACATGTATAACCTGTATCGAGTTGCTTGCCTTCTCGGTGAGAGTGGGTGGGGAGGGTGGAAGGGAAAGAATTTGGAACTCAAAGTTTTAAAAACAAATGTTAAAAATTGTTTTTACATGCAACTGGGAAATGAGATATACAGGCAATGGGGTATAGAAATCTGTCCTGCCCTATAGGAAAATAGAAGGGGGAGGGGATAAGAGAAGGGAGGAAGGGTGATAGAAGGGAGGGCAGATTGGGGGAAGGGGTATTCAGAACACATGCTGTCTTGGGGTGGGAGAGGGGAGAGATAGGTAGAAAATTTGGAACTCAAAATCTTGCGGAAATGGATGTTGAAAACTAAAAATTAATTAATAAAAAATAAAATGTACTTATATAAAGCTACAACACTATGACCTTTTGCTCATTGCCCCTACTTCTGCATTATGGGACGAAGCAGAGCAAGTCCTTCTGCTATGTGGCAGCCCGCCTTTGTTCAATGTGTTCAGTCATTTTTCATTCATATCTGACTCCTTGTGACTCCAATGGGGTTTTCTTGGCAGAGATACTATAGCAGTTTGCCATTTCCTTCTCCAGTTTATTTTACAGATGAGGAAACTGAGGTCAACTATGTAAAGTGACTTGCTCAGAGTCACACAGCTAGTAAGTATCTGAGGCTGAATTTGAACTCAAGAAGATGAGCCTTCCTGATTTCAGACCCAGCACTCTATCCATTGTGCCACCTAGCTGTCCCCTTTGTTCAATAAAAGTCAATTAATATGTACTTTTTAAAGTAAAATTATTTTATTTTCAATTCATGGAACAAAACAAGCATTTCCATAGCACAATACAATAAAAATACAAAGGCAAATCTACCATGCAACTTGCTATCCCCCCAAAATATACAATAAAGTTAACATGTAAATTTTTTTTTCTTTTTTTTTCTCCCCCCACCCTGGCCTAGACGTGGCCACCATTAGACACAAATGTACACGCACACACACACACACACGCACGCACGCACACATAATACATATATATATATATGCAAAATTATTCTTACATATTTTCATTTATCAGTTCTTTTTCTGGATGCAGATAGTTTCTTTCTTCATATGTCCTTTATTTTTAATTTGTGTATTTATAATAGTCAAAATGACTTAGTCTGTCAAAGTTATTCTTAAAACAATATTGCTATTATTATATACAATGTTCTCTTGACTATGCTCACTTCTCTCTTCATCATTTCATGCAAGTTTTTCCATGCCTTTATAAGATCATTGAGCTTATCATTTCTTATAGCACAGTAGTATTCTGTCACAATCATACACCACAACTTGTTCAACCATTCCCCAATTGATGGGGATTCCTGCAATTTCCAGTTCTTTGCCACCACAAAGAGAGCTGCTAAGAACATCTCATTCACATTCAAAGATATAATTACTATTCATGAATTTTCCTCCATCTTATTTTTACTCACTGTTTTCCTTCTCAACCTCTCTTTTACCTTATCCCTGTTACCCCATCACCTCCTCTCACCTTCAATCCACTAAAATCCTCTAAAAGTCCCTCTCCCACCCTGTTCCCCAGCTTTCTCACCTCTCTACATGTTCAGAAGACTTTTACACCCTTCTAGATGTACACATTGTTTCCTTTTCAACCCAAATGAGAGTAAGCAAGGCACTGTCCCAAGCACTAAGCAGAGAAAGAAAGAGCAAAAACAGCCCTTGCTCCCAAGGATCTTACATTCTAGGAGGGGATACAACATATACACAAATATGTACACACAAGATTAAAAATGACCATAATGGCTACAACTATATAGTCCTTTAAGGTTTACAAAGTGCTATACAAACATCACATTTTAAATATAACATATTATATAATATAATATTTTATAATAATGAATAGATAGAGAGTTGCTTAGAGGGGAAGGCTCCAGTTGCTTAGGAGACCAGAAAACACCTCCTCTTGAAGTCAGCTGTTGAGCCCAGTCTTGAAGAAACTCAGGGATTCTAAGAGGCAGTACTTAGGAGAGAGGACATTCTGGATGTGAGTCAGCCTATGCAAAGGCATAAAAAGAGAAGATGGAGCACTTTATGTAACAGCAAGAATACTCGTCCCTGGGCTAGGCTGGTCCCTGGGAACTTCCCCTGTACTTATATTTGAGAAAAAAAGTGTCCTTAAACAAGAATTCTTTCTGACCTCATTTTTGATCAAACATTCCCTTAAAGACTACCAATTAAGGGAGGCGCACTAGTTCTCAAGGCAGATTACTCCACTTTTGGATAACTATAAGGAAGTTTTTTCCTGATATCAAGCTTAATCCTAAACCCACGCATTATGTATCCTGGTGATATTTTCAGCTAGTCAATTAAGGTGGGCAAGTAGTATAGAATGAGTTGATTTTCTTTAAATATCAAAGGGGCTAAGGAGAGTTGGAGACAACTGAAATGAACCTTTCTTGTCAAGCAATATGGTCTCTGAGGAACTCTGAGAAAGAACATAGCTTTCATGGCACATTGAGTACAAGTTTTTGAGTTTACAATCCATTCTGAAATGGAAAAATCATCCTTGAAGAAAAACCATTTGGGTAATGGTCAGCACTGATTTATTATTTTAACAATTATCACCCTAATGACCATAGTTAATATATATCTTCATATACATTTGTGTGACTATTATGTATATAAATATATGTTCACATGTATGCATATATATATAAATCCCTTGAAAAGTTATCAATACATTTTACCATAATAACAACTCTGTAAGATAGGTATTATAAGTATTATTAACCTCATTATATAAACATGGAAGCTGATAATCACAAGGTTTAAGGAACTTGCCCATATTCACAGAGCTAATATCACATGCAGGATTTGATCCCAGGACTTCTGATTGCAAGTCTAGTTATTCTATTCTACCACACAGCCTATAGAAGGTTGTGAATGTGCTTTTATGCATTTAGGAGGTGAGAATATCCACAGGAGGGTCACCAAGATAGTGAAGAATTTCAAAATTATACCATAATTTCATTTGAAATTCATTTGAAGGAATTGGGATGTTTAGTCTGAAGAGTAAAAGTCCTTGAACCATGATAGCTGCTCTTAACTTATTTATAAGGTTGTCACATGGAAGAAAGATTAAAGTTGCTCAGCTTGGCCTCAGACGGCAGATGTATGAGTGGAAATTGAAAAGAAGCACATTTAGATCTTATATAAGGAAAACTGGTGTGGCAGGCTCTACCAGTAGATAGAGCACTGGGCTTAGAATCAGGAAGACTCATGTTCATGAGTTCAAATCTGGCCTCAGACACTTAACTAGTTGAGTAACCCTGGGCAAGTCACTTAACCCTGTGTGCCTCAGTTTCTCATCTATAAAATGAGCTAGAGAAGGAAATGACAAACCACTCCAGTATCCTTGCCAAGAAAACCCCAAAATGGGGTCATGAAAAGTAGGACATGACTGAAATGATTCAAAATCACAAAAGAAAACCTTCCTAGCAAATAGAGCTTACAGAATTATTGTCCCCACCTTATCCCAATTCACCACCACCACTACTAGAAGGCCTAAGACAGAGGCTAAAGTGCCACTTGTCAGGCATGGCGTAGAGGAAATATTTGTTTGGGTATGGGTTGGATCAGAAGAACTCTAAGTTCCCTTCCACCACTGACATTCCATGATTCTGTAATTACATGATTGTTCTGAGAGAGTCACTGATCTCACTCAATTCATCACTCCCCTCATTGCTGTTAAAAAACTAAACTGCACACTTAGAAAATAAAGTCTTTAGGCATCAAGAAAAGTTGTGACATTAATTTTATTTTAAAAGACCATTCTTTATTTCCCAGGTGTGATGGGAGAATATGAGCCGAAAATTGAGGTCCATTTTCCTTTCATGGTTACAGCTGCTAAGGGAATGACAGTCAAGATGGAATGTTTTGCGCTTGGCAAGTAAGTACATATTCTTTGATAATTAGACAAAATTGTTCATTAAAATGTGACATATGTAATTTTTGGTTCGGTTCTTTTTGCTGGGTTTCATTTTCCGAGAACGTCATAGGGTATATACTAGATTCTTATAAGGCTGGCAAGTGGGAATTGTAAGTAACCAATTATAAATTCCCTGTCTAGTGATTGCTAAGGACAGTAATGTACGTGATTCTGGCATGTGCTGTTTTCAACATAAGAAGCGAACTTCTCCCAATAAATGAGGAGATGTCATATATATTTGCCTGCTTTTCATATGATTGTATTCCAGTGTTTGGTACTTGTGAATGCCATCAGGCCTTATCCTAGAGTTTCCTTTAGTTTTTACATAAATCTTCTAATTGGAAGTCAACTAAGATGATGGTGTTGCTATCCAGTTTCTGGATAATGTGCAGATTCTGATAAGAAATAATGAAACAATGTTTGAAAAAATCATACAGACCTAATTGTGATAGTAGTTATACTGAGCCCATAATTACTTCCACATCTTCTGAGATAATGATAAAATGATAGTACCAGCTGTCTCCATGTAAAACACCTAATCATTCCAAAAATCAGCAAGATGATTTATAGCAGACCCAACTGCCTTCCTACATTTCAGGTTTACATTTGTAATAGTTTGTTTTCTACAAAGGTACAAAAACTTACCAGTGATGTTTGTTTATAATACATATGCTGGAAGTTGGAGGAGGGCTTGGAATTTTGATTATCTTTGATTAGAACATGATTATTTATTTTCAACATCATGTCTCCAAGGGCAGTGAGACTTCAAGGTCTTTTCTAGACCATATAATTATAATTTGCTTGAATTGTATCTCTGTATATCACTTTTCCTAATCATTTTACTTCAGTAGTTGATGAACTACCAAAACATTTGTTTAGGGATTAAATGAGCTACATAAAAATGCAAGTGATTATTGAAGTTATTATAACACATGGTTGAGAAATAGCACAGCAAACATTTAAGGGTTAGAAAGGTAAAATAACAGTTGATGGAATGATCCCAATGAAACTTCCTCCTAAAGTGAAAACTTCAATTGTGATTCTACTTTAACCAAATGTAACCACTTTGAGGGGGAAAAAAAGCAGGTCTTATATTTAATCTGAGTTCATGAATACTCCACAATTACACTATGCAAAGAATTTATTTAAATAATATTATGTGTAATAGCACAATAAAAGAACTTAACACTCATCAAGGAAATATTTTTTCCCTTGTTACAAATATGGATAGTCAAGCAAAACAAATTCCTACATTGGCCATGTCCAAAAATATATGTCTCATTCTCTGAAACTGTCCCTTTCATTATTTCTTGAAACACAACAATATAATACTACGTTCATATATCATAATTTGTTTAGCTGGACCCCAAATAATGGGCTCTCCTTAGTTTCCAGTGTTTTGTCACTATAAAAAAAAAAGAGCAGCTATAAATATTTTTTGAACATGTGAATCAAAGTAATATTTAACCAGGTGTTTTAGAAAACTTTTAAAAAATCATACATTACTGAATGAGTGGTTTCTGTAAACAGAAAATTACCTAGTATAGGAAAACATATCTGGTTTCAACATCTGCACATGTATCTTGTGTGCTTAAAAATATCTGTTAATCTTACCATGTAACGGGCTGAACACTCAAGGGTACCTGAACCACAGCTTAAGATATATATCCTGACTTCATTTGGCTTGATGCTAAAGGTTTTACTACAACCCCAAGTTAAATAACTCTTAAACAATAGCATTTATACTAAAGCTATACAAAGCTATACAAAGAGAGGTCAAATTGAGAACAAATTAGAGAGAATTAGATTTATATAGCAAAAATAATATGTTTCCCCAAGAAGGCTTACTTAGTAAGTTAGAATCACTTGTTTTGGAAAGTCATGAAATATATTTTAGTAAATTCATCCTTAAAGTTCTCTTCATCCTAAGAGCCAACAACCAAATCATATAGCTCCCTTTGTTAATATTCCATTTCACTTTAATGCTTCTGTTCCTCCTATGTTCAAAATGAAGAAAGGTGAGAAACATGGAAGGGATGAGATTGGCATCAAAAGGGAAAACCTCAGTAAATCAATTCTTCAGTTTGATTCCCTGTCAGTGGAACACAATATCTCTCTCTCTCTCTCTCTCTCTCTCTCTCTCTGTCTGTCTGTCTGTCTGTCTGTCTCTCTCTCTCTCTCTCTATATATATGTAATATATTACATATACATATGTATTATATATAGAGAGAAATATATTACATATATGTGTGTGTGTGTATGTATATGTATATGTATACACATATGTGTGTTTATAATTAGGAGCCTCCTTTCTGAAAAGTCCAGTAGACTTTAATCTCATTGAGGGCTGGTACTATTTTGTTTTTGTCTTTGTATACCGAGTGCTTATCCCATAGTGAGTGCTAAATAATTATTTGTTGAATTAAATCGAACTATATTCTGCAGACACGTCTCCATACACATTAATATAATATGGTTTCACAAAAACCAGAAGTTTAGGTAAAGCAATATGGCTGGGGGCAAATTATCTCCATAGCAGTAATAGTGTTACTAGAAGGTGTGCTCCTGAGAAACCATAAGATTCATTAATAAAACTAAATATCTGTCTTTAAACACAAAATTGAGGAAGCTCATGCTTTGTCTGGTTAGGATTTTTATGATATGCTAATAGACCTTGGACAAGTAATTTTATTTTCTCAGTGCCCTCAAGAATCTGTTTAGAGACTTTAAGTAGCAAAACCATTAGTAAAGGGAGATTTGTCATCTACAGTTCTATACATTGATCAATTCACAGGTCTAGACCAAAGAAAAAATAGCCTGTGAAACCTTATTCTATTACTAATAAAAGGTATCACAAAATTCTTGGCCAGCAAATAGAATTTCACCTGGATGGAAGAAGAGTAGAAGATGAAATAGAGATATAAGTCATATAATCAGAGAATTTCTGAGTTGGAAAGGACTTCGGTACAAGAGAACCATAGATTAATTTCATAGTCCAACTTGGTTCAAAATAGAATATCATTATTGTATGAGCAACAAGTTGCCATGTAGCCTTTGCTTGAGAACCTCCAAGGAGAAGGTACCCACTACCTCCTGAGGTACCCCATTCTTTTTTTGCATAGCTCCAGGTATTAGAATGCTTCTTTATATCAAATCTAAAATTTGTATCCCTCGTCTCCATCTCTTCCTTCTAGATTAAGGGTTAGCAAACTATAGTTTGTGAGCCAAATCTGACCTGCCACTCATTTCAGTAAAATCTGAGAGCTAAGAGCACCTATAAAACCAGGCTGCTGGTCAGTTTGCCAACCTCTGCTTTGTAGCTATTCAGTCATTCAGCTGAATCTCATTCTTCATGACCCCATGGACTATAGTATAGCAGGCCCTTCTATCCTCCACTTTCTCTTGTTGTCTGTCCAACTTCTTGTTTGTTGTTTCCATGACACTATTTATCCATCTGCTGTCCCCTTTTTCTTTTGCCTTCAATCTTTTCCAACATTAAGATCTTATCCAATGAGTCCCATCTATTCATTATGTGGCTAAAGTATTTAAGTTTCAGCTTTAGTATTTGACCTTCCAGGGAATAGTGTGAACTAATTTCTTTAAGTATTGATTGATTTGATCTCCTTGCTGTCCAGGAGCCTCTCAAAAGTCTTCTCCAGCACAACAATTCAAAAGTAGCAGTTCTGCAGGGCTCACCTTTCCTTATAGTCCAACTCTCACAGCCATACATTGCTACTAGAAAAACCAGCTTTGACTATGCAGACCTTTGTTGACAAGGTGATATCTCTGCTTTTACTATGTTGTCCAGATTTGCTATAGCTTTTCTTTCAAGGAGAAAGTGTCTTTTAATTTCATGAATGCTATAGCAGTGATCTTTGAGTCCAAGAATATAAAATCTGACACTACCTCCATGTCTTCTCTCTTTTTGCAAGGAAGTGGTGGGACCACTTGTTAAGATTTTAGAGTTTGTTTTGTTGTTGTTGTTTTTAAGCTTCAAATCAGCTTTTACATTCACCTTTCACTCTCATCAAGAGGCTTCTTAATTCCTCTTCACCTCTGCTCTAAAGGTTCAAAAAGAGCCCACTTCTACATGACAGCATTTCAAATATTTGACAGTTACTATCTTAATCCTGAAACTTTCCCTTTCTAGTATAAATACCTCAGTTCCTTCAACTAATTCTCATAAGACATGGACTTATGGCCCTTTACCATTCTTGTTTCCTTCCTCTAGGACCGCTGCAGTTTATCAAGGTCCTTTCAAAAATGTAGCATTCAAAACTGAGCACTATCTTCCATAAGCGGTTTGACCAGGACAGAGCAACAGTGAGCCTATGATCTCCCTATCCTTCAAATTTATGCCATTCTTAATGCAGTCCACAATTACATAAGATTTTCTGGCTGATATATCACTCCACTCACCTGCCTTGAATCCTCTAGAAATCCAAAATCTTTTTCAAATGAAATGTTCTCTAGTCAAGCCTCCCTTACATTGTGTTCATGACTTTACATTCATCCCTATTAAATGTCATCTAGTTGGATTCAATTTGTTTTTTTCCTAGTCTGTCAAAATCCTTTTTCGATCCTGTCATCCACCATGTTATATATCCCTCCTAGTTTTGTGTCATCTTAAAATTTGATAATAGTGTTAGCTATCCTTTTAGCAACATCACTTATAAAATACATTTTCAAAGGACAGGGTAAGAGCAGATTCCCAGGATAGTAAACTGGAAATCTTCCAATTTGACATGGATTATTAACAACATTTGGATCCCAGTCATTCATCTTATTCTGGATCCATACTTGTATCATATATAGGCCAATTATGGCAACTCAAATAGAAACAGAAACAACTAACTCATGTATCAGTATATTGCAGTTGTATATTGACTGATAGAACTACATAATAACATTATCTATGTTCTGTTGTGTTTTTATTTCTCTTGTTAAATATTTCCCAATTACATTTTAATTTGGGTTGTACTCTAGACTGCTACTAGAAGCTTATAGATCATATGTTTGATACCTCTAATATATATAACATCTCTCTATCTTTCCCCACAAAAATAGGATGAGATATTTTATCAAACACTTATCTAAAATCTAGATAAGCTAAACCTCTAGAATTTCCTTGATCTTTAGGTTTTAAAACCCTGTCCAAAAAAAAGAGAAAAAGAAAAAGAAACAATAGCCATACATACCCTATTCTTGATAAAGTCATACTGGTTCTTTGTGGTCATTCTTTCCTTTTCTATATCTTCATTCTTTCTTTAATAATACATTCAAGAATTTTTTACAAGCTACAAAGTCAAACTCACTAGCCAAATATGGTTTGTAAATTCCATTCAATTTCCTTTTTTTTTTTTTTCAAAACTAGAATGTGTCCTTTCTAGACCTGTTAGATGGAAGATATAAGTGTAAGGATAAAGCTAGTTGAGTAAATCAACCAAGTCACTCCATCCCACTTTAAGTAGTATCTTAAAAGTTGGCAACTAGGAGTAGTCCCTGAATGATACTACAAAGGGGTTACCTCCAAAAATCGGCATTTAAAACTTTGACAGGTTATCCATGAACCAAGAGAGAATCAAGTAGCGAAATGGAAGTAGGAATGCCAGTATTGACAGTCTGGTGTATCTGTCTTCAAGTGTTTTGTTATTGTTGACATAGTAGTTCTAGGAGCATGTGCTGCATGGTTTGAAGGGATAATGGGGACTAATGAAGGTTTTGTAAGGAAGAGACAGACTTGGACCTGTTTCTATCCAGATAGAAACAGGTTGAAGATTAGAGATAAAATGAGGATAATGGAGGTGGCAGGCAGTCTTTTGATGAGAACAGGAGGGGAGAAGAACAAGGGTAGAGGTAGAAAGGATGACTTTGTGGAAGGGCTACCACATTATCTGTGACTGAAGGAGTAGAAGATGATATCAAGGGATTTAGAAATAAAGAGAAGGGAAGAAAGAGCTCAAAGCAAATGGCCTTTATTTTCTCACTAAAATATGAAAAAAGATCCTCAACTGAGAGAACAAAGGGAGGGGGACTGTGGGAGGTTTGAGGAAAGGAAGAATGGTTTTTACCAGAATCTTTGGGGAGTAGGATCATTTAATTAAGAAGGAGTAAAAGAATTGCTTTTGCTTCACTGAGGAAACCAGTTGAAATTGGATAACAGAAACTTACAGTGAACTTAGCTCAGTTGCTGGAATTCAGCTTCCTTCATTATTTTATCAGTAGGATCAGAGGAGACAGATAGTAGGAATAATCCTAGGTTGAGGTTTGACAAGGTATGAATGATAAAAGGATTAGAAAGCAAAGGCTTTAAAAATAGAGGACAGGGTAGAGTTAAACTAATTAACTATCTGGTTGAAATTAGAAACATAAAAAAAATGAAGTCAGTAGAGTTACTGAGAAAGTACTGAAGGGTAAAGATTTTAGAGATCATTTTGAAGAAGAATATGTTATGAATGTTTAATGTATCAGAGAAGCTGAAATGAGGGAAGATTATGATACAGTAGAGGAATGCATTAAAAATTAACAGGAGTAAACCTTACATGTAATAGAGAAACTCCAGAAGTTTTCTCAGTATAAACAGGGGTAAAACAAGATGCCCTCTCTTTCCACTGTTACTTGACATAGTTCCAGAAATGCTAGCTATAGCAATAAGAAATAGAAACAATTAAAGATATAAACATTAGAAAAAGGAGGCAAAATTATACCATTTTGAAAATTATATAATGGTTTACTTAGAAAATCATAGAGAATCAATGAAGGAACAAGGTAAGACAATTAATTGCTTTACTTAGGTAATGGAATACAAACTAAATCTACAAAAAAAAATCAACATTTCCATATAGTACTAACAACAACTAGAAAAGGGAAAAAATGAAAAGATAAGTCACAAAATTTTTAAAAAAGTGTCTGAGTTAACCTATCAAGACATACAAAATTTATGTAAATACAACTACAAAACACTTTTTATAGAAGCAAAGAAAAACAAATAAATAAATATTTACTGTTCATGGTTGAGCCAAGCCAATATAGTAAAAATATTGACACTACTTTAATTGATAAATTTAATTCTAAAGCAATCAGATTATGGAAAGAATAATTTATAAACTAGAAAAAAATAACAAAGTTCATTCAGAATTATAAAATTTCTAGAATGTTAAGGGAAATAGGAAAAAATATGGATAATATATTTTTGATGATGACTACTTGAAAATAGCATTTGAGGTATGGTAAGGCAATGCCCATATCTTATTGGAGTCATAAGGTCCAGTAGAAAAAAAAATTAGGGTAATTAGATTTAAATTATCAGATTTAAAACTATGTAAAGCAGTAGTTATTGAAATTATTTATTATTCATTAAAAACAGAGCATTAGATTAACAGAATAGACTAGATAAGCAAGAAACAGAAGTAATTAAAAATCATACTTTAATATCTCATAAACACAAGGATATCAATTACTTGGGAAAGAATTGCCTTTTGGAGAAGATTTCTAGGTATAATGGAAAGTAATTTGGCAGAAAATAGGTTTAGACTACTACCTTATATCACATGTGACTTGAAGTTCCAAGATAATATAAGATTGGAATATAAAAGATCATATTGATGGGGTTGGGATCTAGACACCAGAAAGGAAAAACCCTGGACTTTTCCATATGGCCAAATCTCTGGATTTTGCCTGAGGTTATAATCCCGTCAACTGGCCTTTCATTATCCACCTATGCCCAATTTCCCAATTCTCTATTACCCTTATCCTAGCCTAGCCCTCCATTGTCTTACCTCTCTATGGCCCCAGGCCACTTCCCACCCTTAATCCTATCTAGGCTCCATTCTCCCTTGGGCAGTGGCCCAGGTCCCTGGTTTTCTATTATCTCACAGTTCCTGCAGACTACTTGGCCACTCCTAGATCCTTCCCATAGTCTTTCTATATATAAGGTCTAGCTTGTCTCCAGTAAAATGCTCAGATTCCTTAAGAACCTAGCCAACAGCTCACAATGTTCAGATTCCTTGAGAGTCTGGCCAATATGGTGGATTTTTAATAAATCTTGTGTTTGGCTGAAAGAAGGTTTGGGTCGAATTCATTCGGGCAGGACCTGCGTGTCATGATTTTGGGGTCCCAGCACCCCTAAACCTCATGACCTCATCAATATCACTCAAAAAAAGAAAGTAGAGGAAGAAAGAAATCTGTACTTTTCGCTACTATGTCTGGGAGGAGAATTTTTAACCAAACAAGGAGTAGAGATCTTCAAAAACAAAAATAGGTTATTTTGATTATATAGAATTAAAAATATTTGGTACTATTAGAATCTGTGGATACAGAGTAAGAAGATAATGTATAGAGAGGAAGAGATTTACTTCAAATATCACCAATGAAAGTCTGCCATACAAAATATTTAGGAAATTGTCACAAGCATGTGACACCTAGAGGCAGTGTAACATAGTAGCAAGAGCACTAGACCTGGTTTTATGGCACCTGTTTTCTAATACCACATCAAATAATCTTGTATTCAAATAGTATTTTCCAAAATGGCCCTTTTAATTATTAACCAGTAAACTTGTTCATATGATGAAAGTCAATTAGAAGTACCACAAGAATTTAATCTATTTAGCCATCACGTAAGTGGCAGGACAAGTGTTTTTAGGGTATTCAGCAATACCATATCAGATCAATTAAAATTTCCAATCAGGTCATTTGACTTCTGTAGTTCTCCTGATATATGACTGGATACTGGGTGCAGCCACCAATATAAGGAGTAAAACTTGGCTGCTGATGCTTAAATGACTCCATGTGGAAGGGCAAATTTGGCATTATGCTGAAACAGTAAAAGAAAAGCCCTGTGCTATAAAGCAACATGAGGTTATCTAATAAAACAATTCTGCCTACTAATAACGTTCCAGGCATTTTTGTTTTACACTACACCCTCCTTATCTTGCTTTTGCAGCCATTTGCACACAATCAGATCAGTCTAGCTGAAGAGGCCTTGGACCAGTTACTGTAATAATTATGTGAATGACCTTTCCAAACTCATCTGAAACCTGAAGGTAGAGGTGGGAGAGGAGAACACATTCAATTTCCTGCCCTTTTGAGTTCTAGCTTATCTCTATTTCAGATAGCATTTACAAATCCTCTTTTTGTTACACTCCATCAAGTGCTTATTAGGGAACCAGGACATTAAGGGTTTTTTCCACTCTTTTTTATGTGTTTATTCCAAATAAGAAAACATCGTTATCAATTGATGAAGTCATTTTGCTGTGGTTTGTGTTTTTTTTTTCTTTTTCTCCCAGACTTTAGCTGAGCTGTCTCAAATGGATGCTCTTCTGGTCCATTGTAACAGTGAGAATGACAAATATTCCTCTGAGACTTTCTGTGGTATGCAATTGGCAAGTCTTCCTGCAAAAGCCTGCTCTTTAGTTACAGATTAATGATTTATTAATAGCGTTTATTTGGAACTGCCAGTCACTAAGGGCTGTAGGAATTAAAAATAAATTGGGGTTGTGCAGTATTTGTCTATCAAACTAAAATCAAATTACTTAATCACTAGATTGACAGAAGATCTGGGGAAGGGAGTCTGTCACTAGGATCAATAGCTGTTCATTCCTTGGGGGAAAGTGGTGCATGATGGAACCAAGAGGGAATTGCCAGTCCCAATTATTGGAAGTCTTGGGACTGTTGCTCCTGAGATGACATCCTCAAAAGAGATGGAATTGATATGAAAGACTTCCATTTTATCATAGTAAGGATTTTCCTGGCAACATTTAAGATGTAAATAATTAAAATTAAGGGCATTAGTACATAGGACCATGAATTAGGCTCCATCTAGGAATATGCCTTGAACACAATAAAGCTTTCTACTGGAAAATTAACCCTTTTGTTTCAGTATTCCTCTCTGTATCTGTGATATGATAGTTTTGGAAGACTCACATAGAACAATTCCATTTTGCTGTATCTCTTTGGTTATAATTCTACCATTCTAAGATGTCACAGTACCCAAATATTAAATAATACATGTCTCACTAATATATCATGCTATAGATTATTATAAATTATGCTGATCGTTTTGTATTGCTTCTACATGAGCTATGAAAAGTAACAGATTGCCTTCTTGGTGCATGGTAATGTCAGAACATTTGTAGTGGTTGCCAGTTATGATTATTTCAATGACATAGCATTCAATGCAATGACATCTAATGAAATATGCTGAGGAAATGTATATGAATGAGTATACTGCATAAGCTATAATCCTTTTGGAAAATACAGGAATGTGTGTGCATACACACATGCATATACATATATGTGTGTATTGTGTAGATACACACATATATGTATAAGTGTATATACACATACATGTATATGTGTATATACACATACATCTACATATGTGTATATATGAAGACATATACATGTGTGTATACACACATGCACATACATATACAATGGGTACCTATCTATCCATGCCTACTTGTAACCTTCTTGGGTAGGAGGGGAAGGGGAAAAAATAGTACAAAGTAAAAAGTGCACAACAGAGAACAAAGGAAAATTTACAAGGGAGCAAAGAAAATGTGAATAGCTCTGAACACAATGTGTAGTATTTATTAGTCTTTTTTGAAATGGAAATTTATTCTTGTATATATTAAATCCTCTCTTACATTCTGCTGTGAACATGGCAATACTTTTTTTTCTTTTTTTATTTTGTATTGAAGTTTTATTATTTAAGTTTATAATATGTTTCTTTTTCTTTTCTTATTGTGTATTTGAGTTTAAAATAAATTAATTAAAAAAAATGAAGGGACAGAGGAAGTATTTGTGATGTTATGTATAGAATACTAGTCTTGAAGTCAGGGAGATTGGAATTGAATGGAATTGAATCCTGCCCGGACACTACTTGTTATATGACTATGGAATGTCGTCTGTCAAATGGGATAATAATAACTGAAAAAACCTAAATGAGTAATTTAATAGAGTACATCATAAAGCACTATAACCAAATCAACTGATTATAAAGGCAAGATGAAAACATTGGGGATATTTTCATACTGCTCAAGTTTTTCTTATTGATAATTTGACTGGAAATTATATTTTCAATGAATTTAATATCATGTGTAGAAAAATAACTTGAGTCTTCAATTGACAAACAAGATCTAATGCTTAGATAGTTTTTTCAAATGAAATATTAATGTTCAAATAGAATGTCTATTATCTTTGTGTATGAGTAAAACCCTTTTAATTATCAGAATATAGGAAAGCTACATTTATTTATTGGTTCTTAATCTGTTTAGCAAAGTGAGAAAATAAGCTTTTTTATTGAAATGTTATAATTTGAATGTTCTTTGGCTCAGGTTCTTCGTCATAATAAAGTCAAGGCTAAAATAAAAACGAAACCACTCTTTACTCTTCCTTCAAGTCTGGGTGCCACCATTTCCTTCAAGCTTCCCTAATATCTCTTGCTGAATGCAATAAGAGGGATCCTTTTCCTCGGGTTTTCTTAATGGACTTAGTAGAAGCTCCTTGAGTGCAGAGACTGTATCATTTTTTCATTTTTGTATCCCCACTGCCTGGTGCATAATAAGTACTTAACAAATGTTTGTTGAATTTAATTTTATCCCATTCCCTTCCAGGTGAACAAGAACTAGGAGATGATTAAAAAGAAAGCTCCCTAAATATGAGTATTCCCCAAGATTCAATCTTTGGCTTATTTCTCTTATCTTTCCTTATTTCTTGGAATTTTCATCCACTTCCATGGCTGTAACAATTGCTATAGGTCTGCCTACCCAATCTTTTTCTCTATCTCTACTCCCTCTCCCAAGTCTCAAATTTCCAGCTATCTCCTAGACACTTCATTTAGACATGGCACCATCACTTCTGACAACATGTCTAAAACCAAACTCCTAATCATTCCAGCCAAATTGGTTTCTTGTCCTTACTTCAATATTTCAGTTAATGTAACCACTACTTTTATATATCCAAAGCTTACAAACTTGAATTCCCTTTGGCTCCTTCCTCTCCCTCATCCCCTATATCCAGTTAACAAGTCCCTTTGATTCACTCTTTGATGTTTAACTGTTAGTTAAATAATATATTATTAATTTTGGTGTTTTTGTGCATTATCTCCCATAATTGGATTGTAAGCGTTTTGAGTCAAAAGGATGCAGTATATGCTTCTTGGGAGATGAATTCTGAAGAATGGGGAACCAGTTTGGCAGGAAAGATTAGAAGCAACTTAGAAAATGATTTAGATAAAATGTCAATATACATTTCAACAAGCTGAGTCATGAGTAGTCCACAAATTTTCTCCAAGTCTTCTTGTAAGTTGTCAAAAATTCCTCATGTTTGGTGGATGGGATATTATACTTAGGTTCAAATTCAAATCCTGCCTCAGATACTTAGTAGCTATGTGACTCTGGGCAAATTGCTTAATGTCTCTATGCCTCAATTTTCTCATTTTCAAAATGAAGGTGTTGGGCTTCATATCCTTTAAGGTTTCTTTTAGCTTTAAATATATAATTCTGTGACACTATGGTTATCTGGGTCTTTAGGTACAATCCTCTGAGTTCAACACTAATGTGGGTAATTTTCTCTATTTAGTAGTGTTGGACTTTATAATCATCATGGCCTTCTTTTGAAATAAATATATGTATATCTGGATATTACTAGATTTGTCAGTATTGATTTTTGGAAGGCCCCAACAACTCATGAGACTACCTAACACAGTTTGAAATCATTAAGATCTTCATTACTAAAGGTAGTAGCCTCACAGATAAAGTTTTATATGATTAAGGATTAAAGTAAATGCTGCTGATGGACTTTATCATCTCTATTGTACTCATGGGCAGATGTCCAAAATACAATATTGCTACACAATGAGCATAGTTGTATTCAACATATTAATCAAATAATAGTTTTAATTAATGCAAAATATACACACTAAGGGATATTAGCCAATTGAATTTGTAGAGTACCTATTTTGTAGAAGTTCTTGTAGGGAATTACAAAGAAAATAGAAAAAAAAATAGTACTTGGTCTCAAACTGTTTACAATCTAATGAAGAGATAGGACAAAACTACATGAAAAAGAACTAAGAATACAACAACCAACTGATATAGTACAACTCTGTATACTGTATATAAGTGTCAGAAAGAGAGTAGAGAACTGGAACTAGTTATCAGGGTAGATGTACCCCACTTTTTTAAATTGATAAATTGACAAATTGACCTACTACTTTATCAGCTGGCCTAATATGACATAGGTTAAAATGAATAAGCTTCTCAGAACCCAATCACTGTGAGCAAATATTTATATAGGGTTGTGTGTGTGTGTGTGTGTGTGTGTGTGTGTGTGTGTGCCCTGAAAGGAGTAGAATATTCCATTGAAGAGCTTTTCATCTTAATATGAATTACTATGACTCAGGATCATACTTTGTAGTTTAAAACTCTGGGATAGGCTACATGAGAACCTCAGAAATCACCCAACAATATTCTCATCATAAATAATCATGAAGCTGTAATCATATCTTCAAAGTTTATAGGCTTGAAGTTGCTTTGACTCCTTCCTCTCCCTTTCCTCCTTTATCTAGTCATACACACACACACACACACACACACACACGTATGTATGTGTGCATGTATACACACATGCATATATATACACCCCCTGAATACACAGTGACCTTATCAAGGTGAAGCTACCCTTGAAGGCTCAGCCTGAATCAGCAATCCAGTTTTTACACTAACAACAGATTTCCACTTACATGTTGCCTTGGGCTTGATGTTTTACAGTTCATTAGTTTACTTCATCTTCTCCCACAAGATATATAACAGTTCCGTGATGTTTTATGATAAGAATGTTAATGGATGACTTAGGAGATTCTCATATTATAACCTATTACAGATATTAAAAATTCTAAGGCTGATCATGAGTTATTCATATTAGCATGACAAAATATCCCATGGTATGTTCTACTCCCTCAGGGGTTCACATAAATTTAGACTTAGGGTGCTTAGGTTCTGTATAATCAATTATTGCTAACTGATGTCATAGTGAATTGGTTTATAAAACAAAAAAAATTATTTGTGAATTTATCAATTAATAAAGTGACACATATTTACCTTGATAACTAGATTGGGTCATCTCTTCAGGATTCTTCTTTCCTGGTAGACAAAATCCCCACAGAACAAACTATTACTTAGAAAATTGATTGATGACCACAGGATTAAAGAAGAGTGAGTTGGGTATTCATTTTGTGTGTACTTTTTTTCCCAAAAAATTTTTGACTTTTTTATTTATATCTTTGCTTTGTATATCATATTCATTTCTGATTATATCCTTTCTCCCTTTGCAAAGAAAGAAAAGGATATATTGTCCCACATCTTCTATGAGAACAAACTTGATCATTAGAATTAGGTAGCATTCAGTTTTATTTTTGTTATTATTGTTGTTTCCATTTATAATGTTGTAGTTTGCATATACTTTGTGACATATAAAAAGCTAGAGAGACATAATTTCTAGGTAATTACTTATTTTTATCAATCATGGATAGGAACAACTAATAAAAAGGTGGTCATTTGGCTTTCTCTCATAAACCAAAAATGAATCATGGAGGCCTCGCAATGCTTATATTCCCTTGGAAAAGAGAGTGTTCCCTCTAGGTGGTAATCAACTCTGATTGGTTAACAATTAGTGAGAGAATGAATATTATAATGAGAAGTGGACATATTTTAATGAAGGGCTGAGGTTCTGACTCTGACCCTGTCACTCATGGACAAAGAGAGAGACTCATCTCAAGTCAGACGACTCTCACCTCTTGGCAATCTATACAAAAAGGTCCTAGTGCTCACCTAAGCTCTTCAAAGTAGAACACAATGGACTGGAATTTACGTAAATTAGATTCCTTTTACTCTTTAATCGGAACTAAGCTTCCCAGTTGGATGGGATCTTGAACAAGATTGAGGAGAATATTAAATCCAATCTCATCATCAGCCCTGTTCTTCAGAAACTGGCTGAATAATCTACAAGGGGCTGACTTCTGAATGAGGAAATAGAAAAGGAAAAATTTTAATCTCAATTAATAATTGGTTATTAATATGAGAGAAATCATTTCTCTCAATTTTTATTTTAAATTTCCTTTTGTTATGAATCTAACAATCCTCAGTAAATATAAACATTTCAATATATAAAGAACAAGAAAAATTATTATATAATTAACCTTGAATTATTCCATTAGATATTTTGGTTTTTAAGCTAAATATATACATATACATATATATATATAATACACACAAACACATTTATAGAAACATAAAATTTTCTTCTGCTTTCTTCATTCAATAGTTCATATATTTTCATTTGCTTCTCTGAATTTTTCATAGTCACTGTTTCATACAATGTAAAATGTTCTATTACATTGATTTGCTACAATTTGTTTGATTATTCCCCAGTCCATAGACATGTATGTACTTTCCAGTTCTTTGCCACTACAAAAAGTGCTATAAATGTTTTGGTGCATATGAGACTTCTGTATCATTTACCTCTTTGGAGTATATGCCTAGCCCCAAGATTGCTGAGGCAAAAGGTAGGAGCATTTTAGTCACTTTTAGCATAATTACAAGTGGCTTTCCAGAATCACTGGACCAGTTCACAGCTCCACCAAGAGTTGTGCACCAATTAGATGTTAATTGGCAAATTTAAACTTCTCATCCTCAGTCTTCATTCTCCACTAAAGATCTAAGGAGGTACTCTTAATGAGTTCTTGGGGCTCTGAGGAGTGAATGTGGCCTGGAATTGTAAGGGACATAATTTGAGGTTACCCTTAAGTTACAAGGTGGAGGGGATAGGATGCAGAAGGAAATAGGGCTTCTTTTGTTTGAGTAGGTGCAAGATTGTTAATCAATAATTTGTTTATTAAGTGCACTGAACAAATATCCATTAAGTATCTATAATATACTAGTCCTTGCACTCAAAGAGTTTGTGTTGTATTTGGGGGAAGCAAAAGGAACATAAGTAAATACAAAATAAACATTAAATTTAAAGGGCAATTTCTATGACTGTTGCATGCAAAGCATATTAATCAGTTTTTATCTGTATCTATTTCATGAGCTTGAAATTAAAATTAATTCTAATGATTGTGCCAAGAATTCTGGTTACAAGAAAAATTTGATCAAATTGAATACTGCCCTCATTACTTCTTAGTTATATTCAGCAAATCCAATAGTACTTCCATTAGATCAAAGTTAATGAAATATATTTGCATCCATAATATATAATTAAAGGGGTTTAGAATTGCCTACTGCTTCATGTGGTCTCACCTGATGTCCCTTACCTTATCATTCAGCTTAATTTGGGCTATATGTGGCATTAATAGAACTGACATTAGTTGAGTGAAATTGGTTACCCATTACCTACATTGTCCCCTATGGTGACATTAGGGAATGGGCATTTTCATGTCTATGATGATATTTGAATCTATTGGTTTTGATATGTTGACTGTTTGGATCTATAAACAGTTAAATCATCAGAAGCTGAATTACAAAGACAGGAAATCTTAAGGAACAAAAACAGAACAAAACAAAACAGAACAAAAAAATAAAACAACTAAATGCTTTCTGTTTTCAATTCTTTATAACACAAAATACCAGCACCTGCATTTTTCCACCTGCCGCTGTTGTTATTGGCAACTATATAGTATAGAACTTATTTTCCTATAAAATCATTATAAGATTATCTCCCAGTCAGAAAAATAGTTTTCAGTTAATAGTCTAACTATTAAAAATCATTGTGTACTCTCCTAAAAGTAATTCAGTCTGCTCTCCACCTACTATTCAATTCTGGGCCCTGCTCAATGTCCATCTTCAGTGTCTGATCATAATAGTTGGCATGGAATTTTAGTGTTTGCAAAGCATTTTTGCCCAGTTTTATCTTATTGTGCTTCACAATAACCCTGAGTGGTAGGTGCTATTATTATCCCCATTTTATATATGAGGAAATTGAGGCTCAAAGGGTTAAGTGACATGTCCATAGTTACATAACTAGTATTGTCTGAGACTGATTTTGAACTTAGGTCTTCCTGACTCCCAAGTCTGTTACTCTAACCACCATACCAGCTAGCTGCTAGAATATGTGCTGATAGAATGAATCTATGGAGTGGCCTTCCAAATGTTCTGGACAATAAGCATTCCTCATTCATTAAATTTTTCCCATGTTCAGTTAGACTGAACTCATGAGTGATTATGAATCTCACTGAGGAAGCTTTGCAATATTCAAAAAGTTGTTATAAACATCATGTCATTTGGACTCAGAAACATCTTAAAGATGATCTCATGTATAAGGAGTTCTTCTATTATTTGGACTATGTGCTGGATATCATCCCTAACAATGATCAACACCACTGACAATCAGACATTTCTCTGTTTTATGCCTTGTTTGAACACAAATAACCAGAGGATCACCAAAGTTACTTATTTTTTTTATCTTTTAATGAGCCTTGTATGATTTTTAACATAATGCTATTAATAAGAGTAACACAATATTTTTAATGAAAAGTAGAGAGAGGCCTCAGAATCAAGGACTAGGAAGACCTGAGTTCAGTTCTGACCTCTGATACATACTCTGTGACCTTGGGCAAATCTCTTAAATGCTCAATGCCCAGTTAACTCTCTAAGATTAAAAACTGCAGAGAAAGCATCAAGCTTCATTGATAGAAGTTCCTTGAATAGGAAATCCCTACCAACTGGGGAAATCACAGGTCCAGTTCAAGACTAACAACAAAATTGTTGATCATCATCACAACAACTTTTAATGACAACCAAATTCTTTCTGATGCTAAAAATCCAAGTACACTTTTTCTGGTGATGCTAAATGGGTGCAAAATAGTCTCTAAAGAATTAAAGTCTTAGTTAATCCAAAGAGCCATGGAGAGGGGCATGGAGGGCCTTTATACTCTAATATACCACCGGAAAAGAACTGTCTATGAAGTCATATGAAAGATACTATCTAAGAAGAGTATACATCCAGTCAAATAACTCATTTTACAGAAAAGAAAAATGAAGCCCAAAGGCACTTAGTCCAGTTGATAGTGCTAACAGGAGAACAGACTAGAATCCAGGTCACCTGACCCTAGACCAGCACACTTTATTTTACTCTCTCTTTCCTCTAGCAGACTTTAGTTCTGTTCTCTTAAGAAGGAGACCTAGAATGGAATGTCTTTTAGCAGTTGATAAATATTAGAATACACACATGCTTATTGGCAGGAAAATTATTAAGAATTTCAAGGTAAAACAGCATCAGAACAAGATTATTTCAAGTGTTTACATTGGACTAGTGACACATCAGCAGCCTCAGTGACATCTATGTGAATGATGCCATTTCAAACATGTCTTATAAAATCAACATTCTGGCGAATTTAATTCAAAATCCCTCAAACCTTGCTCCTCACCGCTACTTTGTGTCTCCAGGCCTTACCCTCTGCATATCCCCAAAATTCTAGAATGCGTTTTTAAAGAGGTGGTTAGTGAGCATATAGTAAAGGAAGTTACAAAGAACCAGTATGATTTTACCTGAAAAAGCTCATTCATGCAAAACTTATTTCCTTTTATGTCAGTGTAAACTAGTAGATCAGTTTGGAATGCGGTAGACATAGTTTATCTAGTTTGTAGCAAAACTTATAAAAAAGATTTCTCATCCTATTCTTATGGAAAAGATGGAGTAATGTGGGCAAGATTACAGTCATATTATGTATTCAAAACTGGTTGAATGAATAGACCCCTAAACTAGTTATTGATCGTTCATTGTCAGCTTGGAAGATCTCCAGATGCCCAAATCTATTGAATATTTTTATCATTGGGAGGGTAAAAAAAATTACCTTGGTTGAGGAAAATGATGCCCCAAAAGATTATGTGACTTGCCAAAGGAGATGCAGATAGTATCAGAAGCAGGATTTGAACCTATGTCCTCTAAATCGAGAGCCAAAGCTCTTTCCAGTGTATCATATTGTTTTTTCTCTTCATGTTTTCCTTATCAAACAATATAATCATAATAGCCTGCTCATTTATAATGTTCAGGTTGATATTTTGTTGTTTTTAAGCCTTTTAAATTATTATTTTAATGATGAAATTGACATGCTTGGCTTAAAGAGGCCTGGAGAACCTCAGTTGAACACAAGAACTACATATACAAATCTTAAGAAAATATTGAATGTGCTTTACTTGTGCTTTCCCTGATGTAATCATTGATCTGTGAGATGCATATATTGAAGCCAATAAAAAATTTTCAGTGGGTCTATGCCACTCTTTACAGAGTTTTTCCCAAAATCTGACCGCAGGAAATTAAGAGGAAGTCCATGTCAGCATCTCCATTTGACATAACCAAGTATTTCCTTTTTCTTTTTGGAATAGATTGCACAGATTTTCTACAAACCATTAATCAAAAATTTTAGGACCTTGTAGGAATGTAGCCCCATTCAACCTTTCAGTTCTTCAGCTGACATTGAATCATGAAGAATTCTTGTACTATCTTTTGTAAGTTGCCATGTGCCACAGTTGTCAGACAAAACTGTCTACCTATGACAATACATCTACAAATACATTGCTTCAATCATTTGGTGTTGGTGAAGAGGGTCAGCAGTTGTTTTTTACTATAGTTATGAGACCAATACCTTCTTTTTTGCTCCATATCAAAAACTATTACCTATCTCTAATTTTGTGTACTTTCATAGAAACATGGTTTCATGCTATTGTTACTGACCTTAAAAACCTTTTAATCAATCCATCAAAATCACTTCTTAACCATTTACTATGTGACAGGCAATGTGCTAAGTGCTCAGGATGTAAAGAAAGGCTGATACTAGGTCCCTGCCCTCTCCTTTTAATTGTTAATTAATTCACACAGTAAAACTGACATACCTAAGATAGGCCCAGAGGACCACAACCAGTATGTGATTGCCTTAGATGGAGATTGGAGAGACCAACACTACTTGAGACACGGTCCTTAGGAAAATGCATATACTTTTTATATTGAATCACTAAATGCTAGTCTACTTCCAGTTTTCCTGAATTCTAAGTTCTATATTCCTGCAGCTAAATAAGACTATCATTGGCTGGATGGAGGGATACAATTTGTAGTAATACTAGGGAGTCAAGTCACATCAGAACCTTGTACTTGCTTTATTTTAAAGGAATTTGTGCATTCCTAGTCCCCTAATGATATAGCACAAAAGTGAAGCTAAAATACAGGTTGTTCCAACCAAAGTTTTTGGATCCCACATCAAGTCCCAAGGGTTAGAAACAACAGGGATTATTATTAGTTTATTATTAGTTCAGACCACATCCTCTGAGACATAGCTGCCTCTAGGGCAGTCAGACCAACAGGGCAGCCCTGAACTCTGGAGCCTACTTCATTTTATTATATAACAATATTCCAGAGTATCCAAGTCTGTGCCTTTATTGATCCCTAAAAATTTTTGAGTTACTTTGATAATGAAGACCGCTATTGGTAGGGGGTTGTTTGCTTTTGTTTTAATTCTGTGTTAAATTTTTCCACTTGGAAAACAGGATTCAAGGGCTCAGTTCATCTTCCGTAATATATTTTGTGATAACATAGATTTCAAGCATAAAAGCACAAATTCTCAAATTACCCTTCTTTTGGCCATCAAGGAAAAGTGAAAGATTTGAAAAATATATACACCTTGACTAGGTGGCATAGAACTGATTGTCTTACAAACACCAAGTATGGTATTACCAGACCTCAATGTTAAGGATAACCAATCCTCTTTCTTTCAGTGACCAATAACATTTTGAAATTATTCTGATGATAGAGTTAGAAACTATACTGTAATCTACCCTTTTGTGAAATTCTTATCAAATTAATTGTATCCTTTACTTTTTTACTTCAAGATTTAATTAAAAATAATGGGTAATGATGTTACTTTTAAATGGAAAAAGGTTATGAAGCAAGCCTGCTGCCCTTTCACTCGATCTTTAAAGTCCTGATGAAGGCTAACTCGGTGCTCTAATAAATCCTTTCTGGTTTTGTTCTGCCCTTTTCTAAGTTTTTCTTAAAGCTAAAATCAAATGCTTTTGAGGGAATAAAGTTTATATTTAATCTGTGTTTTGCAAAATTTGTGGCCTCTAACATCTGTATATTTGTGTCTCGATAAAACTCCACATCTCTTCTGTTTCTTCCACATCCTAAATCAAATCCATTAAAGGGATAATTTTTACAGCAAATATTTCTTGCATGCAGTTGATAGTAATGAAAAATAAAATAAAAATAATGTTCATAATTATTAAGTATACGTGAGTACATCAACTCATTCAGAAACTCTACAAAGATATTATATGAAGAATACTAAAAGAGGTCTCTTCCTACTCCGAGACCCTGTGATTTTGACATAACTATCACATCTAATTCCTATCAGTAAGGCCTGAGCTTTGGTTTTGGTTGTTGTTTTGGGCTGCTTTTCTAGTAGCAGGGATGGTTGTGTACTTATTCAACCCTAGTTATGTTAATTAATGAATAGAATTGGGTTTACAGAAACATAGTTTTATAATTCCACAATATAAATATCTTGTGAGTTGTATACCATATACCTAAGAATCCTAAAAAAAAAAAATGTCCTAATGAAACTTCTTAAGCCAATTCAAAGCAATTCTTATAAGGAAACAACTGGAAAGGAACTATATTTTAGCCCTCAAGGAAATATAGGATTTACCTTTACTTCTTTGTTGCCTTACTTTCTAAAGCATGAATTGTAAAATTGAACATATTTTTAACACAATCCAGTTAATTGGCTCTTTTCCTTGCAGCCTGGCTGTGTTGATGAGGCTTTAAATTGCAGCTGCCTCCCCCTATAGCAATCCTGGAAGGGGTTTTTGTCAGGACTGGGTGACAATACCTCATCACTGTCTATTGTTCTCAGGCAATTGCCTAGCCTTCCTTCTAAAGTGATAATCTCCAGAGATCATCACCTTGTCTTTTACCTCTTCTCAATGAGGAACTTGCCTCTTGTTTCAGGTGAATAAAATTTTAGAATCTGAGAATTGGAGACATGTGAGAGAACCTAGAGATCATTCTAGTCCAGGGGTGGGGAACCTATGGCCTCCAGGCTGCGCCCCTGCCTCCTGGCTGTTCCACAAACAAGACTCTCCATCTCTCTGCTCCAGACATGCTCACCAGCTGTCCCCCATGCCTAGAACTCTCTCCCTCCTTCACTCAGACTGCTGACCTCCCCAGCTTCCTTTTAAATACCAACTAAAATCCTACCTTCTACAGGAAGCTTTATCTAATTCTTCTAATTCCAGAGCTTTCCCTCTTTTAATTATTCCCTATTTATCCCAAGCCCCACCTGGTCATTGTTTGAGCCCTGGTGGCTCAGAATGAATGTAAATAGCAACTGTTTTGGTTTTTGGCCAGAAACCCTGAGGGTCTTTCCCTCCCAGATTGATTTTTTTTTTTAATTTTTTGACTAAGTAGAAGAGGCCATTCTTTGCCTCATTTCTTACCTAGCCTTAATCACTAAATGGGAATCGCCTCAGTCAAACTGAGACCTGGGAAAGATCTTAGCTTATAAAGGCCAAGGTCTCCCACTACATCCAGGGCCATCTCCAGTCATCCCGATCTATATCTTGCTGCTGGGGCTAGATGGCTCCAGAGGAGAAAGTAAGGCTGGTGATTTTGCATAGAAGTTAAATCCAATCACCTTTCTGATGCTATGGTCTTCTTCAAGAATGAAGGAAAAAACAACATCAACAACAACAATTTGTCCTGTATATAGCTTGCTTTGTATATATTTGTTTACATGTTGTCTCCCTTATTAGATTGTAGGCTCTTTAAGGCAAGGACTGTCTTTTACCTCTTTTTATATTTTTAATGTTTCACACAGTGGCTGGCACATTGTAGGCATTTAATAAATGTTTATTGAATTAAATTGAAAAATTGTGAAGTCAAATAAGATGATATACATGAAATATTTTGAAATCATGCAGCACTATAGAAATGTTAATTATTATTATCCTTATTATTGCAATTAATTCTGTGTTTATAATACATCTGTGCAAAAGAGTCCCTTAGAGCTAGATCAGACTAAATGTATTTTGCTAAAACTTAGATAAAATTGTTACAATGAATTTGTATTCTTCAACCAAAACATAGAAATAACACTCAATTTGAAAGTTATCCATCTTATAGTTTTTTCAAGGTATGTTTTTGCCACAAAACTGTATTATTTTCATAAAGAGGATCTTCTGTGACACATGCAGTAATCACATTCTTGTTCATTGTGCACAAGTTCATACATTATTTCCCATTGCAATCTTATATAACCAATGTCCTTGAAAAAATCCCCAACTGAAGGTGACAAAATGTGATCAAGCATAGAAATTTAAATACCTTGATTCTTTTATCAGAAGCAATGTTATTTATCCTATACCTTTGCAAATTTAATTGACCAAAAAAAATGCATGAAATAGCTTCATATTTCTTCTCGCTACATGCAAAATTCTATTTTGAATATATATTCCGGGTAAGCATATCGCTGTCAGTCAGACAGACAATAAGCATTTTATTAAGTACCTACTATATGCCAGGCACTGTGTTAAGCACTGGGAATACAAAGAAAAGCAAAAAAAAAAAAAAAAGACAATTTCTGCCCTCAGAGTGCTGTGGTTTAGGGATTCAGGGGTGCTGGGACTCCAATATCACAACACGCAGGTCCTACCCAAAAGAATTCAACCCAAGCCTTCTTTCAGTTAAAGGCAAGGTTTATTAGAACACTGTCATATTGGGCAGACTCTTAAGGAGTCTGAACATGAGTAAGCAGTTGCTAGATGATAAGAATCTAAGCAGTGGCTAGATTTTAGGAATCTGAGCAGTGGCTAGATTATAAGAATCTGAGCCATTGCTAGATTATAAGAATCCCAGCAGTGTCTAGATTATAAGAATCTAAGCATCTTAATGGAGATGAGATGGACCTTATATACAGCAAGACTATGGGAGGGATCTAGGAGTGGTCAAGTAGTCTACAAGGTAATAGAACTCCAGGGGTGGCCAAGGGAGAATGGAGCCTAGATAGCATTAAGGGTGGGAAGTGGCAGGGGGTGGGAGGGCCACAGGGAGGTAAGACAATGGAGGGCCAGGCTAGGTTAAGGGTAACAGATTGGGCATAGCCACAATGAAAGGCCAGTTGATGGGATTATAGCTTCAGGTGAACACCAGAGATTTGGCCATGTGGGAAAGTCCAGGATTTTTCCTTTCTGGGGTCCAGATCCCACCCCATCAAAAAGACTCACATTCTAATGGGGGATACAACATATGAACAAATATATACAAACTAGCTATATACAGGTTAAATGGGAAACAATCAACAGAAGCCTAGCTCTAAAATTAAGAAGGATTGGGAAATGTTTGCTGTAGAAGAAAAGATTTTAGCTAGGACTTGAAAGAAGCCAGGAAAGCCAGAGGCAGAGATAAGAAGGGAGAGCATTCCAAGCATGAAGAATAGCAAGTGAAAATCACTGGAGATGAAAGATGAAGAGTCTAATTCAAAGAACAACAAAGAGGCCAGTGTCACTAGTTCACAGAATGTGTGTGAAAGAGAAAGATCTAAGAAGACTAGAAAAGCAAGGGGAGACTAGTTTATGCAGGGCTTCAAACCCCAAACAAAAGGTTTTATATTTGAACCTAGAGGCAATAGAGAGCCACTGGAGTTTATTAAGTAGGAAGGTGTTCACTCTGCTTTAGAACTTGCACCTAAGGAAAATCATTTTGGTTCCTGAATGGGAGATGGATGGAGTGGGGAGAGACTTGAAGCAGACAGACTAAACTGATGGATCTCTTGCAATTAGATATTAATTGAAGTCGAAAGCCTGAAAAGCATCAGCAGAAAGACTCTCCTCAAACTGCAGAAATGCCATTGTGAATTAGTCATGGCAAAAGCATGTATGTGAACTTACTTCAATACTTCAAAAAATCTAGGATTTCATTGGCATGGATCCTGCCTGGACAAACAAAGACCACATCGCCACCTTGTCTCTTATTCTGTCAACGAATACATTGAATGAATGTTTTCTCCAGTTGCTGTTGTCTTAGATCATGGCAATTCTAGTGCAGCAGAGTGAGGCAGATACAGAGCTAGCACATTACTGCCATAAAACAATGTGATCTTCATTGAAGAAGTTTCATGAGATAAACCATGTAGAACAAAAGCTCTAAACTTTTTTGTGTCATGGACCCCTTTAATCTGACAAAGAATATGGATCTCTTCTTAAAATCATATTTTTAAATACATAAAATAAAATGTAAACGATTACACAGGAACTCAAATACATTGAAATATAGGCATCAAAAAAAATTTGTTTCGGTTTACTAAGGTGGAACAAAGATGGCAGAGTCTAGGCTGGGACCCAGCTGAACCCTCCCAACATTCCCCTCCAAACAACTTTAAAATAACACTTACAATAAAATTTTGGAGCAGCAGAGCCAACAAAATGTTAGAGGGAATCATTTATCTAGTATAAGATAACTTAGGAGGTACATAGGAGAGAGATCTGAAACACTGGAATGGGCTGAGGTCCAGAGTGGAGCAGGAGTACCAGCAATGGGCCATGGAAGCAGCTACAACAGAAGCAGCAGCAGTTTTAGAAGCTCTCAGACCAGTGGCTGTAAGGGGGTCAGACAACTGGTCAAAAAGATTACAGGGGATCTTTTGCTGGCACTGGGTACAGCTGGCACTGATTGGCAACTCAATTGCCCCAATGTAATTCTGGGTCACAGCTGCAGGGCAGAGAGGAGTACTTGTAGCTGCAGGGAAGCAGGGGCCTATCCTGAGTAAAGGATAGGATATTTATTTATTTTTAAAATTTTTTTGGAGATCATCCCAACACAATTGACTCACACCTGTGCATTCTGTCAAAGTAGACTCCTTCTTACTGTCCTAATAATGATGAAGTTCTTAGGACATGCCATCTTTCCATATAGAAATATAAATAGTGTAACTTTATTGAGTCCCTTATGATTTCTCTTTCCTGGTTACCTTTTGATGCTTGTTTTGAATGTATGAATGTCAGATTTTCTATTCAGCTCTGGTCTTCTCATCAAACACAGACCAGGAGAGCAGTGACAATACCTTCCCTTGAATCACACCACCTTGGAAGCACTGAAAACTTGTAGACCCCCAGAACTAACTCTGAAAATAGCAGTGTGAAAAAGCCAGAATCTTGGCACAGTGCCTTCCTATCCCCAAGTTAAAAGAGTCCAACTTTAACATAAAATTCACAAAATCAAGAAATAGAACAGAAAAATAAGCAAACAGCAAAAAGAACTTGACCATAATACGCTGCAATAGTGTCAAGGAAGACCAAGACATAAACTTAAAATAAGACTACAATGTGAAAACAGCTATATAAGTAAAGCCTCAAATAAAAATGTTAATTGGACCCAAGGCCATCAAAAATACCTAGAAAAGTTAAAGAAAAAGATAAGTGTGATAGATGAAAAAATTGGAAAAGAAATGAAAGCAACAGAATAAAATTTTGAAAAGAAAATGAATGGTTTGGAAAAAGAGACACCAAAGAATAATGATGAAAATAACACCTTAAAAAACAGAATTGGCCCATGGGGGAAGAAGCACAAAAATTCACTGAAGAAAGGAACCCTTTAAAAAGCAGAACTGACCAAATGTAAAAAAAAAAAAGGGTTCAAAGTTCCACTGAAGAAAATAATTCCTTAAAAACTAGAATTGGACAAGCAAAAACTAATGACTCCATGAGACTATAAGAAACAAAATCAAATGAATGGAAAAAAAGAAGAAAATGTAAAATATCTCATTCCAAAAACAACTGACCTAAGGAGAGATAATTTAAGAATTATTGTTCTGCCTGAAAGCCATGATCAAAAAAGGGCCCAAATATTGCATTTCAAGAAATTATCAAGGAAAACTGCTCCAATATCTTAGATCCAGAGGGTAAAATAGAAATTGAAAGATTCTACCAATCACCTCCTAAAAGAAATCCAAAAATGAAAATTCACAGTAATGGCATAACCAAATCCTACAATTCCCAGATCAAAGAGAAAATATTTTAAGCAACAAGAAAGAAACAATTCAAATATCATAGAGCCACAGTCAGGATCATACAAGATTTAGCAGCTTCCATGCTGAAAGAGTAGAGGGTTTGGAATATGATGTTCTGGAAGGCAAAGGAACTAGGACTATAAACCCAAAATAGGGGGAAAAGGAAAATTTAATGAAATAGAGAAATTTCAAGAATTCCTAATGAAAAAACCAGAGCTGGATAGAAAATCTGACATTTAAACACAAGATTCAAGACAAGCATCAAAAAGTAAACAGGAAAGAGAAATCATAAGGGGCTCAATAAAATTAAACTGTTTACATTTCCATATGGAAAGATTATACATGTAAGTCCTAAGAAATTGATGCTTATTAGGGCAGTTAGAAGGAGTCTACTTTGACAGAATGCACAGGTATGAGTCAATTGTGTTGGGATGATCTCCCAAAAATTTTTTTTTAAAAAGTGAGGGGTGGAAAAGAGGGATTCACTAGGAGAAGGGGGAAGGGAGAGGTAAAATGGGGAAAATTTCTCATATAAAAGAAGTATCCAAAAAAGAATTTTTATAGTGAAGGGGAAAATGGAGGCAGAGGTGGCAGACAATGCTTGAACCTCACTCTCATTGGAATTGGTTCAAAGCAGGAAGAATATATATATATAATATATATATATATATAATATATATATATACATTTATATATATACACACTCAGCTGAGCATAGAAATCTATCTTACCCAATAAGGAAATGGGAGGGGAAGGGAATAAGAGATAGGGGGGAGGGGGAGGGTAGATTAAGGGAAGCAGTGGTAAGAAGCAGAACAGACTTTTGAGGAAGAACAGGATAAAAAGCAAGAGAGAAGGATAAACAGAAGAAAGTAGGGTGGAGAGAAATGCATGGTTAGTAATCATAACTGTGAATGTGAATTGGATGAGCTCACCCATAAAACAAAATGTGAATTGGATGAGCTCACCCATAAAACAAAAGCAGATAACAGAATGGATTAGAAACCAGAATCTAAAAATATATTGGTTCCAAGAGACATACTTGAAACAGAAAGACACACATAGAGCTAAAATAAAAGGTTGGAGCAGAATCTATTATGTTTCAGCTGAAATTAAAAAGGTAGGAGTAGAAATCATGATCTCAGACAAAGCCAAAGCAAAACCAGACCTAGAGATAATCAAGGAAACTACATCTTGCTAAAAGGTACAATAGAAAATGAAGTAATCATCAAAAAATTTTAAAGCAACTTTCTTGATAAAAGCCATATTTCTCAAATATATAGGGAACTATTTTTGTTGTTAAGTCCTTTCAGGCATGTCCAACACTTCTTGACCTCACTTGGGATTTTCTTGGTGAAGATACTGAAGTGGTGTGCCATTTCCTTCTCCAACTCATTTTACACATGAGGAAACTGAGGCAAACAGGGTTAAGTGACTTGTGCAGAGTCAATTAAGTAAGTATCTGAGGCCAGATTTAAACTCAGAAAAATGAGTCTTCGTAACTCTAAACCCGGTCCTCTATCCACTGTACCACTTAGCTGTCCATAGAGAACTGAGTCAAATTTATAAAAATCAGCACCATTCCCCAGTTGATAAATGATCAAAGGATATAAATGGGCAATTTTTATAAGAAGAAATTAAAGCTATTTCCAGTCATATGAAAAAATTGCTCTACTTAGAGAAAGGCAAATTAAAACAACCCTGAGGTACCACCTTATACCTCTAAGAAATGAAAAATGCTGTAGGGGATAAGGCAACATAGACATATTAATGAGCTATTAGTGGAATAGCAAACTGCTCCAACTATTCTGGAGAACCATGTCCAAAGGGCTATGAAACTGTGCATATCCTTTGACCCAATAATATTACTACTAGGTCTATACTCCAAAGAGATCAAAGAAAAGGGAAAAAGACTTATATGTACCAAAATACTTATAACAGCTCTTTTTTGGTGGCAAAGAATTGGAAATTGAGGGGATGCTCATCTGTTGGGGAATGGCACAAAGTAAAATGAGAAGAACCAGCAAAGTAACAGCAATGTTGTACCAAAAAACTGTGAAAGACTTGGCTACTCTGATCAAGATGGTAATCCAATACAGTCTCAAAGTGCTCATGGTGAAAAAATGCTATCCACCTCCAGAGAAAGAATTGATGAACTCTGAGTGTAAATTGAAGTATACTTTTCTTACTTTATTTTTGGGCAGCTTTCTTTTGTGAAATGGCTAATATGGAAATTTGCTTTGCATGATTTCACCTTTATAATTGATATCATTCTGTTTGTCTTCTCAGTTGGTGAGAAAGGGTCTTCAGAGAGGGATAGAATCTAGAACTCAAAATTTAAAAAAAGAATATTATGAATAAATTAATACATTTAAAAAAACTAAAATTTCTCAACCTTACCTGAAAACCCCTGATCTAGATAATGCCCACTTTTTCCCTTCATATTGCCTCATCCTCTACCCAATATGTGGTGACATCCTGGCTTTGCACCATTCTTTCAAAAACTTTTCCTGCTTTCTCCTTAGGTTTTGGTCTTCTTTACCTTAAGAATTCTATTGGCTTGGTTGGCCTTGCAAGTTTGGGGCTCAGGGGGAACAGAAGGAGAAATGAACTCATGTGTGCCAATAAATCATTAACTGGGCCCAAAGGGAAGAATCCTTCTTCTGAGGAAAGTGGATATGGTCCAAGTTATAATTAGGGGGAATAAGTAAAGAATAAACAGGATGCCATACATTTCTGGTCAAGCCAGAATTCATGGCGTGAAAAAAATCAACTAATTAATCAACAAATATTTTTTAAGCCCATACTACATGCCAAGTACTGTGTGAAGCACTAGAGATACAAAGAGAGTAAAAAACAATGCCTGCCCTCAAGGAACTGACTGAGGAGACAACTCTCTATTTATAGGTAGATACAAGATACATACAAGTAGATAGAAAGTTACTTAGAAGCTGAAACGTTTGGAGAATGAAGCGGTACTCCACCTAAAATGACATTTGAATGGAGCCTTGACCTGAACAAGACAGCCTGAGGGAGGAGTCATGAAAATATTGCATGAATGGTCCACAGATGCAAATCAGTGACATTGGTAAGAACACCGTGAAGAAGAATAGCAGGTATCTGAGATGGCATTTGGATGCCATAACTTCTCCACCTGGAGCTGTGCTGCGATGACAATGCCCCCATCTCACTGTGCTGTTTCTATTGCTGTATCCTTGAATAGTCAGTCAAAAAAAAAGCCCATCACATTCCTTCTGGCCAACCTTCTGTTGATGATTCCCTTGCTGCCTCCTAGATAGACTAGTCCTCTAACTCGTCATCACCTATTTCTCTAGGACAGGCTTGCCAAGATGGCAAGAGTTTGCCTTTCTATGGCACAGCCCTTGATGACTCAGAGTAATCTCATTTCCACAAAATGTTGTCAAATTTTCACTAATCTCACAGCTGACCTCCGATTTTGCATCTCCAAATGCCTTTCAGACATCTCAATTTGGATGTCCAGTTAAATTCAACACATTCAAAAGCAAATTCATTATCTTTTCCCCTAACCTTCCATCTCCCTCCTAACTTCCCTATTATGGTCAATGACAATACCATCCTCCCAATCCTTTAGGCTCACAACCTAGAAGACATCCTCAACTTTTCACTAATCTCTCACCCTACATATTCAATCTGTTGTCAAGGCCTGTCAGTTTCATCTTTATAGCATCTCTTGATTACAACTCCTTATATCCCCTGATGCTACCACCACCCTGGTGCAAGCCCCATCACCTCACACTTGAATTATTGCAATAGCCTGCTGGTGGGGCTCTGCCTACCTCGAGTTTCTCTCCATTACAATCCATCTTCCATTCAGCCACCAAAGTGATTTTCCTCAACTGCAGATCTGACCTTACCACCTCCCTACTCAATAAACTCCAGTGATTCCCTATTGCCTCCAGGATCAAATACAAAGTCCTCTATTTGTTGTTCAAAACCCTCCATAATATATCCCCACCTTCCCTTTCCAATTTTCATGTACCTGACTCCCTGCCACATACTCTTCCATCCAATGATACTGTCCTCATTGCTATTCCATAAACAACAATTTCCATCTGTTGGCATTTTCTCTGTCAGTCCCCCAAGCCTGGAATGTGCTCCCTCCTCATCTCTGCTTCCTGGTTTTCTGTAAGTCCCAACTAAAATCCTATCTCCTACAGCAAGCCTTTCCCAACCCTTTATAATTCCCTTTCTTAATTATGTCCTAGTTAATCCGTATATAGCTTTTTTGTACATTTGTGTTTGCTTGGTGTCTCCCCTGTTAGATTGTGAGACCTCTGATGGCACGGACTCTTTTACCCCTTTTTATATCCCCAGCATTTAGCAGAGTGCCTGGAAAATAGTAGGTGCTTAATAAATATGAATTGACTGACATTATTACATAATGCAGTTTAAAATACTTTAAGATATTCAAATCATTATACATTTCTACTTTAATATTAAACAGTAAAATTCAAACAGAAAGATAATCTTAGGGAATTCGTACATATCTTTTTGATCAAAACATGCATCTTATTTATCTTAGGATGATAAAAGAAAATACCATTTTCTTCTCACTTTAATATAATAGGAATAGTCTTTGCCTTTTGCTGCTTCAGTTCCATTTTTGTTAGTAAAACACAATTCCCAATATGTTTTCTAACCCTCTATTTTTCTAAAATTTCCATTGTTGTGCAGTCTCACTTTTGAATGAGGCACACATTTTAAATTAGTCTGTGGATGAGAAACATAAATTCACCTGGATTGAATATTTAATGAGGCCTCAGTAAATCAGTTAAAAGAATAAGAGAGAAAGGAAAAATGCAAGGTACTGTACTTTATTCTCAGTGCTTTTCTCCATGTATCACATCCTGTTCTGGATAAGCTAAAATTCAATAACTCCATAGGATCAAAGTAATTTAGGGTAATTAATTGAAATAAGGCTTATAGTAAACCTAGATAAGTAGGCTTTGCATTGTTTCAACCTGGAAGCTGCAAGCCTTCTGGCGACATCTTAACCTCTGAGATGAGAAGAATAACCTACTGTTATTTATTGGTGAAATTAATGGTTTCTAGAACCAAAACCATTTGGAAACTCAGGAGCAACATTGGATTCAGGCATGAACTCTCAATTCTGAATGACTGACCCTATTTCCAATTTGCAAGCAGTCTGATTGAATGTGAGCTTTTATTTCCAGGGCCATTTGCACTTTTAACAATTTTATTATTGCTTTTTGAGGAGTGATAACATTTTCCAAAGGGTAAATCATCTAATCAGGAATCAAGCTTTTATTCCTTCTTTTCATTCTTGGGTTTTGGAATCCATTTGAAGTTGGTGATAATGTGATCCCCCATTGTGCAGTTGAGGAAACTAAGGCAGACAGAAGTTAAATGACTTGCCTAGGGTCACACAGCTATTAAGTGTAGAGTCCCAGATTTCAACTCAGGTTTACCTGATTCCAGGCCCAGCACTCTTTCCACTGTACCACCTAGGTGAAGCTATATCTTTTTTTTTAACTACTCTCGGGACTGGATCCTGGCCTTACCCAAAGATTCCAGATCATCTGAATTACTAAAAGGCTAGGTAGGTATTTTAATAAGAATAAAAAAGCAACTGTTCTTTAGCTACTTATACCACAAAAAAGCAGGAATAGAGACTAAGTAGGTACAAAACAATTACCTTGTGACTCAGTTTAGCTTTTGTTTTGACTCAAATGAATTTGCATGTTAAATCAGAGATCTTGGGAATCTCTAATCCCAAGGGAGATAATTGTATCTGTTAAAGGACAGGGATTTAGCTCCAGACCCCTGGAGTTCAAAAAAAAGACTAAATCTTAGCCTGGGGGCGAAGCCAACAGTCTTCTTATTTGGGTGACCTAACTCACAGCCTCTGGCTGTGACTAAATGTGGTCAGCATGCCCTTATTATTTGCACCCTAGGAGGCTGGAACTGCTAGCTGCTAGTCAGAAAGCTCAGAAGCACATATCCAATTGCATCAAAAACTAAACTGCAATCCATGCAAAGCTAAAGGCAGGACCAGTAGGAACAGTACTGTAGAATCATTAGGAGACATAAGGCACTCTTCGATGTTGATGGTGTAAATTGTGCTTTATATGTTTCCCCGTATGTGTGTCCCACCATGAGTTTCCTAGCTGTGATCTTCAACGCTTTTTCAGCCCCTCAGCTGTTTCTCTCCTCTGATTAGAAGGATGGAGGGTAGAGCAATGAGCTCTCCCAAAGCTTCCTTTTATAGAGGCCTCAATTTTTCAACTAAGTCTTCATGTCCCATCGGTTCTCTGCTTTGGTTTCAACTTCTCTACCTGATGCGGTTTAGGGGTTCAGGGGTGCTGGGACCCCAAAATCACAAGACGCGGATCCTGCCCGAAAGAATTCAACCCAAGCCTTCTTTCATCCAAAGACAAGGTTTATTAGAACATCCACCATATTGGGCAGACTGTTAAGGAGTCTGAACATGGGTAATCTGAGCAGTGGCTAGATTTTAAGAATCTCAGCATCTTAATGGAGACAAGATGGACCTTATATACAGAAAGCCTGTGGGAGGGACCTAGGAGTGGCCAGTAAGCTGGGGTGAACTGAACTCCTGGGACCTGAACCTGGAGGCCAAGGGAGAATGAAGCCTAGCTAGGATTAAGGGTGGGAAATGGGGTGGTGGAGCCATACATAGGGGTAAGACAATGGAGGGGAGATTGGATGTAGCCACAACGAAAGGCCAGTTGACAGGATTATAGCCTCAGACAAACACCAAGAGATTTGGCCATGTGGGAAAGTTCAGGGTTTTTCCTTTCTGGGACCCAGATCCCAACCCCATCATACCCACCCCTACCCTTCTTTTTGGGGTACCCTCTGGCAGCAGTAGTGCCCCCCTCCCCTCTCCCCACACATACACATACTTTTCAGATTCTTTTTGTATATTGTTCCCCGCCCCCATTAGATCCTAAGCTTCTTCAGGGAGGCATTTCTTTTTATATGTATATATCCCCAGTGCTCAGCACAATGCCTGGCACAAAGTAGGTTATTGACTAGGCTAAGTGTTTATCTATGGTCACATACACTATAGCATCAGAAACAGTATTCTCCAAACCCATGTCTTCAAACTGAAAACCAAATGTTCATTACTTCATGCTATGGATTTATTACTTATCAAGTGCATTGTGTATGTGGTGCTAGAGATACAAAATTAAAGTCTCTGCCTTCAAGTAGCTTTCATTTTTCTAATAATTTTTCTAATACATTTTTCTAATAAAGGAAAGAAACAAGAACACAGATAAATTCAAACCATATTCAGTGACACAAAGTAATTTCAAGAGGAAGAGAGAAGGAACAATCTTGCAGGGGTTGGGAACCTGCAGCTTTGAGACCACATGTGGCCTTCTAGGTCCTGGGTTACAGCCTTTTGATGAGTCCAAGTTTTACTGAACAAATCCTTTGTTCTGTGAAGTTTGGATTCAGTCAAAGGGCTGCACTTGAGGACCTGGGGGCCTAAATTTTAGGAGAGGCCTTGTAAGGAATTGACATTTGAACTTTTCTTTGAAGAAAGGTTAGACTTCTAGGAGGCAGATTTGAAGAGTATATTCCAAATATCAAGGACTGCCTATGACCTAAGGAATGGGATGTCACATTACAAGAAAAAAATGAGTAGGATGGTTTTACTGGAGTGGAGAATAGATGAAAGAGAGTAGTATGAAATGAGACTGGGAAGGTAAGTGTCAGACAGATCATAGAGCAGTTAGATGGGTTCTAAGATCCTTGCCAGTTTTAAATCTAAAATCCTTGGATAATGACTTGCAAATTAAGGTTATCCTGTAGCTTCCTATGTATGAACAGGTCTGTGCAGGTTGATAGCTATCAGAGTACTTCAGTGAATAGAAGGGGACTTTCTAACTGCTCTCAAATGCATAGCCACTCCTCACTGAAAAATGCCTGTTCCAGCCCATTTGATTTCAAGGTCAGAACTTTTGTGATATTGTATGTAAATTGAAATGTAATATGGTAACAATATCTGTTAGATTTTATTTTCACTTTTAACATGGAAAAATTTTGCTTACAAGGATGCTGCATATTAAATAGACAGTTGTTATCACCCCCGTAGGCAGTTAAGTTTTGTTCTTTTTTTTTTTTTTTGAGGTATCGGCATATAAAAGACAAAAAAAACTATCTCAATAGCTCTTTTTTATGATGGCTTTTTATGTGCTTTCTTAGTGAAAAGTTATAAAACTTGGTTCTTTGAGTTCCTTTCATGGATATACAATATTTCCTTCTTTTTTTTTTAACCCAAATCACAAAGGAGCAATTTCTATATACATTTTCACGTCAGAGATAAAATTCATCTCTCACTTGTGACTTACGCAAGGAAAATAGGAAGCTCCATTAGACAGACGTACAATTTGTCTGTGAATGGTGATTTGCAGTTGGGGAGTGCTTTCTTTGAAATCATTAAATCTTTACAGCTAAGTATTCTTTCTGCCTTGGCAGAGTCTACAAGTTGCCTCATCATAGAGATAAAAATGATCTTTAAGAAATATGCTTAATGACTTCAATAATGGCTAAAAGTTCATCCGTTGCTTTTCCTACTTTTCAGAATTTGACATGGCAGCACTCTTCATGCTTTTACTTCAACAGCACATGACAAAAAGGCTTGTGGCAGAATTTCAGTGTTGTTTTACATCGTTTTTTGCTGTTATTAGCTGAGAAATTTTTGAAGCTAATGAGCAGTGCCAAGTTCAGTATTAATATTAGCTAGCAAAATGTCAGTTTTTCTCTGCTCAGCTGTATTCCTTTTTGCAAATGAGAAGTCAAAGTGCATTGCATAAATATAACTTCAACATTAACTAGTATGGGACAACACAAAGCCACAATATATCGTCTTGTTGAAACTCAGCATTGGCATTTGAAGGTTTCCATGGTTGAGACTATACTTAGTGTCCTTTCTAAAAACAGCACCCCCTTTTTAAAATTGTGCTTAAAAATCCTTTGGTTTTGCATCTCTCGACATATTGTCTTTCCCTCTCTCCCAGAGAACTATCCTTTCCGATAATAATAATAATAAAAGTTAAGAAGACACCAGCAAAACTATCCTGCATATCAACCAAGTTCTGCATTTTATACGGTGTTCCACACCATAGTTCCACCACCTCTGCAAAGAAGGGTGGAATAAATCCCTTTTCTATAAACCTTGTAAGAAATACTTACCCTTTCAAGAAATGTTCAAGTCAACTTTGTTATTTTCATAACTTTATCAAGTGTATTATTATAATTAACATCCTGTCAGATTAATGCATTGTTATTAGTTTCGAATAGGTTTCTTTAGATATGCATTAACCCTTCATTCAATGACTATGGCAATGTACATAAAGTTAACATTTAGAAGCAACATAACTCAGGTCAAATAAGGTGGTCAGTACTGGTACCACAATAACATGCATCCTCTTTTCTCTGTTAATCAATATACTACAAAAGTAGAAAGCAGTATGTTATCTATTGTAATCACAATATTGATCATGCTGTTGCCTAACTTAAAGAATGTATTTTGTAAGGAGTTTACTTGGATTTACTATGGAAACCTCTGTTGTGATCAAACAAAACAAAAATCATTGAATTAAAAAAAAGGAAAAAAGAGATGAAGTAACTCTTTCAGTGGACCTTAGAAATAATTATTTACCATGTAATGTCTGTGACCTTGAAAGAGTTAACATATGCCTGAATATCCAACCCAGATTTTATTTAGTAGAATTTTTTTTCCCCAACAATGGCTTCTAAAAACTGACTAGAGGTAGTGTGAATAGTTGAAGGAGCACTGGATTTAGAATTGGGAAGACCTGGATTCGAATCCTGTCTCAAATACTTAGTACTTGCATTCCCCTAGATGAGATATTTAACTTTTCTGAGTCTGTTTTCTTATCTTATCTTATCTCATCTATAATAATTGCACCTTGCTCACAGGGTGGTTATGAGGGTCAAATGAAATAAGGTATACAAAGCACTTTGCCAAATTTAAATTGACTACATGAAAACCAGATGTTATAATCATTATCATCATCATCATCATCATTATTCTGGACCAGGTGCACATTAGTCCCAAGTGCAGGGTCAGGATTGCTGAGATTGAGTCAGGCAGAATGCAAAAGCAAAAATTATTTTACTAGATAACTTTGTAATTGAAATATGCTGACACTTAACAGGTATATATAATGTGTTGCTGAGGAGAGCTCTCTAGGTCCCCTTGCTCCCCATGGGGACATGCCTAGGTTGGTAGCAATAGTAGGTCACCCAGGATTGAGGAGCCCATTGAGTCTAGAGAGCTATACTCCTTCTTGGAGCTGGCTTATAGGGGGTTCACCACATCACCAAAAGTAGGTTTTAACATATTCAGACAATCTGTGAAGCAGGTATGATCCTATCAACTAACTTAGAATTAGAGTGGACTACCTATGTCCTTTAGTCCTATGTCCTATGTCTTTAGATGTATCTAAAGAACAATATAGTATTATGATTATCCCTATGTATTTCTTTCATATCTCTGTTATAGAACCAAAACCAGGGGTATACAAACATCTTGAATTTCTAACTGCACCAAGTAGTACCTTGGGGACCACTACATTTCTCCCTTTGGTCTTGATCTTGGTCTGGTGTGGCCCCACCCAGGCTGAATTATATTTTATGCCTGTTTGTAAATGACCCAGATCCGGGTTCTTGGTGCTAATAGGTGAGATAACCAGTAGGAGCAGGACGTGAGGAATGCTTTTGGCAAAGCTAATAAAAGAAAAAAGGAAAACAATTATGGCCCAAACTATAACCATTCCCTAAAGTTTAAAAAAAAAAAATTGAAGGGGCAGCTAGGTGGTACAGTGGATAGAGCTCCAGCCTTGGAGTCAGGAGGACTTGAGTTCAAATCTGGCCTCAGACACTTGATACTTACTAGCTGTGTGACCCTAGGCAAGTCACTTAAACCCCATTGCCTCACAAAAAAAAAAATTGGGATGCCACTAGGGTCACAAATCGTTGGGAGGTCACCATGGATCAGGGAGTCAGTAGAAATTGTTAGCGTGAAGACAGGGGCTAGGAACAGAAGTCAGGCTAATAGAACCAGAAAGCTTTGGGGATCATCTCTGCTCTGAAACATCTGTAGATTATTTGGAAACAAGAACTAAGAATATAGAATCCCCTTGTTTGTAATTTGCTGCTTGACCTGAGGGGATGAGGCCTGTCCTTTCATTTTGCCACCAATTCTATTTTTCCCCACTTGCCAGATTACCACCTCTCTTCAGTCACACATTCACCTTTCCTTCTAGATTGTTAGGTAAAATGGTCAGTAGGAATTGTCAGTAGAGGGAGGGAGAGAGGCTCCTGTACAAGTGATCTTGTACAACCTGAGTGAGGGAGATGCTAAGTGGGTACAGCACTACTCCACTGATTCTTCTGTGTAGCCCTTGGGTAAAAAGATTGGCATTGAGATACCTGAAGGAAGTCAGGGGCCATCACCATCCAAGCCAAAAACTGTGGTTCTACTCACTTAGGTAGGAGTAGATGAGCCCATGAATGAGAGGTGGTGGCCAGCTAGTGGGAAAAAATGGAATGGGTGGTGGAATGAAAGGAGACAACTCATCACTTCAGGTATATATGTATCAGTCTAGATACCTATTGGTAACATATATGGCCAGTGTACATACCTGGGTGAGGGGAGGAGGAAGCAATGCATATCTTCAACACAGCATGACTGCTGACATAATCCAATGGATCTCATTACTTACATTAGGCCATGCTCCTTATAGGTTTCACATGACATGTGATCTTTGTCATGCTTACAGTCAAAGTATTTGGGCATAAAGGAGTCTCTAAGAGTAGTTGTTTTTCTCTTGTCCTCTGGTCACTGCTGGTTTCTGCAAGATATGGCTCCACTGGACAGGATATTATGGAGTTCTCCCTGCCTCCAGTGTCTACTTTCAGCTGAAATCATTCAGTTGTACATCTTCCTCATAAGTGGAAGAATAGTTTATACTTTCTTTATTCTAGCTTAAAGCTCAATGGTTTAAGCTACAGCTCTTTTAGAAATGCAAGATCCTCATAACCTTGTCCTCAAACAAGGGGGAAAAGACCATAACTGCTATGCCACACAATGAATAGACTGCAGGACCTGAAGTTAGGAAGACTTGAATTCAAATCCAGCTTCAGACACTTACTAGCTGTGTGACCGTAGGCAAGTCACTTGACATCTGAGCATCAGTTTCTTTGCTAAAAAAGGGAGGTAATAATAGCAACTACCTCCCAAGGTTGTTGCAAGGATAAAATGAGAAAATATTTGTACAGCACTTTGCAAACTTTAAAATATCATATTAATGCTAGTTTGTCATTATTATCATTATTATTATCATCATTATCATCATTGTTGTTGTTATTATTTTCTTCCCCATAAAGATAATCTTTTAGTCTTTAGAGCATTGGCTGTGATGAGTTTGCTCTCTCCAAAAGAATCCTTAACCCCAGAGAACACACTCTTAGAACACAGAGCAGTCAGTCACCAAGAATTATTCTGAAGCTTTAGGTGTACTTTTAAAAAATTAACTTCCTGCTCAAAGGGCAGCATCTCCATAAGCTGTTATGATTTGGGATCAGATAATTCTTATAACTCCTTGATCAGTATCCAGTTGGCAAGTTTCAGCCATTCAGCACAGAGGCTGGCTTCCCATAAACTACAGTATGCCATTAAGGATTGAGTCTTTTTCTCAAACTCCAGTATTTTTTTGCTGTCCCATGAAACTGAATAGGTGGGAGAAAGTCAAAAGCACAAAAATCTCTATGTAGAGCTATGTGGAGGCATGTCCCTTCTCTTCAGTCTTTAATTTAAGATTTCCGCCTTTATTATGTATATGTAACCTGTCTAATCTTTTCCTGCTTTGGGCAACACTATCTCTATCTTTTATCTCTATCTTTTTGTTTTGTTTTGTTTTGTTTTTCTGTATAACTGAATGGGAGACTAAGAAGAAAAGGAAAGGAGTAATTATAGTAATGTTAAACTAATTCACTTATTAGAGATTGGATTTATTTTTCTTTTCACCTAGAAGTTGGAGGAATATATAAGTGATATGTATTGTTTTACCTTGTGAATCAAGGTACCAGGACATGTTCAACCACCTGGTCTGATTTAGGACACCCTTTGTCTGCATTAGTGTACTCTCCAAAGAGGCAGCAGTAAACAATTTAATATTGATTCACAATCCAATTCCGTAGTCTTCAAGTAAAAAAAAATTGAAGCATAGATAGCTTAAAAAATAAAGTTCAATGAAAAGAAAAGACAATCTCAGTTTTGGTGTTTCACTTTGTTTCTCAATATGGTTGGGTGTCACTTAAGTTAAGTAATTGAATACAAAAAAATCTATCCAAAAACATATGTTACTGCAATTAAAAAATGACTATAAAAAGATTTACCCAAAGATTGCTTTAAATAGGGTATATTTAATATATGATATATATTGTATTGTATATTATAATTATATATATATAAAATAAATTTAAGTAGTGATAGTCGATTCATAGAATGTTAGAGCTAGTATAGACCTTATAAATAATCTTTCATTTTCTAGATAAAGAGACAGATTCAAAATTGATGTCTGAACCAAGGTATTGACTCCTCAGTTCTGTGATCTTTCCCCTAGACCAAGTTATAGGACAAAGAAGCATACATCTAAAGTGTTCAAAAGGACCTCCAATAGACATTGACAGAAAATTTAGGTCAATTGAAAGTAGCATTCAGTACACACAAATATTCATAGGAGCACATCTGTTATGTAAAAGTAAAGTAAGCCTATACCTCCAAATATTATGAAGGTAACAAAATACTTTGAATGAACTAGGAACTTAGATTTAAGACTTAAAGGTAAAATTTAATAATTTGCTAAAAATCATCTTTGGAAGAAGTTGGAAATCAGTTCCCAGTAAAAAAATCTGAATAAATACCTGAAGCTTTTCCTGATCCCCCAAGCTGGGTAGTACCCTCCCAAACTTCCTTGTATTTAACTACTTTATTTGTATTTTTATTTATTCTCTTTATATTTATCCTATGCATGCATTCACATCACACGTCTCCTCCATTAGAATGTAAGTTCTTTTAAAGTAAAGATTATTTCACTCATTATATTTGTCTATTTATATCCTTATCGCTAAAAACATTGCCTTGCATGCAATAAGCATTTAATAAAAGTTTGTTGATTCATTGATTGAAGTAAGATCATTGTAACCAGCCTGTTAAATTGAAAGAAAGTGCCTTATGTAATGATAAGACTGGAGATACTACCATTAGACACTGGAGGGAGAGATGCAACTTGCAGGAATTTAGTAGGCCCCAGGCCAGATCAAACACTTTGTCCCAGTCTATGGTAGAGACATAGGCACTAGCCTGGCACAGTGGAGCAAGCACTAAATTTGTTAGCAATAGAGAAATGTGTTTATGAATAAGTCACTTAACCTCCCAGAGACTGGATTGCCTCATCTATGAAATGAAAATGAAAATAATATTTGGACTGCCTATTTCACAGGGTCATTGTGATAAAGGTGCTTCAAAAACCTTAAAGCACTATCATAAATTTGATTTATTATTAGCCAGAGTATGTGGATAGTGGTATACGGTATTTATTATCACAGAGGGAATGTGGTGTAGTGGATAGAGTGCTAAAACCAGAGACAGGAAGACCTCGTTTCAAATCCCATTTCACTTACTAGCAAATAACTCTCTAGGCCTCATTTTCCTCATTTGCAAATTGAGACAGTTGGACCCAATAGTCTCTAAAGTTCCTCGCAGCCACTATAACACACGCTCTGGGGCTACTCTCCCAATCCCCACTGGTAGTGACAGACTCCCTAGATTGGTTGACTGTGATCCCAACCCTTATATTACAATACAAAAATAAAAATAGCAACCACATGTGGATCAATAGTTTCTGCATCAGTGTCTTGGGTCCCGGCATGTCTACCTTCTAACCTGTAGTACTTCAAACAATGTTCTACCAGACAGAGAGCTGGCCTTCAGTAGTTAGGGTTCCTATGCCAATAGGATCAGTTGGAACTACTTTCCCCTCCACACATATACCTTAATCCGTGTTTTTAAGGGAAAACAATGGCATTTACTATGTGCTAGTCACTATGCTAAACTCTGGGAATACAAATACAAACAAAAAGAAAGGCAGTTCCTATTGTCAAGAAACTCACAGTTTAACAAGGAAAGAAAATACATAAAAAGAAACTCAAAAGTAGAGAAAGAGAAGATGGAGATATCCAGCACAGAGAAAGTCCAAAGAGTCAGGAGGGAGTATAGGAGGGAGAAAAATGAAGACAACGCTAGTCGGAGCATCCTTCTTAAAATGGAAGTCCTAAGGTCCTAAGAAGAATCAGTCAGTCAAAAGGAGAGGCCACAGGGCTAGGGGAGACTTTCAATGTTAGAAGTCTAGGATGAAGTGAAACTTGCAAGGTAAAGAGAAAGTTTCAACATATTTCTTTGTCTTCTCTCCTCTACCACTGGATAGCTTTTTGAACTGTAATTCCTCCTCTATAAAATGAAGGGATTGGCCTAGATCAGGGTGGAGAACCTGTGGACTCAAGGTCACCTGTGGTCCTCTAGGTCCTCAAGTGCAGCCCTTTGACTGAATCCAAACTTCACAGAACAAATCCCCTTAATAAAAGGATGTCTTTTTGAAAATGTGGACTCACTCAAAAGGCCACACACAAGGACTTAGAAGGCCACACCCAAGGACCTAGAAGGCCACATGTGGCCTTGAGGTTGCATGTTCCCTACCCCTGGCCTAGATGATTTCTAATGTCTCTTCTAGCCTTCACATTCTATGAAAGATGTCCAAATAGATAGAGGGCTACTTGGCTACTTTAGATGTTTAATTTATCATAAAGATATAAAAGGGAAAATTATTCTGTGGTTTCTCAAAAGTAGGAAAGATGATCAAGAGCATAATGACAGCATCCAGATGTGCCACTCAAGTTATCCTGAAATGTGTGTGTGTGTGTGTGTGTGTGTGTGTGTGTAGCATAAATGAAGCATTTCCCAGAAACATGAAGGAAAAGGAGAATTCTCCCTTATACTATCACCCTGTATTAGACGTTCCAAATGGAAAGGAAAGTATATCAAGCAGCACATGGACCTTAATTGTGATTATGTTTTATTACTACTTAGCCTATTAAGTGCTTAAATTACCAGATAAGAGAATCTATGTTTCTAATAGTGGAAAGTGTGTTAACAGTATTCTCACTAACTGTTTCAGCCCTGTTCCAACAATCTCGTGGATGAAGGTTAATGGTTATATTCCAAGCAAAGCACGTCTGCGGAAATCTCAAGGAGTGCTGGAAATACCAAATGTACAACTGGATGATGCAGGGATATATGAATGTAGAGCTGAAAATTCACGTGGAAGAAATTCTTTCCGTGGACAATTACAAGTCTATAGTAAGTATGGTCTGCAATGATGCAGAGGCACGATTCCCCTCAACACACACCCCTTTTTATATCTCAGTTTAAATGCAGATAAAGATGATGTATTATATGTTCCTTCAGGACAGATACTGTCTTTTTTTTTGGTATCCTCAGTGCTTAACACAGTGCCTAGAACATAGAAGGTGCTTAATAAATATTTGATTGCTTTAGAAAATTCATAGTTATTTGGTGCCAAGGACATAACTTGCCTTATATCAGTTTTCATTCTCAGGTACTCCATAAGTTAACTTTACATGGAATATTGCTCTAAAATTATGACAAATGTATATGTCTTTATAAATCACAGCATTTTCCCTTAAAATAAAGGGAGATTTCTTTAGGGCCCTAAACTCTTTCCTAAATTTTGGTTGCATTTATTAACTCTTTTAGGCTTCTAGGTTAAAGGACTACAGTGTGATAAGTGATTATCTAGTAGACTGAAGCTAAAATAGTTACTGAAGGTATCAAATTTAAAATCCACCCTTGGAAAATCTGGCTTAAGAGGGAAAGGAGTGCCTACTATGTGCCAGGCACTGTACTAAGAACTTTACACGTATTATCTCATTTATTCTTCACAATAACCCTTTATCCCTGTTTTAGAGAGTTTAAGTGACTTGCCCAGGGTCACACAGCTAATAAGTATCTGAGGCTGGATTTGAACTCAGATATTCCTCACTCCATGCCCAGTAATCTTTCCACTATATTACTATCTCTAAAGAGAAACCATTTTTCTTTCTGTTTTTAGTCTGGCCTATTATTTCTTCAATGTGGGAAACTCCTACTATAGAAACACTCCCCTAGAAATTGTCTCTCTCTTTATATATATATATATACACATTCCTATTAAACATATTTTCACATTAGTGATGTTGTAAGGAAGAATTAGAACCAATAACAGGAACCACCAGAAAGAGGAAACAAAACAAAACAAAAGAAAAAAAGTAGCAAGTAATATGCTTCAATCTGCATTCAAACTCTATAGTTCTTTCTTTGGATGTGGATAGCATTTTCTATCATGAGGCCTTTGGAGATATCTTAGATCCTTGCATTGCTGAGAAGGGCTAAGTCTATCAATGTTAGTCCTCACACAATGTTGCTGTTACTGTGTACAGTTTTCTCCTGGTTCTGCTCACTTCACTCAGCATCAGTCCATACTAGTCTTTCTAGGTTTTTCTGAAGTCTGCCTGCTCATCACTTCTTATAGCACAATAGTATTCCAATACATTCATATACCACAACTTGTTCAGCCATTGCCTAATTGATGGGCATCCCCTTAATTTCCAATTCTTTGCCATTACAAAAAGAACTGCTATAAATACTTATTTACATGTGGGTCCTTTTCCCATTTTTATGATCTCTTTGAGATTCAGGACTAGAAGTGCTATTGCTGGATCAAAGGGTATGCATATTTTTATAGCCCTTTGGGCATAGTTCCAAATTGCTCTGCAAAATGGTTGGATCATTTCACAACTCCACCAACAATGCATTAGTGTTCCAATTTTCCCACATCATCTCCAACATTTGTCATTTTCCTGTTTTGTCATGTTGGCCAATCTGATTGGTATGATGTGGTACCTCAGAGTTGTTTTGATTTGCATTTCTCTAATCAATAGTGATTTAGAGCATTTTTCATATAAATGTAATATAAAATGTAACTTATAAAACATAACATGTATATAAATCATATATGTATATAAATCATATAAAATATGACATAGTCTTAAGAGAGTTGTCTGGAACAATAAAAGATTAAATCATTTATTCATAGTCATGTAGCTAATTGTCAGAGGTAGGCTTTGAACCCAGGCTTTCCTGAATCCAGGACAGACCCTCTATCTACTACATTGTACTGTATACTGTAACACCACAAACCACAGCACTGAAAACCAAAATACTGAGTGTGGTATAGTAGAGAGGGAGGCATTTCTGAAGCTAGGAAGACCTGGGTTCAAGTCCTGCCTCTAATACATGCTAACCATGTGACCTTGGGCAAATCACTTAAACTTTCAGTACTCTATGCAAGTTTCTAAGACTATAATTTGCTGAGAAAGTTCTAGCTAGCATTAGAAGAAGATTCCACACCTGGGAGTTCCCTACATCAATAAAGTTATAGGTCTATACCAACAAATCTTTTTATTCCATTTGTCACATCAATTTTTTGCAATGTTTGTTACTCACTGGGGATGGGGAATGAAGGTAGGAGCAGGTCCAGAATACCAGCTCCAATGCTTACTACCCAGATGACTTCAGTCAAATGACTCAGCCTCTGCAGCCTTCAGATTCCAATCCAATAAACATTTCTTAAGTGCCTACTACATGCCACACACTGTGCTAAGTACTGGGAATATAGTTAATAAAAAGAAAAACAGTCCCTGCCCTCAAGGAGCTCACAATCTAATGTAGGAAGACAATACACAAAAGAAGGCAGAAAGGGTTTGATGAGACCAGGGGTACTCAGCATGGGAATATATTGTTCTATGGAGTTGAAACCAGGCACAGCAGCAGATGCACAGTGGAGTGAGCCAAAAATTCTAGTTTCTGCCTTCTATAAAGAAAGACATTGGGAGGCATTTGGTACTCCACCCTCCAGCCCTTCAATCAGAAGGGAAGGAGGCTGAGGGAGGTAGTTCAGGTCAAGACTTGAGTTAGCATCACGGTGATGAAATTAGCTGTGATGAGCTAAAGTGGGGATAATAATGCTTACATTATGTACATCACACAATTAGGAGGTTTTTAGAAGCCTTGGTGTGCTTAGGAAATTGGAATTGTTATTATTAGCGATACTCAAAAAATCTGAAGGATGCCTAAAAAATAATCCAGTCAAGTCAATGAGCATTTATTAAATGCCTGCTAAGTGCCAGTCATGGTGCTGAGCTGGGGGTAGAGGGAATACTAACATAGGCAACAACAGGCCCAGATCTGGAGGGGCTCATGGTCTCACAGACTAATTGAGAGACAGCATGCAAACAATTATGTAGAAACAAGATACATACAGAATAATTAGAGAAAATCAGAGGGAAGGCACTGACATTAAAGGAGATCAGGAAAGGTTTCTTGTAGGACAGCAGTGGCAAACTCAAATAGAAAGGGGGGCAATTAATCTGTACATAAGGATCCCTGTAGGCCATATATTAATTTATTTTATTGAATGAGATAGAGGGTATGACATGACCAGACTTGACTTAGAAATATAAGTCTGACAGCTGAGTGGAGGATAGAATGCAGAGGGGAGAAACTTGAGGCAGTGAGGCCAACAAGCAGGCTATTGTAATTATCCAGGTGTGAGATAATGAGGAGATGGCCCAGAGTAATGGTGGTGTCAAAGACAATAAGGAGTATATTTAGAGAGATTCCAAGGGTAAAATCAGTAGGACTTCAAAATAGGTTAGACAAGATTGGAGGTGAAGACAGTGAGGAGTCATGGTTATCAGCGTAGGTGATTTGGACGATGGTGGTACCCTTAACTAATAGAAAAGTTAGAAAGGGGGAGGGTTTGGGAAAAACAATTATGAGTTCAGCTTTTGACATGATGAGTTTAAGGTGTCTATGAGACATCAAGTTTGAGATGTCCAAAAGACTGTTGGAGATATGTGGGGAGGTCAGGAGACAGGGTATGTAGATCTAAGAAATATTGCCATAGAGATGATAGTTGAATAAATTGGTTATAAGGTCTGATGAGCTAGCCAAGTGAAATAGTATAGAAGGGAAAGAGCAGAGGGATCATGACAATATCTTGAGAAATACCCTGAGTTAGTGGTATTGACTTGGATGTTAAGTTCAGCAAAGGAGACTCAGTTCAGTTGTTGTTCAATCATTTTTCAGTCATGACTGACTCTCTGTGACCCCCATTTGAGGTTTTCTTAGCTAAGATATTACAGTGGTTTTCCCTTTCCTTCTCCAGTTCATTTTATAGATGAGGAAACTGGGGCAAAGAAGGTTAAGTGACTTGCCCAGGGTCACACAGCTAGTAAATGTATAAGGGCAGATTTGACTCATAAAGAGGAGTCTTTCTGACTATAGGTTCTGCACTCTTTTCACTGTGCCACCTAGCTGCCCAGTAAAGGAGAATAGGTGTTGAGAAATAAGTAAGTCAAGAAACTAGGAGGTTAACATGTTTGAGAGAATGTCAACATGTGTGTTAATTTGTCTAGCATAAAGGCAAGATTTAGGAAGGTGAAAAAAAGGAGGAACTAAGCACTGAATTTGTTGAGGAAAGAAGGAAAATGTCCTGGAAGTCTGTAAATAACAGCTACCAGAATTCTGATTTTTCCAATCCATTCATCCTACAGATCAGGAAACACAAGTCCATAGAAATTAAGAAACTTGTGCAAAGTCATACAAGTAGTAAGTGGTAGGTCCAGGAGTCAAATCTAAGTCTTCTGACTCCAAATCCATTACTCTTTCCACTGTACCACATCAATGACCTCTTTTTTTTTTCCTGTAAGATTTATATTCTATCCATTTTGCCATTGGAAAATAGTGTCCAGTTGTCATTTGCCTCATAATCAGCATTCTTAAACATTTAGATATACTTTCTTCAAGTAATCTCATATTTAATATATGGCTTCTACTTGTCCCTCCAATCTTATTTCTCACAGCTCAATATTACCCAAAAGAATATTTCTATTCAAGCTAACTTGGCCTACTTACTATGTATTAAATTTGCTGAGCATATATTTGCTCCCTATCTTTGCTTATGTCACTTACTTTATCTGGAGTTGCAATCATTTACTTCAGTACTCTCCATTTATTTTCCTTTTATCTTTCATTCAGTAAATCTAGCACACATGTACACACACAATACACATGTGTATACATATATGTATACACACGTGTGTATGCATGTATGTGTACACATGTATGTACGTGTGTGTATCACTTATATGTGCAAAGCATAGTCCCTTCCCTTAAAGGAGTTTATAATCTTTTTCTTTGATGAAATATTTAAGACCTTCCTCCTCTAAAATTGCCTGCCTGAACTATGAAGGCCCTTTTTGCCTAGTTTCCTCATCTGTAAAATGAGCTGGAGAAGGAAATGGACAATTTCTCTAGTACCTTTACCAAGAGGAAAAACCATTTCCTCTGAACTTTCTCAGTATTGGTCTATGCCAGAGATCATGCCCCTTCCTCAGAAGTTTATTATCTCTTGGTTCAGTTGACACTATAATCAAATCACTAAATATTTGTATGTTGGAGGGGGAACAAAGATTTAGATAGTAGTTTTATAAATAGATTAGTGATAGAAACAATAAATATGCTTGTATATTTGCTTGAACAACTAAAGCTAATTGATAAATGTTTGAATATCTAATTTCATATTTAGTATGTTATCATACTTCTAAAAATGTACTTGTGCTATCTACCCACAAGAATATAAGCCCTTTGAGGGGGAGATGCATGGTCTATTTATTTGTATCCCCAAAATCTAGCAGGATGATGAGTACATAGCAGGTGCTCACTAAATATGTGCCCATTCAGATGATTACAATCATGATGATTGTGATGGAGGTGAACCAGAGTAATTGTTGACAATGTGAAAGAATTTTTACCCTTAGAAGTGGTCCTTCACATAGTATACTCATAGGAGCATTTAAAATGTATGTCCAAATGGGAGTCTAATGCCATCATTTTAGAGAGTTTAAGTGACTAGCTAAATGTTATGCAAGTGACAAAGCTAGGATTTGAGGCCAAGTCCTCTGATACTAGATAGGTGCTATTTAAGATACTTAATTTTAAAATTCTGTTATACCAAAGAGCCTTCTAGGACAATTAGATGGTACAATGGATAGTGTTGGACTTGAGATCAGGAAGACCTGTGCTCAGATTCTTATTAGCTGTGTGGTCCTGGGCAAGTCACTTAACCTCCTCCAGCCTCAGTTTCCTCATCTATAAAATGGTGATAAAAATAGCACTTATTTAACAGAGTTATTTTGAAGATCAAATGAGATAATGTGTGTACAGCACTTTGCCAGCTTTAAAGTACTAGATAAATGCTAGATATTATTATTGGTTTAGTGAAATAGAGAACCATTTTTTTAATTATCCATGGCAGGAGATAGGGGGAGACTTTCTGAACATGATGTCCCATTAAACTTTAGATTGAACTGACAAGAAGGCTTAGATATTATTGAGATTATGTAAATTGAACATTGTTCAGAATGTAGAAGGACTTCATTTGTTGGTACCCCAAACAAAGAACTCTTAGGAGTTCACTTCTTGGTCCTCTCTCAGTTCAAGATTGTGCCTGAGGATCACACAGTGTATAGTCAGATAAGGAAGGACACAAGCAACAGTGAGTCAACACAGAAATGTTCGCAATACACCATACAAAACACAAGCAAATAGGAAACTGTTCTCCTCTCTCTCTTCCTGTCTCTTTTCATCAAAATATAAATCAGTCTATAGAAGACCCATTTGCACCTGGACCTCCAGAGACCATGGCATGGAGGAATTTCATCCATTCATCTTTGGGATTTCCACTCTAGGGCTAAGCTGTTTTGATAGGGGAGTTAGTGAATACCAAATCACATAATCCACTATATGCAACTGGCCCCAGATCAGACCATGCTTCATATCCCATGCAGTTGTTCACCCTGACCATTCTTTTATCATTTGGCTTGAAGCTGTGTGCATATCACCAGCTGCTACCTCTGCTTCCTACTTCTTGGTCTGTGAACAGTAATCAGATCAGTACCAGCAAGGTTCTGTCTGTCCAGTGCTCTCTGGCTTCACTCATCATCACTGAGACTTTCTAGAACAAAAAAACTCTTCTCTTGCCTCCATTTGCCTAAGTATATTGACTCTCTTATTAGCATTAAAGAGTTCTGAGGTCAGGGGCTCCTTGGCTTTTATATTTGAACCCTCAGTGGTTACCACAGTACCTCATACATAGTAAACACATATAATGCTTTTTATTCATTTCTTTGTAAATTTGTTCATTTCTTCCTTATCAGGAGACAATTTATTATATGAGTAATAATAATACTGAATGAATCTGATCTTATAGCAAAAAAGGGAATAAACTGCTGGCTTGTGGACTAATTCATTTATAAAATTAAATTCTACTTTTAAAATGTTCTCCTTTTAGTTATTGAGCAATGTCTTGAGAGAAGTAGTATATATCTTACTTTCAAATGAATAGTTTACCTTTTTTTTTAATTGAGAAATAAAACCTGTAATACTTTCCATAAGGTATAACTTTAGTCTGGCACCCATGTTTCTAATGTATTTATTCCAGTCTATTCACTTCAACTTTTATAGTCTCCCAAATTTAATTTAAAGTAAAATGCATTCTACATTCATATAATATGTTGACATAACATCATAGTTGGACTAACTCTTCAAAGCAATCTGTAATCAATAATGGAGTGCTTACAATAATCTAGTGATAAGTTCTTGGCCATCAACTGTGTTTGACGTGAAGCTAGTTGATTATTGAAGAGCGCTTTAAATTGAAAAGGAAGAGATTGATCAGATACAATTTCTAAACCTCAAGATTTTAACTTAAGGTAACTATAAACTCATAGGAATCAATAAGACTTGGTGAGATTCAGCCCATTACTGAAATACAGCATGGAAAGGATTACTTTGCTCAAAAGTAATAGATTAGAAGGCACCACAAAGTAACATGGTATATCAAGAACATAGCAATCAATGAAAAAATCTATGAACCTGAAGGGAACTCACATTGGACAGCATAAAAACTAAAGAAGGGATAAACTAAAGAAATATCACAAAGCTAACTTGCTATAAACCTCCCAGCTCAGATGGAAGAAATAGATGATAACCTCCTTATTAATATAATTCTGAGGCCAGATATTGTGATGGAAGACTTCAATGATCTAGACATATTCTAGAGATCTCTCTTTGCTAAAATTAGAGGATCTAATGTGGGGACAGCTAGTTGGTTCAGTAGATAGAATGCCAGATGTGGAGTCAGGAAGATTCATCTTTATGAGTTCAAATTTGGCCTCATACACTTACTAGCTGCGTGACCCTGGGCAAATCACTTAACACTGTTTGTTTTAGTCTTGTCATCTGGATAACAAACTGAAGAAAAAAATAGCAAACCACTCCAGTATCTTTGCCAAGAAAATCCCAAATGGGGTCAGACACAACAGAAAAAAAAATGACTGAAAAACACCTTTTTTTTTTTTTTACTTTTCTTGCTGATAATTTAATCTGGAAGCAATGAAGGCAATTCCCACCCCCCACCCCTACCCTGTATCTGATTCTCATCAATAAAGAATGGCACAATTAAGTGGAAATAACAGGGAACTTGAATAGAAGTGACTGAGTCATTTTAGTGTTTGTGATAGATATGGAAATCAAACTCAGTAGTATGCATGCTAGGTTGTAGTAGAGTACAGTTCAAGGAAAGAAAAAATAAAATAGACAGACCCACATAGCTCTACAAGTATGATTCCCTAGTCATCAAAGTTTCAAGTAGGGTTTTAATGATACAATGTTGTAAATTGAGAACAACTGCTATATAGTAAATAAAACAGGGAATTTGAACTCTGAAGGTCAGGTTTTAAGTCTTGGTTCTGCCATTCATTAATTGTGTGGTCTTGGGTAAGTCACTTAACCCATCTGAAATACAACTCCTTCATCCGTAAAATATCCTGCCTATGTGGCAGGATATCTGTGAATCAAATAATTAATGCATGAAGCACACCATAAGGGGAAAGTACAATATAAATATAACCATTATTGTTAACACTTTTGATGAGGATTGAATTGCTAGATTTCTGAGGTCCCTTCTAATTCTGTAATTCTATAGTTACATATAATCAATCTCTGAGCAGAGTTTCCAGGGGTAAAAGAAAATTGTTACTTCCTCCACAAACTATAACAAAGAACTGCTGGTTTTTCCTCAACTTATCCTCCCCCTTTCAAATTGGTCTCTCTATTTACAACTTCTTTCCAATCCAATCCTGCTACATAGCAGGTACTTAATGCATGCTTATTTAATTGTACTATATTGAATGGAACTCAACTGGTAACTTGGTGGAAAAATACATAGAGATTGACCATCAGACTCCTGGAAAAAAATGCCCAATTGCCCTTTGGGGAAGTAAGAATTTAAGTATCATAGAGAATAGCACTTTTAAAACAACACATTGCATGGCCTATAGTCAGAGAATACTCTATTCCTAGAGCTGTCTTGCACCCCTTGGCCACTCCTCCATAGACTATAACAATTTGCATTGGGTGAGTAGTTGAGAATGTCGGTTTTATTTGCTATTACTATGTACCTCCTGGTAGGAAGGCAAGCTGGTAAGAAACAATGTGTGAACTCTTGTTAAGTCACGCACAATTAACTATAAACTCTGGGCCAAATGGACACAGGCAAACCCATGGTTATTCCAAGTATTAATCTCTCATAGAGAGAAGAACTGGACATTTTCTAGAAAAAGAAATTGAAACTGACTGGTGAGTTGGCAGTCAATTTGGTCAGGTTTTAGAGGGCATCCTTGGAAGTATACAACCCTTCAGGGTAGTACAGACTCAATGTGGCTTCCTGCCATGGATACTTTTCTCTCTACAAAACTCTAGAGGAACAATGAGGACTTTCTGTCCCATGGTTCATAGACTTGGCAATAAAGGTGGAAGATGAAATAGTAGCACCAATTTAACTGGGCACATATATGTATTTATGTATATAATTTGTGAAATTCCTACAGAAAGAATTCTGTTTAAACTTTATAGAGAAAATACAGGAGTCTCTGAGGGAAGTGGACAGTCCTTTTTAACCCAAATTCCTAACGTGTAATAGTCCAAGAGGCAAATAGAGTCTTCACTAGGGAGCCTACTTGTGAATTTCATAGTGTATATAAGGAAGTAACAACATAATCATGATGTAATACAGCTTTTCAGAGCACAGCTGAATGGCTGACTGAATAGAAAAATATATATTTGCAGAACATGATGGAACCTAACATTGTTTCCTTGAAAATGTTGAAAAACATGATGGTTTCATTGTTTGTTCATGAGACATAAACTGACTTCTGCCATAAAGGATTCTATAGAGCTGTTCTATTCTCCTTTGCCTCAAAACCCAAAGCTTGGACATCTAATAGTTATATTAGGTGAAAGTATAAGTCACATTGTGGAAATTATTATTAAGCTAGCTTTGGCTTTTTTGAAAATAATGTAAAATATATGAAGATTCTTCAACAAGGGCCTGGCACATAGGTACTTTTTGATTCATTGGTATGTGTTCCTTCTACTAAGGCAGATCAAAACTATCCTATGGCTTCTCATCCTATAAAATTCTTATCCATGAGTTTTTTCCATAAGTCATTCATAGAGAAGCTTGTCAATTAATTAGACTTCCTGTCATTAAAAATATTGGAGAGTTTGGGGTTCCAGTGTAGTATTGGTGCCATCCGTCATCTCTCATTTTCATCATATAGCTACAATACATTTTGTGGTTGCTTTCACATTGATTTTTGCCATGAGATCCCTTCTCACATGCTAGTTACTTATTCAAAAAAAATTTATTAAAAGCCTACTGTGTGCAGGTGCTATGGGAGAAAGAATAATTGTAGATATGCAATTATCTCTGCCTTCTGAAAATTTATAGCCTAATGTTGATCATGTGCAATAGCCCGATTCTAGCTACTATTTGTTTTTCCTTTGTCCTCTGGCTTGCTTGTAATTTGGATTCTTCTGAAATCATGATTATCCATGATTTACAACCAGGACAGCATCACTGGGAGAATAGCTACTAAAGAGATGAGTTGTTGTTGTTGTTTGTTTTTTTCTTGCAGAGAGCATCTAAAAATTATCTAGTGTATGGAGTCCCCCATTTCAAATGAGATAATACTTGCAAAGTGCTTAGCACAGTGCCTGGCACCCAGAAGGAGTTTAATAAATACTTGTTCCCTCCTTTCCCACTTCCCATAAGTATTCCTTTCCAGAATGTTTAAGTAAATATCTAATAGCCAACTATCTGGTGGTGAAGATGGTGTGTGTGTTTGCGGGGGGACATGTACACACAACACACTTTTAAGTTTAATCTGAATTTTAACATTTTCTCTATCATTTAATTAAGTCTAGACAATCAAAAATACTAAATATCAAGCACTGATTTGTGTCATTTCCTGATTTCCAGAGTATAAATGCTTGTACTGAAAATTATCAGTTTGTGAAAGTTACTAAGGGCTATCTCCAGCATATCCCTCATTCCTGTCCAATATCCTCCCTCTATATAATTCTTAGTCCACTTCCTCAGCTACATGATGTGTTTGCCCAAGATATGTTTGTAAATGAATTACATCAGTGAGCTTCCCATTTTAGCTGCATGCTACAGCTGGAAAATAAATGTTTTTCATCCATTTAGATTTTCCAATGTAGATAGTTAAATCATTGGTGGGGGCCAACCCATGAAGCAGAAAGAAAAAGGCATGTTATAATTTAATGTACCACTTTTGAAAAAAAAAGTATTTTCCTTCTTTTAAAAAAAATCTACTAAAGACGCTTAGTAAAAGATTAATGAATCTCAAAGCCTCCTTTCCCAACCTAACATAAGTAAATGATCTTTAAAACAATGCTTTATCCAAAAGAAGGTAAAATTAGACAAGAAATACCTCTCAAAAAACAGCACATTTTTGAAAGCTGTCACAACCTTAGGCAAAACTGTATTGCTCCTCCTATTGAAGCTATCATATGTAAAATATCAAATATGATCATAGGTTTTTTTCATTATTTTTTTCTTAATTTTTTTCTTCATTATTTTTCTCCCTTTGTATTTGGAGGATAGAAAAAAGGCCATTTTTTTCACACCTTAAATTCTGCCTATGGAGTGTTATATGCCTGGTAGTAGCTAATATGGCATTAAAAATTTTCATTAGCTAACCAGAGTATGTAAAACATGCTGTGGTCAGTATGCCATGGATTGGAAACTAAGAATACTTTTGAGTTTGTGGTTCTGGGTTTTGGATATTTGAGTTCTGAGCATCAGTCAGTACTACAAAACATGATGACTGTTGGTTTCTGTGCTTTCATTTAGTGGGTTGCAGATTTTCATACTGGACTATGGTATCATGGAACCTACAAGAAAAATAGAACAAGCACAGATAATGACTAAGAGAAGAAAGCAAATGTAATCCTTATTGATATAGTGTAGTGTGGGCATATGTTTAAAATTTGTGGAGCTTTTTCATAGTCCCTAGGAATAATAAAAGCTTCCTATAATCCCAAAGAGGTTAAAAGTTATTTCCCTTGAAGGACAGAATTCAATTCAGAAAGTATTTATTAAGTGCCCATGCATGCCCTAAACTTAAGAGTTAGAAATAAGGGGAGGGGGGGAGAGGAGAGAAAGAAAGGAAGGGAGGAAGGGAAGGAGAGAAGGAGGGAAGGAGAGAGGGAAGGGAGAGAAGGGAGAAAGGGAGGGAGACTTTGCCCTCATGAAGCTTATAAACTGCTTTTTCTTTGTTGTTGTTTTTTTGTTTGTTTGTTTCTTGTATCTTCCATTTCAATTTGTGATGTGCTCAGGTTACTCAATAAATGTTTTTGTCTAATTGGCAAACAAAAGATAGATAACTTTAACACCTCTTTGGGGCACTTATCACTAAATTTGTAAATGGAGGAAAACAAAAGAGAAAATGTATAATCTTATACACACAAAAGCTCACTGAGGGGAGGACCTCTGTCATCCTTGTATCCTTTATGCACTTATCACAGTTTTTGGATTATAAATGTTACTTTTTACAAAGGAAGCCAAGCTAAGTGACTCAGTAAAAATAATGTTAGAATTGGAGTCAGAAGACCCAAGTGTAAATTCTATCACTCTCTTCACCAAAAACTTTCAGGAGCTTCCTATTGTCTCTAGGATCAATATAAACTCCTCAGTTGACATTTAAACACCACTACCCCCAAGTTTGGCTCTAGCCAATCCTATTAGATTAATTTCATACAATTTCTCTTTAGAAATTCTACATTACAGCCAATTTCCCCATCTCTATATTACACCTGCCTTTGTGCAAAACTGATCCACATGTTAGATAGAATACAGTACTACTTCATGTTTACTACTCACTACCTAACATTAGCCTATATGCCACTCTGTGAAGCTTTCCCTCATCCTAATCCATACCCCCAGTTTCTCCTGCTTTCTCTCTTCCAATTTTTCCTCATGGAACTATTATCTCAGTGCATTGTATAGCATTTTGCACATGGTAGATAGCCTTTATGTAGGTTTTTTGAAAATTGAAATAAATTCTGAAATTCTGCATAGGAAATCATATAAAAGTATGAGACAATATTGCAAACCTTTGCTATTATGGAAAAATATACTAATTACAGTTTAAAAATACTTTTTCTAACCCATGAAATCCATCTCATTTTATAAAAATGGTGATATATACTAGCTGTGTACTACAGGAATAATTATTAATGCATTGCTGTGCCCCCATTTTCATTTTCCTGATAATATGAATGAGATGAGTTCAGAATATATTGATTTTGAGTGGTCAGTTAACTAGCATGTATTAAGTGCCTACTATGCACCATAGTCAGCTAAAAAAAAAATCTTCTTTTCACCCGCCTATTCACTAACCTGTGAAATACTTTGCAATCTAAAAAATAAATCCATTTGTTCAAGGTATTTGTAGCCAGGAAGACTAATTTTGCACATTGACTATGACCTACTGTAGCTGACACTTTGTAGTATATCTCATCTCAGAATCATCTCATTGATGACTCAAAAGTCATCTAGTCCAAATGAGATCTCAACATCCATCCTCTCTGCAATATCCATGAGAAATGGTCATGTAGCATCTCCTTGAAAACCTCCTAGGAATCTTCTATGGAGTAGGTAGGATTAAAACTGGAACTTGGAAGATAGATTCAAGTAAACATGAAGAAAGGACAGGGAAGGACATTTCTGGGAGGGAGAATGATTTGGGCAAAATGTAAAGGATGAATCATGTTCCATAACCGTGATAAGTTTCACATTAGTGAAGAGTTCATGAAGGGGGATAGTCTAAGACAAGGGTAGGGAACCGTTGGCCTCGAGGCCACACATAGCCCTCTAGGCTCTCAAGTGTGGCCTTTTGACTGAACTGTGAAGTTTGGAGTCAGTCAAAGGGCTGAACTTGAGGACCTAGTGGCCCCCAACCCTAGTTTAAGGTGGGTATGTCTTAGGTGTGGCTCTTCCCTCTGTTGGTATGAGCTCCAACCTATCTGTGCCTCCTTATGTTGTAAAAAATTTATCAATGCGATTTCATAGATACTTCATGAGAGACCTACTCTCAAGCCTGCTGAGGGTCTTTTTACATTTCATTGTCTGTTGTTGTTTGTCCAGGCCTATGATTTCACTGGTCTGAAATCACCCAGAGATGTTGGGTGAGGAAATCTAAATACTAAAATATTAGAACTAATATTTCTAATAATAAAAATGAGAGAAATAGAAAGCAGATCTGCAAATACTTTGCAATTTACATCTGTAGAGAAGTGTCTGTAGCACTGAGAGATTAAGAGACTTGCCCAGGGTCATAAAGGCAGTGTCAGAAACCAAGTACTCTTGACTCAGAGATTGGTCTTCTATCCACTATGCCATATTACCTCTCTTATCTTAAATGATGATGGGGTGGGAAAGGTTGTAGCCAGACTTTGGAATGGAGTTTATATGTGTATTCTGTTCACCATTCTCCATGAGATATGATTATAAATCAATCATCCCAATTTCTGTCTTGCCCATTTTATTCCCAAAGCCATCCCATTCAACTGACTGTTTCCTCCACTCACAAGGTCTGTGTCCCTCATCCAGGCATGGAAATCACTACTCAGTTACTACATGTAATCTCATCATCAACACCCCTGCTCTTCCATTGCTAGGATGATCTGGGTATTTTGGTAATACCTTAAGTACATTAAAAGCTTATGTAGGCCCTTTTCTTCTGTTCAAATTTTATCCTAAATTTTAAATAATTTAAGAGGGAAGGTCCTTAGTAGATAACTGAAATGGACCTAATTTTGGCATTAGAAGCTCAGAATAACAGGAAGGTTGCTACAAAAGTCACTCATTATAAATATCCCTTTTATAATTAACATTCCAACTGTTTTATTTAAACAGTACACATTGTTACACCTATTTAGTGGGTGTGTTTGCTGTTTTGTCAGTTCATTCTGGTAAGATATTTTAACCTTTATCTTTCTTATAAATCTCTTACAATTATAACTATTTATTTTCAGTTATAAGAGAAGTTTAAAACTGTTATAACTGTTGCATGTTTTGAAGGGTAAAAAGTGCTATCCCATGAAGATTGACTCTTGGGGAAAATATATTGAGTTGATAGGACTATGAGCCAACTAGGAGACCAAAAATTCAGTGGGATGAAGATGTATAAAGCTATTCAATCAGAATTGCAGTGGTAATCTACTGCAGCATATTAAATGTTACTCTCACTGAAAAAGAAAAGAAAGAAAAGAGTGTCAAAGTATCTTTTTAAATATACAAAAGAGAACAGGATTCTCAGAGTGATACACAGATAAACAGGCTAGCTTTGAAACTAATATGTCGGATGTATTATACACTAAAATATACAAACTGTACCTAGTGATAGTATTACATATAACTCTTTTTCTATTCTTTGTACATGAAAATAGTCATGTTTCTTGGTGGTTGTCAAATTCAAAATAACAAAAATAACCTTTTTAACCATTACCCCAAACCCTCAAGGGTTAATGATCATCTTTATGTACAAAACTTACCACCAATTAATGGCTAAAAATTGAGTCAAATGCTTTTAAGTAGGCTAACAAAACAAGACCATCTGTTGGAATTAAGGAGGTGTATTTTTAAGCAGTGTTGTTTATCCACCATAGTGTCACTTTATCTGTACATTTTGCATTCTGTATGTAATGCAACATTTTTAGTCTTGATTCTCACTTTTTCATAAGTGTGTCTTCCCAGCACCTATAGTTATTAATGAAATTCATATGAATTAATGAGGAAAAGATGCTGAATATTCAATTAGGTGCATTTTGAATTGACTAAATATTGCCTGGGTGTTGAAATAACCACTTTTTTTGATATTTCATTTGCAGACTACCCACATTGGGTAGAGAAGCTGAATGATACTCATTTAGACAGTGGCAGCCCTCTCAGATGGGAATGTAAAGCCACTGGAAAGCCCAGACCCACCTACCGTTGGTTGAAAAATGGAGTCCCTCTCTTGGCTCAGGTAATGTATGGAGTGAGGCAATAACTGCTCTGACATAATGTTTTTGTCCAGGATTTAATAAAGGAAAAACTAGTCCTCTCTTCTTTTTGTTGAGGTTGTTCATTTTGAAATTACGTGAGAGTAAAAGTTGATTTTTCTGTGTGCCTTTAAATGGTGATGGGCAGGGAAAATGAAAGGTCAATTCATGCCTGTAGCCTAATGTTATCATTGTTACTCATATCTTTCTGTAGCTTTTGATCACTAGTGTAGCATGGATGCTCTGGCCCCACCCTCTCAGAGTCAGGCCTTGTACATTTTTAACCCATCTCTGGTCTGCTGATGAGGTTGAGATTTTATTTTCTCCACAGATATCTTAAGCCACCACCTACCATGTTACCTCCAAATTTAGAGGTCCAGTGAGAAGAACCTCAGTTCCATTTAGTCACTTTAACATTAAATTAATTTTTACTAAATAATATTTTCTTCCAGGATAAAAGAAGAATAACCATACAGACATTTCCTCCCAACATCTTGGGTCATAATCTTTTTATGACCTCAGCTGGAGGGAAGAAGAACCAGGCTCATAGCTTAGCTCAGTTCCCATTTAGTATTAGTCCTAACAAGCTCAAGTCCAAAGCCCAGATTGAGTAATGCCTCCTACCCTGCTCTTGGAGCTTCTTTGCTGGGCTTACTACAACAACCAGACTGGAGTAATTGGTCAGATTGGACACTCCAGTTACTATTCCTAGAACAGAAAAGAATGAAGGAAGAGGCCCAAAGCTATGATTCTGGGAGCCATATGATCTGATGGAAGTAGGAGAGAAGGAGGCCCACAGACTCTCTCCCTTACCACATGATGTCACTGGCTGTGAGTGAAGGATTCCCTTATCTTCAGAATGAATGTGGTAAAAAGCCAGAACAGTGTTTAGTCAGGCAATTTCAAAGATGTAGACAATTCTGGCTACATAGCCAATGGAAGAAGGCTGCTCTCAACCATATGGTAAACCAACATAGACTATCTGTACATTCATCACTTCTATAGTCTTCCAGAAGCAGGCTCCCCACCATTTTCCACATGTGTGAAACCATCTTAGGTGGTCTAGGTGTGCACTAAGCCCCGATCATACCATACATATTTTGCTTCTTAAAGTAATGTGATTACTTGCCACTGCTATTTACTTGAAAAATTCATTAGGAAACAAAAATGATTTTTATAAGATTTTAGCTCTAAAAATGGACATTGAAGATTATGTAAACCAGCTCTCTTTATTTAACGGCTGAGATTTTTAAATGCATTGTCCAAAGTTTCAGAGTTGACAGTCAGAACTGAGACTAAAATTTGGGTTTCCTGATTCCCATTCTAGAGCTCTTTCTGCTAGGCCACTTTATATTTTGCACCTTTCTTTTTAAACAATTCCATTTATCTCTAGTTAACTAGAGATATTGATAAATTTGTTAACTAGCTTTGGTTTTTAGGATTTTTTTCATTTTTTTTTTGTATTTGGCTCATAGGGTTATAGATGTAGAGTTAGAAGGAACCTTAGAAGCCAATAAGTCTTAAACTGTCACTTCATAGATTAAAAAAAAAAACTGAGGACCAGAAAGGTTAAGTAATTTGCTTAAGGTGACATGAAAGTGTCTGAGTTAGAATGTGAACCTAGGATTTCCAGCCCTCTATTAACTTGTGTTTTATTTTTTGTGGGGGCTATTCACCCAGTCCCAGCCACCACAGTCCCAAAACCAGTTGGGTCATTCTTTATGTAATTGCTATGGTAAAACAAGAAAAATAAAATTGAAACAAGAATCTAAGTTGAGATATTGACTGTTGTGTGATTAGAGCAACTATGCCAAGAATACTAAGGCACTTGAGAAGTGACTGTTCTAATACCAAAGAAAGTATTCAAATAAAATAACTAAGTGGTTTGGTGGGTGGAGAGCTACACCTGGTGTCAGAAAGACCTGAGGTCAAATCTAACCCCAGATATTTACTAACTGTGTGACCCTAAACAAGTCATTTAATTTATATCTGCCTCAGTTTCCTCATCTTTAAAATGGTAATAATGATAATAGCACCTACCTTCCCAGCGTTGTTGTGAGAATCAAATAAGATAGTATTACTGCAAGGCTTTGCAGACTTTAAAATACTACATAAATACTAGCCATTGTTGTTGTTGTTGTTTTTATAAAATACATAATTTTTAAACTTTTATTATTTTTTTTAATACTTTAAATTCCAAACTGCCCACCTCTCTAATTGCTCACTTCACACTAATCAAGGTCACCATTTCACACACACACACACACACACTTAAAACCATATGTAGCATACTTCTATTTATCAGTTCTTTCTTGGGAGGTAGATAGCATATTTCTTCATAGGTCTTTTGTAGTTGGTTTGATATTACTCAGAATAGCTTAGCTGTTCACAGTTGTTCTTCAAACAATATTGCTGTTAGTATATCCAACATTCTCTTGGTTCTGCTCATTTCACTCTTCATTATTTCATGCAAGGCTTTCCATGTTTTTCTAAGATAACTGAACTCATCATTTCTTACAGGAGTAGAATTCCATCACAATTGTAACCACAGATTGTTTAAACATTCCCCAATTGATGGGCATCTCTTCAATTTCCATTTCCTCACCAATACAAAGAGAGTTCCTATAAATATTTTAGAATACATAGGTTCTTTTCCTTTTCCTCCTGATCACCTTGGGAAACAGACCTAATAGTGATTTCACTGGATCAAAGGGTATACACAGTTTTATAACTCTTTGGGCATAATTCCAGATTGTTCTCCAAAATGGTTGGATCAGTTCACAGTTCCACAGTTCCAAAGTGTATTTGTGTACCAATTTTTCCATATCCCCATCAACATTTGTCATTTTCCACTTCTATCATTTTAGTCAATCTGATATGTGTGAAATGATATCTCAAAGTTGTTTTAATTTGCAATTCTCTAATCAATAATGATTTAGAGCATTTTTCAAAAATATGTATATATGTAGAAATATGTATATATATGTGTGTGTATGTGTGTATAAATGTGTGTGTATATATATATATACATTATATATATCTATATGTATCTTTGATTTCTTCATCCAAAAACTGCATATTTATGTCCTTTGACCATTTATTAATTGGAGAAGGACTCATATTCTTACAAATTTGACACAGTTCTCTATATATTTCACATGAGACTTTTTATCCAAGAAACTCTTTATAATTTTTCCCCAATTTAATGCATAATTAATGGAGCTTATTACAGTGATGGAAATATCTGAGATTTTGTCTATAGCTCACCAAAACTACTGAGCAGAACCAGGAAAACATTGTACACAGTAACAGCAACATTGTGCAATGATCAATATATATTTTCCCACTTAATAGTATTTTTTCCAATTACATGTAAAGATTGTTTTTAATATTCACTTTCATAAGATTTTGATTTCCAAATTTTTTCCTCTCTCCTTTCCCCACCTCTTCCCCAATACAGAAAGCAATCTGATCTAGGTTATACATGTACAATTATACTGAATGTATTTCCACCTTAGTCATGTTATAAAAGAAGAATCAGAACAAAAGGGAAAAAACACAAGAAAGAAAAAACAAAAAACAAAATAAAGTGAAAATGTATGCTTACATCTGCATTCTGACTCCATAGTTCTTTCTGGGTGTGGATAGCATTTTCCATCACAAGTCTTTTGGAATTGTCTTGGAACATCGGATAGCTGAGAAGCACTAAGTCTATCATAGTTGATTATTGCACAATGTTGCTATTACTGTGGACAATGTTCTCCTGGTTCTCACTTCACTCAGCATCAGTTCATGCAAGTCTTTCCAGGATTTTGTGGAATCTGCCTACTCATCATTTCTTATAGCACAATAGTATTCCATTACATTCATATATCACAGCTTATTCAACCATTCCCCAATTGATGGGCATCCCTTCAATTTCCAATTCTTTGCCACCACAAAAAGAGCTGCTATAAATATTTTTGTACCTGTGGGTCCTTTTCCCCTTTTTTATGATCTTTTTGTGATACAGACCTGGTAGTGGTATTGCTGGATCAAAGGGTATGTACAATTTTATAACCCTTTGGGCACAGTTCCAAATTGCTCTCCAGAATGGTTGGATCAGTGAACTAATATATTTTTAAACAACAGTGATAGATTGAATTAAACTGTAGTTATTTAGTTTTGTGGGGAAAATCAATCCCAAGATTTTATTTAGATTACCAAAAGTTTCCCCACAATTTTAATCTCATTACTGGGATTGTAAAGCATAAACTCCATATGTGTCCTGACCACTGATATTCCATTGAAGATTATGTGCAAATAAACACACAAATACACACTTTGTTTCTTTTTCCCTCACATGTTTCACATAGCCACCAAACAACATAATAAAGGCAACTTGGTTTGGCAAGTCAATGTTACAAACTCTGAATAAATTAAACAAATAAGATGAAGGAGAAAAAATGTTTTTTTTTTTCTAGCTAAGCAGTTATTGTTCATTACCATAGAGGGGAAATCCTATATGAAAAAAAATTGGATAAATAGCAAAATAAATTTTATTGAAATGCAAAATTGTGCTTTAACCACATTGATTTTAATGGGTTTAGTTCATAGTTCTAACTAAGCACCCAGAAATTCTACATCCTCTATTTGCTTTGTAGAATGATATTATTTCTAATTCCATTACAGAGCAGGGTTGAGATGGTTAATGGTGTATTGATGATCCACAATGTGAATCAGTCGGATGCTGGAATGTATCAGTGTTTGGCAGAAAACAAATATGGATCCATTTATGCCAGTGCCGAGTTGAAGGTTTTAGGTAAGCGATTTGAAAGCAAAAAGCTACAAAAAGGCTGCTTCCTTCCTTTATTCAATTATCATTTGAAACCTTGAATATTTAATTTTTTCCTATGTTTTTTTTTCCTAAAGCTTTTCAGTTTTTGGTCTTTTTTAAAGTTTATGGACATTTTGCTCCACAAGAGCCTTACTGGGTCACAAATATAACTTTGGGGGCCATTGTTCCACCATCAGGAGAAAAAAAAACACTCGTTGCTTTTTTCAAGTTGGTGCTCCATGCCTTGTATTGGTATACTTAAGTATAAAAAGATTATATTTATTGCTATGCCTAATCTCCCACATGTAATGGTCTGATTCATGTTTGTTGCTAAAAGTCTAATACACTATGTCTTGTAGAAAAATGCCTTTCAGTTTCTTTTTAAGATTCAACAGAATGGTGCTAGAATCTAAAGGAAAACAACATTGAGATGAATAAAGTAGTCAGGTCACTATAAACAACTCCCCTTCCCAGCTCAGGAAGATTAATATCATTTCATATGAAGTCTATTTTTTATATGTAAATAATATATTTATCACTTAAAGAACATTCAATTCTATTTAACTTTAATGGCTTAAGCTAAGACCCTGCTAAAGCAAAAGATGTCTGATCTCCTCTGCATAGAGAGCAAAACACAAATTCCAAACCCTCAACCCCAAACCTCACAAACATACATAAACTCAAAGGAAGCTCTCTCTGGGTATTTATAGGAGCTCAGTCCAGTGCCATTAGGCTGAAAAATAAGATTCAAAGTACTCCTGACAAGAGAAAAGGACATGTTTGTTTATCAGTCTCAGACTTAATACTCATGACTTTCTTGGCAATTGCACATATTCTGGGAGGGGGGTTGTTACTCACTTCATTTCCCTTCCCCAAAGCAAGCTCAGGGTTGCCATTTTTTAGTCCCATAACAGTGAAAGCTTTGGGGGAAGAAGGGCTGCCTCTAGTTGTGTGTGACTCATTGTTGGAAGATTCCATTTTGAGATGGCAAAAATCTCTTTATTGTCTATGAAGCTAGAGGAAGTGATGACTGGAATATACAGAAGGGAACAGTCGGCCTCCTCACTCTCTTCCTTTTTATCTGCAAATCATGTTGGCACATGCGCTTGATTTAGCTTACATGTTCGAAAAGCCACATGGAGAATAGAGTGGGGAGTAGAGCCAGCTGCCCTTCCCCGGTCAGACTCATAGGAAGCTGTTGGGAATAGTGTTAACTTGAATTTCAATTCAGAGCATGCTCCACTGGGAGCTGGAGAGGATGACTATCCCTCCATCTACTTGTCTGCAAGTTATTTTATAGAAAAACACCTTTTGCTAGTGATTGTAATTTTACTTTTATATCAGTAGTGAGTTAACTGAATGATCTAATAGGTTGCCAAATATAGCAAGTAATATGACCTTCTGCAAGGGATAAGTAGCAAGGCTTTTCTTAAATGACAAGTTAATTAAATTCTAGTCTTTGCATTTAAACTTGAAGTTAAGCTAAGGTTCATTTTATTTGTATTATAATTTTGTTCCAAAGAGAAATTGCAAAATCCTGAGGAATGATTGGTTAAAATTCATTGTCGTGAACATCCATGACTGTTTCTCTCAAAAATAAATACATTTCTTTTTTTTTAAACAGCCTCAGCTCCCATATTTGCACTTAATCAACTGAAGAAAACAATAGTAATTACCAAAGGCCAAGAAGTTCTCATAGAGTGCAAACCTCAAGGTTCTCCAAAACCAACAATTTCCTGGAAGAAGGGAGACAAAGCAATAAGAGAGAGCAAGAGGTCAGAAGTCTGTTTAATAATTTAATCACTATATTATCAGTTTTGTGTTTTTATACAAGTGACTCACACCTAGGTATAGGACAGAATACTTCGGTGAATGCATGATAAAAGGATTGATAAGTTGGCTTGAATAAGGACATTTCTAAATGGTGACTGTATTAGAAACAAAAGTTCTAATTCAATCCAATCAGTCTCCTTCATCTGTACGGGGCAGTTGCAGCCCAAACTGAAGGTGTCAGTGAGTCACAATAGTGCATACCTGCTGTTTTAAGGCAATGTGTTATATTTGCACTGGAATACTATTTGGTGACATTCATGGGATGATGAAAGTTCCAGTTCAGACCAGAAAGGCATTATAGAGATTGGAAATGCAGTTCATTTTTACTTGCACACTATAGAAATAGAATTACTTTTCCCCAATAGGTATGATCAAACTACATCTGTGGAAGTGAGCTCATTTCTTGAGCTGAATTAATGTAAATTTTTTTAGAGGTGAATAATATTTCCTGTTTAATGAAAATAAATCATTTGTAATAATTGTATTAGCATTTGTTTTAGGAAATTGAAAATATTTACTGCAGTATTAAAGTACATATGCTTTATCTATACAAGTCATCTCTTTAGAATTGATATTACTTGCTTTTATATTTGGGAGTGAGAATAAGTGATGTTCTTTTTGTTTCACTCCACCATAAAGTGTAGCTCAGGAACTGTTTGGAAATTTATGGCAGCTTATTAAAATCGGGCTTTCTGGAAAAGCAGATATTATACAGATTATGTGTGTGTGTTTTGTTTTGTTTTGTTTCTTGTTTTTTGAAGCTAAAATTATCCAAGTATAATCTACTAATTAATGGAAGCCACAAAATATAGAGTTTGTGATCTTTATTCAAAAAATAAAGTAAAAGTGCCACTTTTGCTTGAGTCAGTTTTAATCAAGTCATTGCCATTGCGTAGAACCATTCCAAGAGGTTGAATCCCACATTCTTTCTGTTGCTTTGTCAATGAGTAGGAAAGTTGGATTTAATTCTCCTTAGAGAGGAGAGTTTTTGTGACATCTCATTTGAAGGTGTGATAGAGATAGAACAGAGATTGCACTTCCTCCCTCATCCTATAGGATATTCTCAAATGTTTAAGTTATCCTATTGTTTTCTGAAGTAGTAAAATTCTGAGCTCTAGGTAGGGTGAACTTGGATTGGCATCTGGCAGAGCATATTGAACATATTCAAAGGACTGGGTCATCACTGGCCAGTGCCAACACCTCCCTAGGATATGTGAAACTATCCTTGCCTTTAAACATGTTTGTCGAAAGATTTTGGAGTAGAATTAAAATTGGTTTAGGTTTAAATTAACTTTGGCTATTCTGCTTTCTTCAATATCTCTCCAAAATGGAGTAACTTCATATGCTGAAAGGCAGCTTGTCATTGTGAATAGAGAGCTGGTCTTGAAGTCAGGAGGTCCTGGGTTCAAATCCTGTTTCTGACAGCTACTGAATGTGTGACCAGGACAAGTAACTTTGCAGAGAAAATGCTAATCTAAAATGGTAGAGGGAGTTTTTCATTGGAGTTCCCAACACTTTTGAAATTTTTTAAAAAAACATTTTAAAAAATAGTACACAGCTTTCACATGGGGAAAAAATGTGGTTTGAAGTTGGTCAGGTGTATTGTTTCTCTTTCTCACAGAACATAAGTTACCAGGGATGGCAGACTTAGATAATCTGAGTCCTCAATTTTGTTTTGACTTCAAGATGAAATTTTAGAAAATTTTTATTTTAATTCTTTTTGGGAGCATAAGTTAAGAGAGGAAGAAATATAGGTCTGAAATTTCATCAGGAGAATTCCCTGAGGAAATTCCCTACACAAATGCATAACTACAAATGTAGGGTAATTTATGGCCTTTCTAGATCACTGAAAGGTTTAATTATTTACCCAATATTACATAGTATTTGTCAGCTTTAAAGACTGTTCCTTTATCTGTTCTACCATGCTGCCTCTTTCCTAACAATGCCACAAATATATGTTTGTTTACCATTTTAAACCTGATGTTGGATCTCTGCATATAGTTTTGGTGGTTGTGGCTTCTTTCTTACTGGGCTGAACAGGAATAGGGGAAGGTGTTCTCTGGAGGGATCCCCTTTGCGCTTTTGAGAAAAGTTAGATTTAAATCCTTTGGAAGATCTAGCTGTTTTAGTTGACTGATTCTTAAGAACTCATCTCTGTGAGTGATACATTACTGCACTAAATCAATAGAGTTGTATTAAATTGAGAATATAATTATAGCATTCTGTCAGGACAATACAACAAATTCACAATTCTATGAGCACTATTGAATCAAGTCTGAAAGAGGAAATTTTACTATGCTGTCAGACATAATAGATTTAGTCTCTATTAATAATTGTCACTACAAAGTCAATGTAAATAATGCTGTTCCAAAGATAAGTCTTTCTAATTAGTGTTGAACTGACTTCAGAAAGTCAACATGTTTGAATCAGCTAAAAGTGGATTCTGTGCCAACACAGCAGAATCCCACCATTAAAAGGACCATAGATCTGATATGCTGAAGCCTGTCTGCAAAGTCATTCGAAGTAATGGAGAAATGGTCATCTAATCCTTGTTTCTGCATAATAAAAAATGCCAAGATATTTGGAAATCTCTACATGTTCTCATTGTAGGAAACTACAGTTTATTGCTATAATAAATTCAGTTTTTCTATGTTGTAGAAATTTTCAAACTAAGAATAGGTTATAAGTCATATGTAAACAGATGTTCAGGCTAAAAAAATGGCTAGAGGAATAGAATGGTGTCAGTGTAAATAACTTTAACCTCTAAGGGCGTCATTTTTATCATTTGTAAAATAAAGGGGTTGGCCTGGATGATGTCTAATGTCCCAACTCTACATCTATAATCCTCTCATTTTTATTTGCGTAACTACTAAAAGTGAATATAACCTGATTATGTAGAAATGAAATAATTAATTTTTTCAAGGCTCAGAAAATATCATTTTGCATCCATTTCACACTTGAGGTGAAAGTTCAGGTCAATCCTTATTGTATTCAAATATATACACTACTCTTACAACCTTTATCTATTGGAAAACCAATTTCAAAGGAATTAAGCCCATCCTATATAAGCTGGTTCCAAAAAACAACTATTTTGAGTTAATTTGAAAGAAGAAATTCAAAATCAAATTTAGTTTACCATGTGGGCAAAAGAAATAATTCTATGTAAGGAAAGGAGAGCAATGAAGAAGAAATGCATTATAATAGTAGTATCTAAATATTAAACACATGCCATTATTATCAAAACCAGAAGGAAACACTTTCAGAAAAGATTGCCATAGCTTAAGGCACTAAGCAGTACAATGAAAATTTGAATTGCAGAAAGACATGTAATCTAGTGATTAAGGCACATGACAAAAAAATCAAAAAGCTTTCGATTTTAATTCAAAATCTACAACTTGCCATATTGTGCACTTTTGGACAGTTTATTTAGGTTATGTCTATATAGTACCAAAACATCTGATTCACAGACAAATTTTTTAAATAGTCAGTCAATGGTTCATTTTTTCTATCATTTCCCCTCAAAACTCAATTTTCTGGTTATTTTGGTATTGTGCAACCACAACCTACTTCTTATTTCTGTTTTTCATGTTATGGAAAAACAAACAAACAAACTACACAACAGATTCATTATGAGTGGCCTGTGGCACCATAGCCACCCTTACAGTTCATGTGTAAAACATCTAGACACATGTATGTGAATCTAAGAAATGTAACTGAAGACTACTTTAATAAACCATTTTAAAGAAGTTTAATGTCTCCTCTGCCTTCAGAAGGTCCCTTCCATATGGCTTTTCAGGTTCTTTTAACACTAGTGACTATATTTTATGATACAAATAATAAGCTCAAGGAGCAGTGAGTAGTAAAATGTTTCATAAGCTTTTTTTTCCATTTAAGGGATTTTTTTTTATCTCCTATACACTCACTCAAAGTATTCTGCTCATTAAACTCATATTGGATTTTCACTTCAGCTCATTATTTCCATTACTTGGCCATTAAGTATTGTTAAAATAAAATCATCCAAAAGCACTCCAGCAGTGCACAAATATTGTCTCCATTATTACGTGTTCAGCATCCTGTATTTGTTGTAGACAAAGACAGCCTCCACTAATGTGAAGACTGGAACTGGAGTCAAAGCAGAATTTCTTTTGTTTTCTTTTATTCTACAAATGAGTACTACACCAAGAAAGGAATTGAGCAGTGATGGAAGTTCATTAGAATGTTGTTATGTTCCACATCTGGCTTCAGATTATTTGCATTTATTGAAATCCCAATGTAGTTTAAGCTGCAGTTTTCACTTCTAGGGGTTTTATCAATTAGTGGGATAATGGCCAGTAATTTGAAGGGGGGTCACTGAGAAATCTGGCATTAAGAAATTATCCCATGATGGGGCAGCATTATAACATAATTTTGCTTTGTAGGGGGCATGAATCTAAACAAAGACTAGTGCATCATTCTTTAATGGTTCCCCTCCTCTCCAGGAGAGTTTCAGTATGAGAAAGTTGAAAAGTGGCTTGAGCAGAATTATTTTCAACTTACTCATTTAGCATTCTGAGAAAATTGTACTTGAAGTACCCATCAGTTCACTTTCATTGGGAATTCACGTTGTGGTTTATTAGGCACCGATGATTAAGTTCATACTGACTAACACTGCATATGGAAAAATATATTCTTCATGTGAGCCCAAGAGGACAATGCTGCTAGAAAAAAAGAAGTCATCTTACCTTTTCTGGAGAAGGGAAGGAATTCATGATTATAATTAAAGTCTTGTTTCTGTCCCTCTGTTTTAACTTACATGCTGTGTTTGCTAATGAACAAGCTGTTTTGTTGTTTCCTTTGTGACAATGTCTTTTAAATATTAAAAACATAAAACAATGTAGACCCCAGCTACTCTGAATTTCCTTGGCACTCAGAAACTATACAAAGGAAAAAAGAGAAATAACTAAATATAACTAATGGAATTTCTTCAGTGTCTTCTAAAACTTCTCATACTTGTTAGAAGTTTTTTTTTCTTTTTTGAACTGACTTTTAAATGAAATTATATTCTCTGAGAAAGGAAAAAAATGAAATTTGACTTCTTAAGTTTTCAAATATATTTAATTCCGTTCAACAAGTATATACTGACTACTTACTATGTGTAAGGCATTGTGCTAGATATGAATAGGATAGAAATAATAAATACTTTCAAATTGGTGGATACAACTTAACTTCCTGCTGTTTTTTTACCACTTGTGTTATTTGGTACAAGTTATTCTACTTCTTTAGGCTTCAGTTTCCACATACATAAAATGAGAAAGCTGGAGTGGTTCTTTGATTTTGAAACAGGGGATGATGCTTGACTGCCCTCACTCCACAGTGGTCTTGGTGTGACCCCAAGTGCTGTATTATTAGCCATTCAGAGGGTGGAAACATCAGTATCATCCTCCCCTATCTTTATAGCTAACTATGGGGCTTATCTTTAACAGAATCATACCTATCCTGATTTCCCAGTACTCACTGCTCCACTACCTCCTTCTGCTGTGTAAGAACCCAATCTCTCCCCTTTTTGATCATGGAAATCACCCCCTCACAATCACCACATGAGCACCTACTTGCAATTGTGTAAAGACACTGGGAAAATTCCCACCTTAAGCCAGTATACCTTCTCTTTCCCCCACAGATCACCTCTTAAATGCCTAAGGGGTGGGATCTGTGTTCTCTAGCAGTGACTTGGAATTAAGAACCCCATCTATCCACTTTCTATGTTGAGTAGGAAATCTGTGCATAGGATGAGCCACCATGGATAGGTTGTGTCAGATTCCAGGTTTCATTATACTATATTCTTCTAACCCAAGCCCACCTCTTTTCCCAAATTTCCACATTACTATGGAGGGCACCCCATCCTTACAGTCATCTGTCTCTGAAGCCCCCTCACTATCCTTTACTCCACACTGCCTTATTAATACAGTGGTACTGGGGGTCCATGCTTATTCATTCATTCATCCATTTATCTATCTATTTATTACTGATAGGAGTATAAAATGAAAACATTTTGAAGAGCAGTGGACCAGATAACTTGAAAGATTCCTTTCTAGGTTTTAATCCTATTAACCCTGTCCTTTCAGCATATGTAGTCTAGTAGGAAACATATACACAAGGAGTTTTCAGACATATAAAGGGTTATCATACAAGGAATGGTGACCAGTTGTTTTGCATGTCCACTGAAGGAAAAAAAACAAAAAGAAATAGACCTAATTGAACAAGCATAATGCAGTTCAGACAAAAAGAAGGGACAGAAATCACAAATCTCTAAAGGAAATTTCATTTTCCTTAAATTTTACAAATATATTCTCATGTAGATTGAGTGTATCTTGTCCAGAGAGAGGAAAATGGATGACGATGCCTTTTACAATTATTTTCTTGTCTGTACCTAAAAACATAATAATATGTTTCAGAGAACCATTGGGAATTCTGACCATTATAAGCAAATAATGCTTTGATTGGTGTTGATTTGTTCAACATTGAAAAGTCAGTTCAACAGACATTTTTTGAGAGTCTACTAAACACAAGGCACTGATCTGTATAAGAAAGAGGTTATAGTATATATATAAAGATGAACAAGCAAGAATCTCTGCTTTCAAGGAGCCTACCATCTAGCGGGACGAAAGAAATGCATAGAAAGAAACATAAAATACAAAATAGAATGTGATAAGCGCAGTGTTTAAGGTGCAAGCCAAATATTCTAGGAACAAAGAAGATTGATAGATTACTTCCAATGGGAGAAATCACAGTTCATTTAATAAGTGATGTTTGTATTGGCTCTTGAAAGATAGAGTGGGATTTTGAAAGGTAAAGAGAGAAAGAAGGGCATCCCAGAGATGTGAGGAATAGAAGCTCCAAAGAGCCTAGAATGTTCTTCTTGCTCTACTTGTTAAAATCTTATCCAGTCTTTCAGTCCCATCAGAAATATATTTACTCCATCATCCTATTCTGTCACTGAATGTGTTAGCAATACCTCCTAGACTGGTGTCACCCACGACTTACAGCATTCCCTCTTTGCTTTCATTCAAGGCATGATTATGATGTAATTGTTGAGGTAAACACATGCCAATGAGAGATTCCCTAGAGCACTCCACTAGAAAGTCTTTTCTAGGTTGGTATTTGTCAAGTCATCACTACTCTTTGGGCCTCATCAGTATTATTCTAAAAGTCAGTTCAGAATAAAAATTCAAGCAAATACAAAAATACACTTTGATACCAGGTAAAGGTATAGTTGCCCCTGAAGTTCGTGAAAACAGCAGAGCTAGTTCCTCGATTGTTGTTTTCAGGGGCTCGTGGGCCTTGAAAAGCTGTGGGAACCAATTAGAAGGGGCTAATCTTCTATAACAGGCAGTTAGGTGGCACAGTGGATAGAGTGGTGGGCCTGGAGTCAGAAAGACCTGAGTTCAAATCCAACCTCAGACACTTACCAACTGTGTGACCATGGGCAAGTCACTTAATCCTATTGGCCTCAGTTTTCTAATCTGCAAAATGAGCTGGAGAAGGAAATGGCAAGTACCTTTGGTATCCAGTATCTTTGCTAAGAAAACTCCCAAAAAGGGGGTTATAAAGAGTTGGACACAGATGAAAAACAACCAAATAACAACAACCTTCTAAAATCAAATGTGTATGGATGTGCAGAAAAAAAAAAGAAGAGGTTATGCAGTAAAGAAAATAACAAAAAGTGGGTAACTACCTACATCAATTCAAATACTCAAACAATCCTTCAGTCTTGTTGATGTGAGTGTTTTCTCCAAAAGTACAGGTTGTAACTCATCCATGTCTATCAATGCTTGAGCTCAACGATCTTAGAAAAACATGGATAGACTTATATGAAAATATAAAGACCAAAATGAGCAGAACCAAGAGAATGTTGTGTTCAGTAATAACAATTTTGTTTTAAGAACAATACTACATGACTCTTGTCCAAGTCCCCTGTAAGCTTCCCCTAGTACTGAGGGGAGACGGTTCATTCACAATGCTATTGACCTTTTTCAATTTCTCATCATATTAAGAAGATACCAGTGGGGTACATGAGTTACCTATCAGTTATCTCTTCCTCCTGCCACATGACTAGCTCATTTATTTTTTTTAATCATACATTTATTTGATAACATCTTTTGTTCCAATTCTTCCTCAGAGTTCCTTATTTCTTGTATATGATAGCCTTTTATGCCTTCCATTTTACTCTCAATATGCCTTGGGTGATATTAATTTTTAATTCTTCAGAAAATGTAGTGTTCTTTTACTCACAGTCAATGAAACTGGTTGTACATTGCTATTATAAAGGAGGTTTTTTTGTTTTAGGGAGAAATTTGAGACCATTCAAAGAGATTTGCAATTTCTAAAAGGAAATTCAGCTCACTTTCCTCCAATTATGTCTTTGATCAACTCAATGTCCATTTGCAGTGTCTGTCATATATGGCTGGTGGGGAGGGGGAAATACACATACTGGAGATACACATACAAAATATACAAAATACAATCTGGTCTCAAGGAGCTTACATTCTAATGTAGTAAACAGGTAAATGGATAGGCAGCTTGATTGCAGTGGTTAGAGCACTGGATCTGGAGACAGAAAGAACTAATTTCAAATTTGGTCTCAAATACTAGCTGTGTAACCCTAGGCAAGTCACTAGACCTCTTTCTGCCTCAGTTTCCTCATAATAATATCATCTACCTCCAATGGTTGTTATGAGAATAAAATGTGATATTTGTCAAATATATTACAAACCTGAAAGTACTATATAAAGATAGCTATTATACTAGCTATCAGAAAAACATATACAAAGTAAACATAAAAAGAGTAAACACAAATAAATAACAAAGTAGTTAAATATAGATAATTACAGACTTCTGGGAGCCAAGATGGTAGAGTAAGCAGTAAATCACCATAATTCTCCCATATTCACCTCCACACAACCATAAAACAGCACCCCAAAACAAATCCCGGAACAGTAGAACCAACAAAAAGATGGGGGTGAAACCAACTTTTAGCCTAAGAAACTTGAAAGATCAGAAAGAAAGGTCTGTCTCTCTTGCGTAAAAGGGGAGCATAGTCCAGGATAGGAAGCATCCCTGCAAGCCAGCAGCAAGCCTCACCTCAGCAGGAGATCCTGAGCCACAAAGTGGTGGAACAGGCAAACACCAACAATAGGACCCCCCACTTGCCTCAGTATAGTTAAGGGAATGGGCAACCTCCAGCTCCAAGGACCATTATGTGCTTCAGTATAGTCCTTTGGCAAACAGGCAGCCTCCTGAAGCCAGACTGCCACGTGCTTCAGTGTGGCCCTAAGAGAACACAGAAACACCCCACCAGCCTTAGCACATGCCAGATGCCACCACTAGTATCCCAGCTCAGGACCAGGTAAGCTTCCAGACTCCTACAGCCTCCAGCATTGCCAGCTACCCCATCCCCTCAGTGCAGCACCAGACATGAGGTTCCCCCAGGGACCTCAGGGCAACATCAGTGCAGCACCAGGTAAACAACAAGGGCCTGCAGTCCCTGGCACAAAAAGCTGAGACAGGTTCCCTTCTACTCCAGGAGCAGAGGTCAAATTTAAAAGAAAGGCAAAGGGCCAAAAAAGATGAGGAAACCATACAAAAATAGAATCTAACCATAGCAAGTTATTATGGTAGCAGGGAAAATCAAGATGCAAACTCAGAAGAGGACAACAATGTCAAAATACCTTATAGGCAAAACCCCAAAGAAAAACAGGAAGTGGTCTCAAGCCCAGAAAAGAACTTATGCAAGAGCTCAAAAAGGAGCTTAAAATTTGTATAAGAGAGGCAGAAAAAAATTGGGAAAAGAAATGAGTGATGCAAGAGAATTATGAAAAAAGAGTCAACAGCTTGGAAAAAGAAAACAACTACTTAAAAAGTAGAATTGGCCAAATGAAAAAGGAGATACAAAAATCCACTAACAAAAACAACTCCCTAAAAAGTACAATTGGCCAAATGGAAAAGGGCAGTACAAAGGTTAACTGAAGAAAATAACTCCTTAAAAATTAGAATTGGGCAAGAGGAAGCTAATGACTCTGAGACATTATGAATCAAACAAATTCAAAAGAATGAAAAAATAAAAGAAATATAAAATATCTCATGGGAAAAACAACTGACCTGAAAAATAGATCCAGGAGAGACAATACCAGAATCATTGGACTACTTGAAAGTCATAATCAAAAGAGGACTTGGACAGCATCTTTCAAGAAATTATCAAGGAAAACTTCCCTGATATCCTGGAACCAGATGGCAAAATAGGCATGGAAAGAAAATACCTCAAGAAGGAGATCCCAAAATGAAAACTCCAAGGAACATTATAGCCAAATTACAGAACTATCAGATCAAGGAAAAATATTGTAAGTGGCCAGAAAAAAGCAATTCAAATATCAAGGAGCCACAATCAGGATTACACAGGTCTTAGCAACTGCAACACTAAAGGACTGGAGGTCATGCAACATGATATTCTGGAAGGCAAAGGAACTAGGACTAGAATCAAGAATCACCAACCTGTTGAAATTAAGCATAATACTTCAAGGCAAAAAATGGTCATTTAATGAAAGAGAAGGATTTTAAGCTTTCATAAGAAGAATAGAATTGAAGAAAAAATTGGATCTCCAATATCAAGACCCAAGAGAATTCAAAAAAAGGGGAAAAGGGAAAAGAAAGCATAAGGGATTCAATAGAACTGAACTGTTTACATCCCTACATAGGAAGATGATACGTGTAATTCTTAAAAATTGTAGCACTAATAGGATAGCTAGAAGGAATATACAGACAGAGAGTGCAAGTATAAGGTGAATTTGAGGGAATGACAAAATAATTAAAGGATGAGAAAGAGGAGTACACTGGGTACCAAAGGAAGGGAGAGATAGAATAGGGTAAATTATTTCACATGAAGAGGCACAAAATACCTATTTACAATAGACGGAAAGATGTGAGGGTGGGTGATGGGCATAGCTTAAACCTTACTATCATCAGTTAACTCAAAGAGAGAATAATATACACAATCAATTGAATATAGAACTCCATCTTACCCAACATGGAAGTAGGAGGGGAGGAGATTAAGTAAAGTGGAGAGGGGGAGGGCTGACAGAAGAGAGGACAGACCTGAGGAGGTAGTAGACAGAAGCAAAACACTGTCAAGCAGGGAAAGGGTGAAAGGAGAGAGAGGACAAACAGGAGGAAAAATAGGATGGAAGTAAATACACAGTAGTCATGACTGTAAATGTGAATGGGATGAGCTCTCCCATAAAATGAAAGCAGATAGCAGAGTGGATCAGCCACCAGAATCCTACATCATGTTGTTTACAAGAAACACATTTGAAGAAGATAGATACATGCAGAGTAAAGGTAAAGAGCTGGAGCAGAATACATTATATGCTTCAATTGAGGTAAAAGGAGCAAAGGTAGCCATCCTGATCTCAGACAAAACAAAAGCAAACATAGACCTAATTGAAAGAAATAAGGAAAGGGAACTACATCTTGCTGAAAGGTATCATAGACAATGAAGCAACATCAATACTAAACATATATGCACCAAGTGGTATAGCATCCAAATTCTTAAAGGAGAAGCTAAGTTACCAGTTCATAACCAAACAAGAGATAGAGAGCATTACAAAATGAAAAATAGATAATTTTTATTACATTAAATGTAAAAGCCTTTGCACAAACAAAACCAATGCAACCAGGATTGGAGGGAAGGCAGAAAGATGGGAAACACTCTTTACAACAAGTATCTCTGATGGGGGCTTCATTTTTCAAATGTGTAGAGTCAAATTTGTATTAACATACATAAGTCTTTCTCCAGTTGGTAAATGGTCAAGGGATATAAACAGGCAGTTTCCAGATGAAGTAATCAAAGTTACCTATAGACATATGAAGAAGTGCTCTGAATCTCTGTTTATCAGAGAAATGCAAATTAAAACAGCTCTGAGGTACCACCTCACAACTATCTGATCAGCTAATATGACAAAAAAAGAAAATGAAATTTTGGAGAGGATGTGGGAAAATTGGGACGCTTTGCTGGTGGAGTTGTGAACTGATCCAACCATTCTAAACAGCAATTTGGAACAATTCCGCCAAATCAACCAAACTGTACAAAGCCTTTGATTCCGCAATACCACTACTATATCTGTATCCCAAAGAGAACATAAAAATGGAAAAGGACCTATATGTGCAAAAATATTTATAGCAGCCCTTTTCATGGTGACAAAATACTGGAAATTGAGGGGATACCCATCAATCAGGAAATGGCTGAACAAGCTGTGATATATGAACATAATGGAATACTACTGTACAATAAAAAACGATGAACAGGCAGATTTCATAAAAACCTGAAAAGACTTGTAAGAACTGATGCAAAATGAAATGAGCAGAACCAGGAGAATATTGTACACCTTATGAGCAACATTGTGTGATGATCAACTATGAATGACTCAGGTCTTCTCAGCAACACAATGACCTAAAATAATACAAAGGACTCAGAAAGGAAAATGCTATCCACATCTAGATAAAGAACTGATGGACTCTTAATGCAGATTGAAGCATACTTTTTTCCACTTGCTTTATTCTTTTTTGTACTTTTTCTGTTTCTTCTTTCACAATTGTGACTAATATGGAAATATATTTTACATGATAGCACATGTATAACCTATATTAAATTGCCTACCATTTTGGGAAGAAGGGGGGGAGAGAAAAAAATTTGGAACTCAAAATCTTGTAAAACTGAATGCTAAAAATTGTCTTCACATGTAATTGGGAAAAAATAAAGAAAAAGAAAAAATACAGATAATTAGGGAAGGATGATACTAGGAATTGAGGAAGTCAGGAAAGGCTTCACATGGAAGGAGGTGCTCAAACTAAAAAGGTAAAGAAGTTCATCTGAAGCATTGAGGATGACCAATGCAAAGACAGTTTTGGAAAATGTAGCATGTTTAAGGAACATGAAGAAGGTCAGTTTGGCTAGATCAAAAAGTGTGGGAGGTGAAGTAATGTACAATGAAACTTGAAAGATAGGTGTGAATAGGTTGTAAAGAGCTTTTAAAGAGGAATTTATATTTTGTGCTAGAGGTAACAGGAGGCACTGGACTTGATTTAGCAGGAGAGCCACATGGTCAGATCTGCACCTTGAGAAAATCATTTTGGCAGCTGTATGGATGATTGTTAGGTCTGGGGAGAGATTTGAGGCAAGGAGATCAGTGAGTTTGAAAAAAAGTGAATGAATCAAAGGAAACTTTAAAGAACAGGACATGAGAAAAGAAGTGAATCACTGCACTATTTAAATTGAATAGAATGAACTTTGGAAAAGTGACCCCAAAAAACTACCATAAAGTTAACAAATTTCTTATTTATCTTACTAACTCAATGGATTTATAACCTAGAAGTCTTATAAAGGGCAGCTGAAAAATTGGCTCTGCCATCTGTTTGGTCTTCAGAGATAACTACATATTCATTTGTTAAGTTGTATCCGATCTTATTATGGGAAAAGGAGTAGAGCTGTGCATATGGGCACAGGTGTCCCTTATTTATGAGGATCCTGAGCCAGAGAGGATTGGTTCCCCACTGATTCTCCTCTTACAGTGTCCAATATGATAGTCTTTTGTTAGGCAGACTTGAAAATGAGAAGTGGAATTGATGCTCCTCTCCATCACAGTGGTGGTTTGATAAAAGGTTTTGTAATGAACAGCATGGCTACAGGTAGAAAAGAATCAAAAGCATCTGCAGGCCAGATATGTGGGAGGTTATACCCACGTCTGTGAGGACTTAACTGTGTCTATGAGTTTACATCAAGAAGTTTGAGGATATGGTTCAGAGCTCTGTCACACACCATTTTCTTCCATTTATTTTCATCTTCATAATCTTGGCATTATCACCGACTCTTGACTCTTCCTCACCCAACATATCCAGTCACTTGCCATATCTCACCATTTCTACCTTCAAAACATTTATTACAAATAAACCCTTGTCTCTACTCCCAGAGCCACCATTTCCATTCAGGTACTTATCACCTCTCCATTGGACTCTTGCAACACCCTCCTAATCGGTCGTTTTGCCTCAAGTTTCTTACCACTGAAGTCCATTATCCACACACCTGCTAAGTAATTTTTCTTAAACACAGATTAAGTCATGCCACTCTCAGAATCAATCAACTCTAATGTCTTCCTATTGCCTCAACAATAAAATATAAACTTTTCTTCTAAAGACATATAAAACGTGGCCCCAACCCATCTGTCAAGCCTCCTCAAACTCACCTCTGCCTCTCATAGTCTGTTATTCAACCAAATTGGCCTTCCTTCTTCTCCCATGGTGCTCTGATTCCTGTATTTGTGTCTTTGTATTGGATATTTCCTAGGCTTGGAATGTGTTCTATCTTTGCTTCCATTTCATAGGGTCCTTCCGATCTTTTTTCTTTAAGATGCAGCTAAGGAACCATCTTTTTCTTGAGGCCTTTCTTGATTCCCCCCCTATTACTAGTGCCCTCTCTCCCAAACTACCTTGTATTTAACTACTTTGTGTGTGTGTGTATATATATATATATATATATATATATATATATATATATGTATGTACACATGTAATTATTAACTTTATACTCTACACAGATTTATACTGTGATAGTTTCACTATTCTGTGGAGACCGTTCACCGTGATGATTCTTTTCAAATTGAGCACAGGTATAAAAGATATTGTGGGCAAGTAGGTGACACAGTAGATAGAGTGCTACGCCTGGAATCATGAAGACTCATTTTCCTGAAATAAAATCTGACCTGACACTTACTAGCAGTGTGAACCTGGGCAAGTCACATAACCCTATTGGCCTCAGTTTCTTCATCTGTAAAATAGGGTGAAAAAGATGACAAATTATTCCAGTATCTTAGTCAAGAAAACCGAAAACAAAGTCACAAAGAGTCAGACACAACTAATTGATTAGATGACTTCAATAAAAGATATCACCAAAGCTATGTAGAACATGAAGAGAAGGTTTTCATATTTATATTTTATATGATGAAAGGGATAACAGATGAATAGGATATGTGTTCCACTGGTACCCACAAAATATCAAGAATGTAGAGAAAGTTAGGTGGAGTCCCTATCGAGGATTGATGGGAGGATACAAACACCACAACAAAGTATGAATGGGATAGGATATACACCATTTAAGGGAGTATCCATGTCAGTGAGAACACATTCATGAACCTATCCAAGGATGAGAGTTTTTTTACATCACTGTGTTGAAATGAAAATAAAGTGAAAATGATGAGTGATTATGTGTCAGTCTGAAATCTACCATTTTTTGAAGAAGTGGTTCTGAGTGTTTCCAGGCCGTTTCTCCAAGAATTAATGAACTTCCAGTGTGCAAAATTTCTATGCATGCTCTGGTTTTATTGAATCAGTGGATCTCATGAATTGAAGAAAGTTCCTAGAATAGCTCAGATTATTTAGGGAACACCTTAAATTTTAGAGCATGTTTTTTAAAAATAATCTTGATTTATTTAATAACCACTGAATCTATTTCATTTCATTTTTTCCTTATTTTATTGACCTTTTACTTTTTACATTGTATTCATTGCCTAAAATATCCCTTCCCCCCTCCTTTACCAGGACAGTCATTGACTAAAACAAGTGTGGGTTGTACCAAAACTAGGTGCAGTTTTAAGTTTGTTCAGTTGTTTTTCAGTCATGTCCAACTCTTCATGAACTCATTCATGATTTTCTTGGCAGAGACACTGAAGTGGTTTGCTATTTCCTTCTCCAGCTCATTTTGTAAATGATGAAACTGAGACAAACAAGGATAAGGGACTTGTTCAGGGTCACACAGCTAGTAATGGTCTGAGCCCATATTTGAACTTGGGAAGATGAATCTTCCTGACTCCAGGCCTGGCACCATATCCACTGTGCGACCTAGCTACCCAGTTTTAAGTTATTGAAGTTTAAAATTACACTAAGACTTTAAAGACACCATGTATCATTACAAATGAAAGCAAAAAAGGAAGTCAGCAAAACCAACCAATGCCTTAACCATGTCTGACATTATGTACAATATTTTACTTCCATGGATTTCCCTGTCAATACACACACTTACACACACACAGTAATGAAGGAAAATAAGTTTATTTTTCTTAACTCTTTTGTAGGGTTAAGCTTGTTCATTATAATTGTATAATATGCAGACTTTTTTTTGTAGTTTTTTGGGGGGAGGTCTTTCCACTTCTTTGTTGTTGTTATTGTATATATTTTTCCCTGACTCTGTTTATACCTTCCTGTTCGTGTAAATTTTCACATGCTTCTCTGAATTCTTCACATTTATTGTATCTCAGGGTACAGTAATATTCCATCATATTCATAGGCCACAAATTATTTATCCATCCCTCAATCTATTACTACTTCGTTTTAAGTTCTTGGCTATCACAGAAAAGTGTTGCTATAAATATATTACATATATTTTAGTTACATAAGACACAGCAGAATTATAAAAAGAATAAAAAAATTTCAAGCAACCCTTCTGAGTTTCTTATAAAGGAACCTTGCCAAGTTTGAGTTACCTGCAAAAGATTCCTTCTCCCATCAGATCAAGTCTAATTAATGGGTAACCAAAAGTTGATAATGTTTTGTTCGTATTAGTCTTAAGTATATCTTTGGAGTGCTTTCTTTGGTCTCCTGGAGAGGGTGAATAATACTTGATCTAGGGAAATGGCAACTTGTTCAGCATAGTACCTGACAATCAGTCAAGTGTTCAATAAATGCTTTCCAGTTGATTGGTTGGTTAATTGACTCTAAAATTTTGTTTGTGAGCTCTGTAATATGCCCAGGAAAATGATGGATAAGCATTGTTTTAGTAGTTGAGGTGTTCACTTGTTCAAGAGTCTGGAGGTGTTTGGGGTTTTTTTTGTGCATTGCATACATCTTGGCTACATGCATAAGAATGAAGATGATAACATCTGTTAGATCATTAATCAGCTTTTGGATTTGATATGGTCATTTTATAATACCTCTTGTTCTGCCAGTTGCTATTAATATTTATCAAGGAAGAAAACCAATACCAACTTAAGTATTGCCAGATTTCCTTGAGAGATGGCCTTTGAGGAAAGAAGAATGATTCTCCTGCAAAATCTTCATTATTAATATGAATCATTAGATTAACAGAGAGAGAAACTACATAGCAAGAACCTGCTAGTGAGTGATTAGATTTTAGAAATTGGGCTCTATGGTGTCATATATAAAAATAGACTTACTTGAATCATCACAAACTAAAAGTTTTTTGTATCATTCATGATAATGAATCATTTAACAGAAGTTACATTACCTACATATAAATTATATTATATATGTGTGTGACACATGGAAAAGAAATATTGGTACAACTTTTTAAGAAATTGGTCTGTTCCATTCTGTCACATACAAGCAATGGAAAGAAATGACATTCTGACATGAGATATGTGAGAAAAAATCATACACATTAGGGAAAAGAATGAGCTCAGAAGGCCCTAAATATGAATTTTGGTTCTTCGACTTTGTTGTATGGTCTGAGGCAAGTTATTCTCTCTTCGAGCCTCAGTTTTTTGAGCCATAAAACGAGTAGATCAGATGATCTCAAAGTTATTTCCAGTCTCGAGTATCTATTGTTCAGAATTTCTCTGAATTGTTTGTCATTAACTTTTGAGGAATTGTAGAGAAGGAATTGGAGAAACTAGAAGATTGGAGACTGGCAAACATCATGATTTTCTGAGAAGGGAAAGGGTTTTAGAAGGTAACATATTTTAGAAAGCAATAGATCAGTGAACTTCATGTCAAATACTGCCCAAAGCTTAGAACAGGAGTTCTTAAATACAAATATGCATATTTGTATATGTATGTGTATACATTTCAATAACTGTATTTCAATACAATTAATTTCCCTTCTAATGTCAATGTGTTTGATTTTATGCATTTGAAAACATTGTTCTGAGGAGTCACAGGCTTCACCAGATTGTCAAAGGGATCCATGACATAGTAAAAGGTTAAGAACCCCTGCTCGAGGATGTATGGCTTATAATGGCTTATAAACAATTAGAAAAACAGTGATCACTCTAAAATAGTGTAGGACATAAATTGAGGGACCTTAAAGTTTACTTAGTCCAGCCCTCTCATTTTACAGGTAAGGAAACAGACTGAGGGAATTGAAGTGCTTTGTCCAATGTTAACTTAAAGAGTGAGAAGCAGAACTGGGAGTTGAAGCCATTCGCTCAAATCCATTGTTATTTCTGCTATGTCACACTGCCTTCTCTTCAGTCAACAAGGACTTCAGAAAGGCAAGTCATAGTAAAACTCACGTCTTAGCTCACAGGGTTATTGTGAGGAAAACACTATGAAAACTGGTAAAGCATTGCGTAAATTGGAGTGCTTGTTTTTAGTGTTACAGTTACTAAGGTGACCAATCAGCAGAATGTCAGGCCTATGGAGTATCTGTAAATAATTGGATAGTACTAATATAAGATGGGGGAGATTTTGTTTACCAGCAGGGATATTAGTTGACTGAATATTTAATAAGGCATCAGTGATGTAATTTTACTCCAAGGTAATACAGCCTTAGACTTTATTTCTAGAAATATAGTATCCACAAGAAAGATAGTAGCATCATTTTTTCTGCATTGGTCAGATCACATTTTGAGCACTGCTCAATTTTTGGTTTTCATACTTTTAGAGAGGACAAATTGAAATATTTCCAGAGCAGCATAACTCAGATGATGAAAGTGCTAGAAACCATTTTTTTTTAAAATGAGGATTGGTTGCAAGATCTAACAATTTTTGTTCTAAAGAATAAAATATTTAGAGGAGAGTTGATATTTCTCTTCAAATATTTGAGATTGTTACCTGGAAGGTTATTTTGTTTAATTCTAAGGAGCTGAACTAGAACTGGTAGAAGTTAAAGAGTGCTAAGTTGGACCACATTATAAGGAAGAGCATTCAAAGGATTAGAACTGTCCAAAAATAGAATGGATTACCTCATGGAGCAGTAAATTCTTCATTATTGGAAGTGTGAAAGCAGAAGATTGATGATGTTGTCAAAAAATTTTTTAGGAGATTCTTTCATGGGGGAAGAGATTTCCTTAGGTTGTCTACTAGATCACTTCCAATTCAAAGATTCTGTCACTCTAATGAATTTGTTACTGAACATACTGAATTTAACCTATCTATGGGGCATCCTGGTCTGACAGTGTTTTGGAAATGTGGATCTTAAGCTGCATCAGGCTGCTTTCTTAGAGTGGAGAAGACATGAAAAAGTCACTTAAGGGATCACTAGAAGGAGTCTACAAGAGACAAGGAAAAGAATTGCTGAGTAGCAGTGAAACCTGCTCCAACAATTTATGGTAGCACAGGAGAAGAGGGCAGCTAGGTGGCACAGTAGTGTGCCTGACCTGGAGTCAGGGAGACTCATTTTCCTGAGTTCAAATCTGGCCTCAGACACTTACTAGCTATGTGATCTTGGGCAAATCACTTAACCCTGTTGGCCTCAGTTTCCTCATGAGTAAAATGTTCTGGAGAAGGAAGTGGCAACCCACTCCAGTATCTTTGTCAAGAAAACCCCATATAGGATCAAGAAGAGTCAGACACAACTGAAACAACTAAACAACAACAACAACAACAACAACAACAACAACAAACAGCAACAGGAGAAAAGGAAATTGTTGATAAAGTTTAGTTTGGATTTCAGAAGGGGGAGTTAGGATGGAAGAGGTGGTTAAGGAGAGTATATTTTGAAATGATTGATCCAGGCCTGTAATGTGCCTGGAATCTGGTGAATCCAGAGGAGGACTGATAGACTGGAAGAAATGGGAATGGATCAAAGGACTGAAATCATTAGTGAGAGCAAAGAGTTTATACATACATACACATACATACATACATACACACATATATACAAACACACATATGTGCATGTATAAGTATGTACATATATATGTATGTATGTAAGAGGTGGGGAGATGAAGTAATAAAAGTTAGTGGTAAGAAAAGGGAATTTCAGAGTTCAAGATTTTGGAGGTAGGTCATTTCTAAATGATTCTTTTCATAACTTCATTTAGAATACCACCCAAATTTTTATATTTCATCACTTGGTTCAACAGACCAAGACATAAGTCTTGTTCAGCTAATCTGTAAATTCTACTACATTTTTATATCTAGGGTTTTATACCCTTCTGTATATTATCCCCACCAAGATTCAAAGAAATTAGTATATGTGTCTATGTGTGTGTACAAATATTTGATACAAATGAGATGAAATCCATGGTGGTGATAGTTTCACTTAAAATACTAATTAGACATTATTAAAATGTGTAACAGAGCATTTTGTATGAAAATAAGCAAAATTTTCTGTATTATATTCCAAATTTTTCCCCAAACTCCTTTATCCTGAGATATTCCTTAGGTAAAGGGCCCCAGAAATACATTGATGGACTATATCTATATCATAAGATCATAAGATTAAGAGCTAGAAAAAAATCATAGTACAAAACCCAGCATTTTACAGATGAGGAAACTAGTCTCCAGAAACTAAGTTCAATTAATTATCCATTGTCACATAAATAACTAAGCTAGTATTTCAACCTCTGAAGAGCTCCGTGGAAAATAAATTTTGGGAATACTAATATAACTTTCTTCAGCTACCTCAAGGGTTTGTCACATGAAACAGAGATTAGACTTATTCTGTATAGCTACAAAGGGTAGACTAGGACCAGTGGAAGAAATTTAGAAAGATTTCATCTCAACATAAAGTAGAGCCTTCTAATGGTTAAGCTAACAATGAAATAGGTTGAATTGTGAGGTACTGAGTTCCCTGTCAATGAAGACTAGTTAACTGTCAGGGATGCTCTAAAGGGTAGTATTTCAGTGGGTAGAGTCCTAGACAGGACGATCTCCAATTTACCTTAGGAGTCTGAGATTCTCTGGTTGTAACAAATTAAGTTATCCAAAAATAACAATAAGAATTGTAAGCTGTTCCTTACTCAGCGGACAAGTGACCCTCAAGGTGTTTGTGGTTGTGGTGTTTTTTAAACCCAAAAGTTCTTTGACTGAAAGTGTTAAGATAAAGAAAATAACCAAGTTGCCAAGGACCATCCAACATGGAATCTCAGATCTAATTAAGTCTCCAGATAATAAGAGGAATATTCTTGAATCCAATCTCAGTTCCAACAAAAAGAAAAGTGTTAAGTCAAATTGTAAACTAAGAAAATGTTACCCTTTCCCGATAATCACCTCAAAACTAATTTTAGCTTTTTCCTTGTGATATTATAGGTGATATTAAAGTTTTTGAAAACACCACCCCCAATTAAAATATTCTAGGTATAGGTCATTGGACTTTGAATAACACTACTGTGAAAAAAATTTACATTTCCAGCAACATGATCCTATAATTTGAATAGAAATCCCATATTCAAATAAAATGTTGGAATTCTACCTAAACTAAATAATGAAATATTTCTATAGCATCTTCTAGTTTGCAACAGTTTTAATGTATATTATAATATTTTATCCTTAGAAACAACTCTGATTTAGAAAGTACAAGTCAAACTCTGAGGAAAAAAAGAAATGTTATACACAGTGTTGAAACTATGGGTAGTCCTTTTGAGTTGTGATTCTTAATGAAATCAAAGGCATCATTATAAGAATAAAATAAATTTGGGAAAGACTAAAAAAATTGCAAGTATTTCTCATATCAGATATGAGGCCACTGAGACTCAATGAAGTTAGACTACTTGCATTCCTATAGCCCTCGAACATTTATGAAGTATTTATCATTCTATTACCTCAAATATGTTTTGATCTATTTGGCCAAAAGCCAATATTTGTTGAGGAGGTAAAGTGAGAATGAAGCTCATAACTCTTCTGTCCTTCATCATGTAAACAGAGTCCATAGTACAGATCTGATTCAGCTCAACACACATTGATTGAATGTCTAAGAAGTTATTTCTTTGAGGACAGGGGCAGAATCATGAAACTTGGTTTTATACCCAGTATATTGAAGGGCCTTTCATTGTTTTATTTAGACTGCCTAACAACATTAAAAATACTACTGCCTAACACTATCTAAATGGTACTAATTAAGTGGAAGTACAAGAAAATCATCAATTATACAAATAAGCCACTTCTCATCAGAATGATTGGTACTGTATAAACAGTCTAAAATGCACTAATTAGTTCCCTCCATAAATATTGAAGGCCTCTGTCCAATAAACCCTCATTGTCTTTGTTTGATTTAGTTCCTAAAGTTTAATATAGCCACATAGAAATTCCAAAAATTCTCCTCCAAGTTTCCTCAAAGACTTTTTTTAAGTTTCTGTTATATGTGTGTCCCTTTCTCTCTCTGACTCTGTCTCCCTCTCTCTTGCTGTTTTCTCTCTCCCCCTTTGTCCCTTCCTCTTTTCTTATTGTTTCCATTTTTCAGATGAGACAAACTCCCAAGAGAAGACAAGACAACTTAAACTCAATGTTTTTAAGTTGTAGCTGATCACAGAAATCTTGCTCTGTTGTGCTATGAACACCTCCAGTTTGTGCCTTTACATCTCTAGCTAATTATCAGTTTAGCAAACAGTTCATAAATTCTACTGCTAATTATGGTTCATTTACCACAGTTACTATAAATTGCGACCCAAGTTCCATGGTACGTTTCCCACAAAGGCACAACTTGAACAAGTCATTAGTTGCTTAAAGGCTTTTCTTCTTTGAAGGCCCCCAGACTACAACTTTCAGCTTAATTTGTTCTTAATACAAACTACATCTAAAATACTTGGGAATTCAAGCATCTAAGTACATGCCATTGACTGATCCCCATACCTCCCCCAGTGGCTCTTTAACGAACATAAAATAGTAGAGAGAGAAAATTCGGAGGACATTTAGGAAAAAAAAAAGAGGTATTTTACAGCTGAGATTTTTTTTTCTTCCTCTGAGAGTCACATAGTCACTTCTTTTCAGTTTTTGCATAAATCATGATCTAATTTAACCATGGCAACCCTTAATGGGAATTTGAGTGCCAATTACAAATTAGATCACAGAAACGATGATAACCTTGATTATGAGGGAAAACAATCGGCAAGATCATCTTTAAAAGTTCCTTGCACTTTAGGTATTACTAGAAAACCTCCCATCATGATACTACCTTTTTCTTAATAATGGATGGAAACCAATTCATGACATCATCTACTCTATACCTTAAAAGTTGCTATTGCAAAACACACACACACACACACACACACATGCACACAGAAAACAAAAACAAAATCTCTTGTTGGCCTTCTCTGAAATTATGAAGACTAGTCCTGACACAACAATATGATCTATCCCTTGAGCAAAATCTGTCTAGCTTGGTAGGATATGTTAGAACTCTTATCCCTACTAGTATAGTCTTAAAGAATCCAGTGTTCTCTTCACACTACATAGACTTAGGTAAGAATTTAGGCATTATATAACACCCTCTTTATAACAATCCTGCTTGCGGAGTAGTTCTCTTTTATCATCATTTCATAGATATGGGAAAGACCAACTGACTTATTAAAATTCACACAGCTAATAAATGGTCAATCTGGGACTTGAGCTCAGGTGTCCTAATTAAAAGTCTGAACTGTGGTGGTTTTGTTTTTATCTCTTCCTATCTGAAGGCATCATGGTATGATGGAAAGGGCTCTAGGTTCAGGATCAGAGGACTTGGGTTCAAATCTCAGCCGTGACCTCTTGTTACCAGTGTGACTTTGGGCAATTCACTTAAGCTCTCTGGGACTCAGTTTCCTCATGTAAAATGAGGGGGTTGGATTAGATGTTCTCTAAGATCTTTTCTAGCTCTAATTTATGATCTTACTTTTTATAATTAATTAATTATTCTTTCCTTAGTTCAGAATTGTTCAGACCCAATTCGCGTTCATGCTGTGGACCATACATGAAATAATTTCATGAAATAGAAATATCATAGTTAATAAATAGTAATAATATTTAATTGGAGTGCAACTATGTGACACAGTGGATAGAGTAGCAGTCCTGGAGTCAGGAAGACTCATCTTTCCAAGTTCAAGTCTGGCCTCAACACTTATTAGCTGTGTGATCTCAGGCAAGTCACTTAACCCTGTTTGCCTCAGTTGTCTCCTATGTAAAAGACCTAAGGAAGGAAATGGCAAGCTGAGTATCTTTTCTAAGAAAACTCCAGGTGGAATCACAAAGGGTCTATATACAATGAAAATAATTGAACAACAGAAAACATTTAATTGGAGTAAACTGAAATGGTGACATTCATCCACAAACCAAAACTTAATCTTTGTAAAGCCTGATACATAGTAAGCACTTAACAAATGCTTATTGACTTAACTTGCTTTGTGTCTTTCCACATTTCCACATTTCTTTGATCTGCACCGTGTCTCACCTTTCTCCTTCTACCACTTTGTTTCCAATAGTTGCAGTAGGATTGAATCAGTGATGTACATGGGTCCATGTTGAAGTAGGGAGAATGGAAAGGTTTAAGAGGGAGGGATGAGAAATTTAGGGAGAGAAAAGATGATTTCCAGCTGAGGTGATTAGGGCACATCAATAGAAACTCTGTACATCAAGGCCCAACTCAAAGGTCATGAAAACTTCCCTGATTTTCATCTCCTCTTAAAAAACAGGAAGAGATCCCTCAATTCCTAACTCACGCATAAAATATTTTGTAGGGTATTTCCTTCATGCACTTTCACATTCTGTTCAATATTGTATTTCTTCTTCAAGCTTGCTTATTCTGTCCTTTCCAGGTTGTAATCTTATTGAGGGCACTGTGTGTAATTCATTTTTCTAAACCCCACAGTAACTAGCACATTGCTATGTACACAACTAGTGCACAGTAATGAATTTCCCAGGGCTGATATAATTTCTGTGGATTGGATTGGTAAAGCCAAATGCCTTGGTAGATTTTTTTTTACCTTCAGTAACTCTCTGTCTCATTTTCCCAAAATGTAATATCACAGTTCAACCTACCTGATAAGTAATAATAGCTAAAATTTATGTAGCACCAACTATGTGTCAGGCACGGTGCTAAGCACTTTATTCATTTGATCCTCACAAGACCCTGGGAAGTAAGTGCTATTGTCGTCCCCATTTTAGAGATGAGAAAACTGAGAGGAACTAAGGATAAGTGACTTGCCCAGGTTCACAGAGCTTGTCAGTGTCTAAAGTGATAAGGAGAAATGAGTGGGCAATTTAAAGTATTCTGAATTCCTTGGAAAACAAGCTTTATAGGGGGGAAAAAAAGATAATAGGACTACTTAGAATGATTCTCCTAAAGTAGGAAGCAGAATTGGTGGGTGTTTTCATTTGTCATCAAGTGAAAAGAAACATGAAAATCAACCTCAATATGATGAAATAGGAAAGGAAAGGGCAATTGTCAATTGTGTTATGAAAAAAAAACTTTTTAAATCTGAAGTCATTAGGAAAATAGTAATGGTGTCACCTGTGATTTTATGAAGTTTATAAAGAAGTGTCCAAGCTGATTCACACTTGGATCTCTCTTCAGCCCAGTTTTTCAATTAATTTACACCAAATAAAAAAGTAGCAGCAGCAAAGGTGTGAACCTCCTTGTCGCTCATTTTCTCAGTGAGGGTATTAGTAAAGCCTTGGTGGGTGGTTTAAATGCTAATAGGCAGGAAAGCAGTCTCCGAAACAAACACCCAACTGTATTTAAGGCCTGCATTTTCCTGGTGAATGCCTCTCCTGAGGTACACCTTTCAAGGGCCCAGGCTCTTAAGCACCATCCGTACTCAGCACAAATCAGAACTCTTTTCAAAAAGCACTTAATGCTGTTTAAAACCTACAGGTAAATTATTTTAACTAAACCCTCTAAAATAGCACTTCTTTCAAAAACTATTCCTACCTGGGCTTAAAAGCAATTATAAAACGACTGGGGGCTTTTTTCTTTTTAAAGTTAAAAGGTGGCCCACTATATTCAAGCTAGTACATACTTTGAAATCATTTCTGTGGAGTAAGATTGTATTTTCCCTCCTGCTGAGATCAACACAGTTTTATAAACTGCTTTTTTTGGGGGGGGTCAGGGAGGGAAAGAAGGAGGATATGAGTTTGTATCTGGTTGTATAGATTTAAAACTTTGGCTCCTATTCTTTTCTCCTTTTCCTTGGAGATCTAAGGACTAAAAGAAACAATAATAATAGCAATTTCATAACTCTTTAAGGTTTGCAAAGTGCTCTACATATATTTTCACATTCAGTCTTTACCACATCCCTGAGACATAGGTACAATTATTATCCCCATTTTACAGATAAGGAAACTGAGGCTGGAAAAGGTTAAATGACTTGACCAGGGTCACACAGCTAGTACTTGTATACAGGCAGTAATTGAACTTACTTCTTCCAGACTCCAGACCAATTCTCTATTCACTGTGCTACCTAGCTACCTATTAAATATTAATATAGACCTAAAGTGTCCTTTATAGCCTTTAGGTGGCTGCTGCTAGTCCCATTAGTCTGAAAAGAATCAAAAAGCTACCATACCATGATCCTCTGCGTCCAGGTTGGTGATAGCTTGTCTGGGACTCTGTTTCTCTTTGTGATGGGGGTGGGGGTGGGTTATGGATTGACTCTGGGCATGTGAGCCTCAGGTCTTTCTTTTTTAGCATCCCTCTCCTCTCCCCCTACCCCCCTTGAGACACTCATTCTGTGCTCAGCTACTTTTTTTTTTGTAGCACAGCAGGGACCCCCAAAGCACAGCACTTGAGGGAATTGCCATGCTCTATATGTAGCCTGCTCTACTTCTATTTCAAATGTATAACACTCTCAGAAGGTTTGGCAAAGCTTGCAGACCAGCTCTGTCTCAGCTGTTCCCTAGAGTCAAGGCTTGAAATTGTTGATTGCTGGGGCTGCTGTTGCTAGAAGCAACGGACATCTAGGGATGAACCCGAGTCTTGGACTTAGAGCTTTTAATCTCTACTGAGTCCTTAAATTCAGACTCTCTAATTAATGCTGGTCTGGCCATTTAAGTTAACAAAAAAAAAAAGGCTTTTCTGCTTCATCTCTGCGTTGGTTAAGCCAAAGCTTGACCTCCTAGTGACCACTCAGCTCTCTTTGTCTAGTGACTTGTTCCCCAGACAGGAAGATATGATAGAGACATGACTATGAATTCCCTAGTGGCTTGTATCTGCATATTGCCTTCTGATTCTGTTTCCTTTACCCCAATGAATCAAGTAGATACTTGGAGGACCATTAGAGCTCCCAAAATTTTAGCTCAATTCTAGCGCATGTTCTCTTTCTGCAAAGAGTGTGCTCCTGGAGGATAATAATTCTTCTTTTCTTTCCTTTGTATTTCTGTTGTTGTTGTTCTTCCTGACTCTTCATTACCCCACTTGGAGTTTTCTTGGCAAAGATACTGGAATGGTTTGCCATTTTCTTCTTCAGCTAATTTTGAGTGACTTGCCCAGGATCTCACAGCTAGTGAGTGTCTGAGGCCAGATTTGCAGGCAGGTCTTCCTGACTCCAGGCCTAGCACTCCCTCCACTTGGCTACCTAGCTGCCCTTTGTATCCCTAGCACCTAGCTAAGTGGCTTTATACTTTTTGTACTGAATTTATTTAGCTTTAATTAAATTCAATAAACATTTATTAAGTGCCTACTATATGTCAAGCCCTGTGCTAAGTGACAAAGACACAAATAAGAAAGACCCAATCCTTGTCCTAAAGGAGCTTAGAATAATTGGGGAAGATAACAACAAAAGGAAGCTGAAAAGGAGGTTGGGGGAGAAGGACTTGGAGACATAATCCAGGGTGATGTTGATCCCTATACTTAAAGCCAAGTAGAGATGCAGCTGGAAAATGGAGTCACCAAGAACCTTGGGAGCTCTTTATAAAGGAGAGATTTGGAAAGAGTTTGTTGCCACTCTCCAGTCAAAGGCGAGAGGCATATGAGGATGATTTATGAAGGTGTAAGGGTATCCAAACCTCAGTCATTTTTTCCTGGTGAGCTTATCCTGCAGAAAGAGCATGTTTTTCAAGAACTAAGCCGTTTCTTCCTTTTTTCTTTTATTTGAACAATTTAAGGTATGTGATATTCAAACATGGTAAAAACCAACAGATTGCTAACAAAATCAGTTTCTCCAAAGATTTGTAACCAGTTGTGACTGTAGCTAGGGAAGCTTTACAGCTAGGTCCTCAACTCAGCTGTACCTCATTTAAAGCATCCTGGCTGATGAGCTGAAAGGACTTCATAGGCCATAGTCCAATCCCCTCTGTTAATATTAAATCCAAGCTATTTAAAGAAACTAACTGTTGAGCAGTATCATCATCATCAACAGCAACAAAAACTTATTGATGCTGTTGTTGCTATTTTTGTTGTTCAGTTGTATCTGATTCTTTGTGACCACATTTGAGATTTTCTTAGCAGAGATGCTGGAGTGGTTTGCCATTTCCTTCTCTAGCTCATTTTTACAGATGAGGAAACTGAGGCAAACAGAGTGAAGTGACTTGTCCAGGGTCACACAGCTAGTAAGTAGCTGAGGCCAGATTTGAACTCACAGAGATGAGTCTTCCTGACTCTAGACACAGTAGGCTTTCTATCCACTGCATCACCTAGCTGCCCATTTATTATGCACTTATTATGTGCTAACTATGTACTATGACTATGTTGTCTCCTCCATTAGAATGTTTTTGTAAAAATGACAAAAAAGCCCTAATGAAGGAGACAACATGCAAACAATTTTGTACATACTGTATATATATATATATGTATATATGTATGTAATTATGCAAGGTATACATGATATAACTGTGAGGTAATCTCAGAGGAAAGGCATTAGCAGTTGGGGAGTACCACTTGGCAAAGACCTCTTGTAGAAGGTGAACTTTGAGCTGAGTCATGAAGAAAGTCATTGATGAGGAGAAGGAACATTCCAGGCAGAGATGACAGCCATTGGGAAGGCAAGGAGCCAGGAGATGGGATGTCATGTGTGAGGAGTAGCAAAAAGGCCAGTGTCTACTTGATGGTAAAGTATGGGGAAGGGAGTAAAATGGAAGAAGAATGGAAAGGTAGGTAGGGGCCAGGTTATAAAGGGCTTTAAAAGTCCTTTAAAAGGATAATTCAAAAATACCAACTGTGAAAACCTGAACTTTGCAACTACTCCTTCCTTCCTTCCTCCCCTTCTCCCTGCTTTTCCTCATTCCTTCATTTTTAAGATATCTATTTCTGGAACTCAAACCTGCCATATAGCAGTGGGAAGGGAATCCATTTTAGGTTAGTAGTATTAAGGACTGTCTGAAAGGCACAGGAAAGAAGAAGAAAATATAAAATTGATCACGTACTAAACCTATGTCTGTACATTGAGTACCATTTAATTTAATTCAGTAAACTTTTTGTTTTGGAAGGAAAAATCTGCTTTTTAATTGAAAATCTATATTTCAGTGTAGACTGTAAACAACATCTATGCATTTTTATTTGCTGGGAAGCCAGGGGTGTGTGTGTGTGTGTGTGTGTGTGTGTGTGTACTATTTGCTTGGCATATTGTAATATAACAAATTTGAATAAATTTATTTCAGGCATTAAAACAATTGGCAAGCATGTAAATTGACAAATACGTCAATGAATCATTGACCTCCTTATATGTGTACCCTCTATCAGTAAGGTAGCAACTTGTTCAGGCATTTTTTTTTCATTCAATTTTATTTTATTTTCAGTCCCAGATTATCTACCTCTCCCCAACTCTACTATTGAGAAGTCAAGACATACAAATCCATTACAAATATGAAGCCATGAAAAATAAATTTCTTCATTAGCCATGTTCTGAAAAGAAGGGTCTAAAGTTAAAAATGAAAGAAAAAGCGAAGTGCTTCAATCTATGCTCTGGGTCCATTAGTTCTCTACCTGGAGATAGATAACACTTTTCATCATGAGTCCTTTGGAACTGTGGTGAATTATTGTTTTGGGACAAGTTACTAAGTTTTTCACAGTTAGTATTTTTAAAATATTATTGTCACTATGTAATTTGTTCTCCTGGTTCTGTTCACTTCACTATGCATCAGTTGATATTCATATGTCTTCCCAGGTTTTTCTGAAATGATCCCCTTCAGCACATTATCATATTCATATACCATAATTTGTTCAACTTTCCCTATTTAATGAGCATCCCCTCAATTTCCGATTTTGGGCACAAAAAGAACTGCTATAAATATTTTTGCATATATGAGTGCTTTTGCTTTTGATCTCTTTGGAGTATACAGATAGCAATGGTATTACTGGGTCAATGGGAATACACAATTTAATAGCATTTGGAGCATAGTTCCAAGTTTCCAGAATTGTTGGACTAGTTCACAGCTCCACCAATAGTGCATTAGTGTACCTATTTTCCCATAACCCCTCCAGCACTTGTCATTTTCCTTTTCTGTCATTTTAGCTAATCTGATAGGTATGAGGTAGTGCCTCAGAGTTGTTTTAATTGCATTTCTCTAATTATTAGCATTCTAGAGTATTTTTTTCATATAACTATTGGTAACTTTGATTTCCTCCTCTGAAAACTGCCTGTTCACGTCCCATGACCATTTTGTTAAGGAATGGCAGCAAATATGTTTTTAAGCATATAGTGTTCAGGGCATTGCATAAGGTTCTTTGTTAAATGCTAAGTATACAAATATAAAAATGAAGCAGTCTTTACCCTCAAAGAACTTAAATTCTACTGGCGGGTCAAGGTGTGACATTTATGTGTAAAGTAGAAAATTGGATCCATCAATTGGGTAATATAAATTAAAAAAAACCTTAAGTCATAATTCAGGTGATGTTTCTGGATAATTGACGGCCTCATTTATCCAGCTTTTGTATAGATGGTAGTTTTCCCCATTATCTTATTGCTGACATTACTATCCAAAATAAAATATTCACTCCTTTAATGGGAAGGATAAAAAAGAAACATTTATCAAGCATTCATTATGTACAAAGCATTGTGTTAAAGGCAAGGGATACAAATAAAAAAGTAAGATGGTTTCTATATTCCTGGAATTCACATTCTCATGGAGAGACTACATATAGAAGTTGAAAGTCAGATGGAAAAGTTCAGTGGTCATTAGGCTACAGTAACAAAGTACATAGTAATGCATCTCTGTTAGTATCTGTGCCACCAAGAAAACTACATCTCTTGGACATTTGTTTATATCAATTAATTGGGAGTCAATGTCCAACATTGGCAGAAAGTGTTTTCCAATATAAAAGAATCATGAATGCTTATTATATTTGTTTATTATTTATTGATCATCCACATTATTTTAGCCATTGATAAATCCATATACAAATAATCCTTCGAGTCATTAAAAGTTTATTTAAGTAGCTCAGCAGTATGTAACACATATTGCATGTGATACAAATATGAGAGAAACATGATTTTCATTTTTACAAATGGATTAGCTTTTTTATTTTATTTTTTTTTTTTGCCTTTCCTTTTCATTCATGTTATCTAGGAAACTCAGTATGAACACACAGGCAGGGATGATTGCTAAGCTAAGAAATTTGAGAAATGTGAGAATTCCTCCTCAATACTCACCTAATCAATACTTTAGACTTAGACCGGGTTTACATGTAAGCCTTTTCATTTTAAACCAGCAGGCCTTTCTTCTGATTGCTTTTCAAGCCACTGATAGAAAGTAATTTCAGTAAATGCTTAACTCAATCAGCTTTTATCCACATGTGGGCCTTTGGTGCCCCAGTTATACATCTCATTACATGACTGCTGCCATTTTCTTCTAACTTTGGCTGTGGCTAATCATTTTATTTATTTTCAGTCATACCCTTTGAATATAAAAATTGAAGTTTTTGAATGATTCCTCTTCTTTTCTCATGCCATATATATCCACTCACCTACCCTTAATTATGAAGCAACTCTGCTATATTCATATCTTTTATGATCACACAGTAAATTATACTTTCAAAATTCAAAATAAGAATCTTTCCTCTGAAGTATAATAGAAAATATTGTGTGAACTTGCATTAGGAAGGTCCCCGTTCAGAATTCTTTAATGATTCCTTAATACCTCCTGGATCTAAACACCTTTTAAAATGAAGGAAGAGGGCAAAGGAACACAGAACTTTTTTAAAAGCTTTTTTTAATTTTTTTTAAGATAAGAAGCATTTATGAAGTGCCTACTATGTTCCAGGCACTGTGCTAGACAATGAGGATACAAAGAAAGACAACAACAGAACGACAGAACAACTCATTTTTTTTCACTTTTTTAAAAAATAAAAATGAATTGATGTTTTTTATTTTTTTACATCCCCCAAATTTTCCCTGGTACCCTTTCTTCAAATAATATCATGTTTGTTTATACATAACTTTTTATTACTATGAAATTCTTCCCATCTTTGACCAACTCAGTAAGTATCAAGGAAATCCTTGCTATACATCACATGCTTTAGCTTTTTTCCTTCTTGTAGTGCCTTTTCCTCTTTGTAATGACCTTATACTTTTTAAAAAATTACACATTTTCTTCAAATACCTGCCTTTTTTCCCTCCCATTTACAACACCCCCAAACAAAAGAAAACCGAACCAAACCCTAGTTACAAACATGTATAATTAAGTAAAACAAATTCCCCTGTTGGCATGTTCCCAACCCATAACCCTCCTCCCCCGCAAAAAACAATATGTCTTAATCTATTGAGTCCATCTCTATCAGGTGGTAGGTAGATGGTAGATGGTAGGTTGTTTCATCAGCATCTGCCTCATGAAATCATGGTTGCCATTGTGAGAATCAGACTGAGATCAAAGAAAGAGGAAAAGGACCCATATGTACAAATATATTTATAGCAGCTTTGTTTGTAGCGGCAAAGAATTAGAAAGGAGCAATGTATCCATCAATTGGAGAATGGCCTAACCAGTTAAGGTATTTGAATGTGACCTTTCACTTTTTTAAAGCACCAGTCTCACATTTCATCCCTGAGGTAAAAGTAATCTCAAGGAAACAGAGCCTGTGACCGACACAGAAGAGAGAGCCCACACTCCCTCACTTAAAGAGAAACCTTTTTCTCCAAGTTGTTCTCTTCATCACCTCTCTCAGTAAAATGCTGTATGGTACTTTTAACATCATAGAAGTAAGCAAGCTTGATCTTTTTTTTTTTTTAAAGTAGACTTTGCTAGGTAAAACCATTGTATGACTGAGTCAAGAGGTTTTCTCTTCCTGGGTTATAGCAGTACCGCTCTCAGGGAAACTGCAAACTCTTGAAATTGAACAGATACTGTGAAGTTTGTTCAGCTTTCTAAGAATTGTATAGCCTATGCATAGGATCTGTAATTTCCTCTATTTGGAGAGTTCCTTCTAGATCACTGCCCTATAGGAAGTCATTGATAAGCCCTAAGGAAGTCATTAGGGCACTTAGGTGGTGTAGTGGATAGAGCTCAGGGCCTGGAGTCAGGAAGATCTGAGTTCAGATCTGGCCTCAGACACTTACTGGTTATGTGGCCCTGGGCAAGTCACTAAATCCTGTTTGCCTCAGTTTCCTCATCTGTAAAATGAGCTGGATAAAGGCAAACTACTCCAGTACCTTTGCCAAGAAAACCCCAAATGGAGTCATGAAGATTTGGACATGATCGAAACGATTAAACAACAAAAATAAGGAAATGGTTCAAAGCACAAAGGAGTCAAGCAAATTTCCTAAGGTCACATATTAAGTGCCTGAGATGGGATTTGAATTCTGGTCTTCTTAACATGCCTATTCCATGTTGCTTCCATGTTGCCTCCAGCTATTATAGAGTCATATACTGTTAGATCAAGAGAGGACAGCCAGATATCATATACTCCAACCCCCTGGTTTTGCAGGGAAAGCGATTGAGGCCCACAGTAGAAAGGGACTCCTTTAAGATCCCAGTTAATGACAGAGCCAGGAGCAGGACCAAGTTGACTGATCTTGACCCTGACCAGGTTCACCAGTCTTTCCACTACTCTCTCTTGTTTCCCATATCCTGAGCACTAGGTATTTTTTTTTTCCATGAGAATAAATATGACAATGGTAAAACTTGTTATTTTCATACTACTTCAAAGATGTTCAAAACACCTTGAATTGCTTATCACATTCAGTCTTCACACACACACACACACACACACACACACACACAGAGGTACTGGGGGCCCAGCACAGTGGCAGGGCTGGGCCACATGGTGGGGTGATGCCGACCATAACCCAGTGGGGCATGAAGACACTCTGCTTCAGCAACCTCCTGGCCTAAACAACTATTTTATGGATAACTCATGCAAGGCTGGTGCTCCCAAGGTGATCAGAAGAAGCAATACAAGGACACTGTCAAGTCTCTCTGAAGAACTTTGGGATTGATTGGGTGATGTGGGAGACGCTGGTAAAGGTCTGCCCAGTGTGGCATGCCTGAATCAACGAAGGCACTGTGCTCCATGAGTGCAGCAGAATTACTGCAGCTCCAAAGAAAGTTGAGATGCACAAATTTAGAGACTTCTCCATTCCAAATGTGCATATGGACAATTTGTGCTTCACCTGTGGTAGAACGTTTCATGCTCCTAGTGATCTGATCAGCACCAATCAGACACACTGTACCTTGACTCCAATAAGGTGATGTCATTTTGGTCCTTTTGGAGAAAGGACAATAATCAACACTGAATCTTCACAATAGCCATTTAATAATAATAGCTAGCATTTGTATAGTACTTTATGGTCGGCAAAGCACTTTTAAAATATTATCTCATTTGTTCCTCACAATAACCCTAGGAGGTAGGTGCCATTATTATTCCCATTTTACAAATGAGGAAACTGGGACAGTCAGCAATTAAGTGACTTGCCCAGGGTCACATAACTGGCAACTGTTTGAAGCTAGATCAGGTCTTCTTGTTTCTGAGTTACACCACTAGTAAATATTAGAGGCAGGATTGAAACTCAGTTCTTTTCTGACTCCAGGTCCATTGTGATATAATGGATAGATCATTAGAGTTAGTGACACAAAGACCTTGATTCAAATCCTACGTCAGACACTGTGCAACCTTGGGAAAGAAGGGAAGAAAACATGATATTCAAAGAGTTCAAGAGACATAATTTCTGTTAATTAATCATTGTATTAATAATTTTAGCATATTACCAATAAAATGGGTCAATGACACTATCAAATGCCAAAACACCCTCACGGAACCCATCCAATGCTTAAATGTCATTGGAATGGTGAGTTTTCCTGAGGGTGGAAATCAACTCTAATTGTTACAAAGTAATGAGAGAAGATGAATATTATAATGAGAGGTGAACCTATTCCAATGACGGTCTCAGGATATGTGACACCAAGCACCCAAATCTCGGTCAAAGAGATTTATCAATATACATATTACCTATTTGACAAAAGAGAGAATCCACATTTTCTCAGATCAGTCTGAGTAAACACAATGAACAGGAATCCATGCATTCACCTAAACTTAGAATTTCTTTACTGTCTTTGATTAGATCTTAGCTGTCCTGGCTGGGTAAATCTCTGCCCAAGATTTCCCACACTGGTTGATTTCTGGATGAGGAAATAGAAAAGGGGAAAAATCTTGGTCCTGATTCAATAACTAGTTATTAAATACAAGAGAGAAATAATCAGCAGCAGGTCAATTGAAATTACATATGAATATCCAAGGATGGGTTTGGACATTTTTAGAGGAGTATAATTGAAGAACATAATTTTTTAAATCCTTAATTTGGGCCATGTTCAGCATTTCTAAAATCCTGCATGAAATAAAATTGCAGGTAGATTAGTGCTGTGAGTTGCATGTCTTTTTTATGAGTGGTCTGCAAAGGCTCTATCTGGCCTGATTAATATGAGAGCTAGTTAGAGTACAGAGAGGTTATTGAAAAATGCTAAAATTAGTAAGTAGAAAATATATCCAACTACCTAAGGATATCCTAAGAGTACATCTGCTATTTATAAACAGTAGTGTTATATGCCATAAGAATAGAAAGTGAATACTGTATTATGCACTGGTTTTTATGTTCAAAGATGACTCTAATGGGTGTGATTACTAGTCATACAGAAGTAGAAATAAATATCTTAATATCTCTCTCATTGTCCTTTGTTTGCAGGAGATCCCATGAACTGGGGCAGGGGAAGGAGGGTTGCAGGGGAAGGAGGGTTACAGAGAAAGGGGAGTCTTTTAATAATCTCTTTTATGCTTTACTAAGGACAAAGAGCTATTGTGTAAATTTTATTTTTGTTATTGTTCAGTTGTTTTTCAGTCATGTCTGATTCTCAGTGACCCCATTTGAGGTTTTCTTGGCAGAGATAGTAGAGTGGTTTGCCATTTCCTTCTCTAGCTTATTTTATAGATGTAAGGCCAACAAGGTTCAGTGACTTACCCAGGGTCACACAGCCAGTAAGTTTCTGTGGCCAGATTTGAACTCATGAAGATGAGCCTTCCTGACTCCAGACCCAGCACTCTATCCACTGTGCCACTTTGCTGCCCTAATTTTATTTAGGGACTAGAAATTAAATTGATGCCATTCTAGTGTCATAGGAAAATAGCATCTAGCATTTCTATAGCTCTTTAACATTTGCAAAGTGTATTGTATATGTTATCTTATTTGATCCTAATAGCAACTTTGTGAGGTAAATGCTATTATTATTTACATTTTACAGGTGAGGAAACTGAAACTCAGAGAGATTAAATAACTTGACCATGGATACACAGCTTAGTGTCTGAGGCAGGATTTGAATTCAAAACTCTCTGATTCTAGGCTCTGCACTCTTGCTACTTCACCATCTAGCTGCCAGCCTAAGATCACTTGTCTAGTAATGTTAACTACTTGGAACATTTAATCTCTATTAGTCTCAGTCTCCTCATCTGTTAAATGGGGTTAATTGTTTTTTGCTTGTTTGAAAAGAATTGGTACTTCTTATTGCTACAGCACATTTATTTCCAAATATATTTATTCCCTTCTCCCTACCCAGAGGGCCATACCTTATAACAAAGATTAATAATGAAAGCAAAAAAAAAAGTTTAGCAAAATTAACCATATGTCCTTTGGGCGTAGTTCCAGATTGTTCTCTAAAATGGTTGGACTAGCTCACTACTACAAAAATAGTTCATTAATATATCTATTTTGCCTCATACTAGCCAGTATTTGTCATTTCTTAGAGGTGAAAAGTGGTACCTCAGAGTTGCTTTAATTGGCCTTTCTCTAAATAAAGCATTTTTTTTTAATACGACTGCAAATAGCTCTGATTTCTTCTTCTGAAAACTGCCTGATTATATCTCTTGACTATTTATCACCTAGGGAATGGCTCTTATTTTTATATATTTAATTCAATTCCCCACAGACAGCTAGGTGGTACAGTGGATAGAGGGCCACACTTGGAGTCAGGAAGACCCATCTACTATATCTGACAGCGTATACTATATTCTAAACATATAGTCCCCTTTCTCTGAAGGGAGGTGCATTTTTTTCAACTCTTCTTTGGGACCATTCTTGGTCAATATAATTTCACAGTACTCAATATCATTTTTAAAAATTAGAGTAATAATAGCATCTACTTTACATGGTTGTTATGAGGATGAAATAAATATGTGATGAAATAAAATAATATGTGAATGTTTAACAAATCCTAAAGCACTGTATAAATCTGAGCAATTATGGCATACAGCAATATTTGATGTTCACATGATTTCCCTGAACTCACCAAGAAATGACTAAATTATGGCTGATTATATGTTGAAGATGCATATACTCCATTTTGTAAAAGATTTATGTTAAAAGTGGATAAAGAGGCAAGTTGTTTTTTTTTTTATTCTGAAGATTTAATAACATAGAAAGCCTCATTCCTCAATGATATGAGATAAATGAGGTGCTGCTACTGTATCTCCATGTATGGATGACTGAACAATAATAAATCCCATTTATATGGACTTTCCTGATGGAAATGATGTGGTTTAGGTAGCAGAGGAGAAGTGGCAGAGATAAAGCTCAAACTTCTTAATGGCAGCCACAACTCTCATCTTGGAATACTTTGAATGGAGCAGCAGAATATACTTACATCAAAAATTACTGTATGTAATAATATTTAGTATAAATTTTTATGCCTATAAAACACATAATCACTGTTGATTTTTTTTCAGTTTTTTGTGCTTTTGTGTAATGTATTTAGAGGGTATCTATTGTTTATAAAAGAATAACAGGGTCTGCCAGAGTATTCCACTAAAACTCTCATAATGTCAGGAGAAATCAAGGAAGGACTCCCTGTAGAAAGCTTTTATGAAAACATAAGACGAGATTTGATCCAGATGAACAGCCATAGATGGATTACTATCTCCATTGTTTGAAAGAACTCCTTGTTGGAGGGAACTTCTGAATTAATGAGATCCCAAATCTATCTGATGATTCTCCATTGCTAAAACCAGGAGAATGTAATATATTTCCTTCTAAATCTATTACAGAAAAAATGATATTTTACAAAAACCCTGATCCAACACAAACAGGTAGCTCCCCTTTCCTCCCTGTTCTGTCTTCTTACATCTCACTCAGCCCCACATACTCCATGATTCAGTGATGCACTATGCTGTCTCTAGAACTGGACACTCCATCTCCTAACTTCATACATTTTCAGTGGCTGCTCACTCATGCCTGGAATTTTCTCCCTCCTTATCTCTGTCTCCTGGCTTCTCTGGTTTCCTTAAGCTAAAGTTTCCTTACAGCTAAAATCTCATCTGCAAGATTTCCTATAGTGATCCTTAATACTGCAGTCTTCTCTGAGATTATCTCCAGTTTATCCTGTTTTCATCTTGTTTCCATGTTATCTCCCCCATAGACTGTGAGATCCTGGAAAGGTGGGACTGTTCTTGCCTTTCTTCTTATCCTCAGCACTTAGCACATATCTGACACATAGTAGGCACTTAATAAATACTTGTTGATTTGACTTTGGTGCTGGATATATCCAAAAGGAGAAAAAGAAAAAGGAAAATTCAATGAATTTATTTCACTTCCAAAAGTACCACATGGAAATCTTGTTGAGATACATGCTGTTCACAAGGAGATTGAAACAGATCCAGTATAAACAGATTTTTTAATTTAATCTGATGGACTCCTTGTAAAGTCACAAATGGAATTAAAGGGTGAGTATCTAGCCAGGAAATCATTAGGAAGTTTGACACTCTGTGTGTGAAAAAGAACCACATCTTAATGAAAGGTGTTAACTAATAAAAAGGAAGGAAGGGTCTTTCAGCTCTGCTAAGTATAAAATCAGCCAATGAATCTGTGATTTTAACTATAGTGTATCAGAAAACCACTTTGGTTTTTATATTTACTAAAATGAGAAATTGCTTTGATGCAAAATAATCACAACACAATAGCTTGAATTACAATGATAAGAAAAATTAATCAGATCTCGAGTTACAGCCTGATGCAGATAATAGGTTATACAGTTATCTGTTATAACTGCTATCAGTACAGATCATCATTTCTTATCCTTTTTAGCCATGTCCTTGGAGGGTCTAGGTTTCAAGGTGACATCCTGAAAAAATATTCAAAGAACAGATGAACTATATATTATTAAACCTCAATAAATTAGAATTAGATATAAAACTCTTTATATTTCAAGCTTCTTTATAAAATTTTACCAGTACACCTTTCTATCATAGTAATTATGTTGAGAAAAATTGTGTTTTTAAATTAAGCATATTATAATTTCTCGAGATTGTGATTTTTTAAAATCAGTTTGCATTTTTCAATACTGTACGCTTCATGTAAAAGACATGAGAATGTGCTGAATTTGTACCTCAATATAAAGTTACTTGTTTTGGTCTTTTAATTATTACTTTTTAAATTAATAAGCAGTTATTTCCTCTCCCTTCCAACCTTCTTCCCACTAGAAAAAGATAAAACAAAACCTTATAACACAATTAAAATTGCCCCCAAATGAAATGGGCTTCCCAGATACCATTCCCATTGGTGGTCTCCAAGCAAAGGCTGGATATCACTTGTAGGATGTTATAGAAGTAGCTTCCCTCTACCACCCCCACAGATCTGTGGTACAGATCTGTGACTTCTTTGGTGTAAGGATTTCCACTGAGAAACTGCTGGGTAAAACAACAACAACAACAATAACAATTTCCCTCTACCAAGGCACAGCCATACCTCTTCTGCAATTTATACTCTCAGAGTTGTCTGGGATACTGTGTGATTATGTGACTTGCCCAAAGCACAGTGTCTATATGCATCAGGGATGGGAATTTGGAACCTGGTCACTCTATGTTGTTGTTGTTGTTGTTGTTGTTGTTCACCTGTGTCCAACTCTTTGTGACCCCATTTGGGATTTTCTTAGCAAAGATGCTAGAGTGGTTTGCCATTTCCTACTCCAGCTCATTTTACAGATGAGGAAACTGAAGTAGAGAGGGCTAAGTGACTTTCCCTGGGTCCCGTGGCTAGTAAGTGTCTGAAGCTGAATTTGAATTCAGGCCTTCCTGACTCCAGGCCCAGCGCTCTATCTACTGTGCCAGCTAGCTGCCTGTTCTGACTATGAAGTTAGCTCTATCCACTATTCCATTATATTCATAAGAATAGTATTAAATGTCAATTTGTGTCGTCTGAACTCGGAAGACTATGGAAGCTCTGAAAAACAATTGAAAGAACACTGAATTTGGAGTCAGAGAATTTACCTTCAAATCTTTGCCACTGAATATATGTATGACCATGGGCCAATTTCATTTAACCTCTCTGGACCTTATTTACCTCATCTGTAAAATAATGGGGTTGGAGTTCCTGCAAGACTTAGAATAATAACCTCTTAGTTGTATAAAAGACTTTAGAGGTCTTCTAATGCTTTCTTATAGTCAATACAAGAATTCCTCCTACAAAATATTTGGTACTTACCACAGTCTTTCTGGACCTCTGTTTCCTCATCTATTAAAGGAGAGGATAAGATTAAATTACCTTAATGCTCTTTCAATCTGTTTGCTTTATACTCCACACCAAAGATTCTTAGCCCTGGGTCCAGTGATTAACTAATTAATGTTTCATTATTTTGATCATTTTATTGAACATTGTGTTTCAATATATAATGCCTTATAATACATATTTTATTTATTCATTTAAAAACATTATTCTGAGAAGGGATCCATAGGCTTTACCAGACAATCAAAGGGATCTATGATCCAAAATAGGTTAAGAACCCCTCTACTATGCACTTTATGTTAGAAACTAAACTTAATTTAATCAAAAACAGAATTTAAGGAACTTGGTCAAATTACTTAAATTGCTATTTGATAAGTGTGATGCATAATCTTTTAATGAAAGTTGTATTTAAAAATAAAATATTTGAAACAATTATCAACTTGTTTAAAATTAAGATTTAAGAAGTCATCAGGGGGTATAGGGCCAGGATGTTGCATTAGAGGCAATCTAGCTGAACTCTATCAACTTTCCCCTTCCAACAACTATAGGATAATACCTCAGATCAAATTTTGGGGAGGCAGAGCCAACAAAAGATCAGGGGAGACATTTTTCTCGTCTAAGAAAACTTAGGAGGTCAGCAGGAGAAGTTTGTGACACCAGGGTAGAACCCTATCTAGAGCCCATACAGGTAGCAGAGCTCTTAGCCCAAAGACAATAAGGGGATCAAACAACTGGTCAGAAAGAGATTACAGAAAACCCTTTGCTGGTACTAGCTAGGTCCAGCTGGCATTAATTGTCAACTCTATTGCTCATACACAATTCTGGGTCACAATTCCAGGGCAGAGACAGTACTTGTGCTTGTGGCTACAGGGGACCAAGAAACCCTCCTGACCAGAGGGAACAAATCACACCACCTTGGAAGCACCAAAAACTTGCAGACTCCAAGAACTAGTTCTGAAAACAGCAGCACACAAAAGCCTGAAGTTTGCCACAATGCCTCCCCATCCCTAGATGGGCAGAGCCCAACTTTAATATAAAGTTTAAAGTCAAGAAATAGGCCAGGGAAATGAGCAAACAATAACAACAACAAAAAAAATTTGACCATAAGAAGCTATTATGCCGGCAGGAAAAGTCAAAACATAAACTCAAAAGAAGAAAACAATGTGACAACAGCTACAAAGTCTCAAAGAAAAATGCTAATTGGATCCAAGACCAATAAGGATTTCTGGAAGAGTTAAAGAAAGAGATAAGAGGGGTAGAGGAAAAATTTGGAAAACAAATGAGAGTGATGCAAAAAAAAAATTATGAAAAGAGAATAAAAAAGTTGGTAAAAGAGACACAACAAAGCCACTGAAGAAAATAACACCTTAAAAACAGAATTAGCACAAAAATTCATTGAAGATAAGAACTTCTTAAAAAGTAAAATAGGACAAATGGAAAAGAGGTACCTCACTGAAGAAAATAATTCCTCAAAAATTAGACTTGGGCAAATGGAAACTAATAACTTCATAAGACATCAAGATGCAATAACACAAAGTCAAATGAATGAAAAAAAATAGAAGAAAATGTGAAATATCTTACAGGGGAAAAAACAACTGACCTAGAAAATAGACCAAGGAGAGATAATTTTTTTATTAATTTATTTTAATTTATCAACAATCGCTTCCATAAGCTTTTGAGTTTTAAATTTTTCTCCCCCTCCCTACCTGTATCCCTCTCCAAGACGGTGTGCAATCTGATATGCGCTATACATATACATTCCTATTAAACATATTTTGACATTAATGATGTTGTAAGGAAGAATTAGAACCAATAGGAGGAACCACAAGAAAGAGAAAACAAAACAAAACAGAAGAAAAAAAAAATAGCAAATAGTATGTTTCAATCTGCATTCAAACTCCATAGTTCTTTCTTTGGATGTGGATAGCATTTTCCATCATGAGTCCTTTGGAGATGTCTTAGATCCTTGCATTGCTGAGAAGGGCTAAGCCTATCAACGGGAGTCATCACACAACATGGCTGCTACTATGTACAATGTTCTCCTGGTTCTGCTAACTTCACTTAGCATCAGTCCATACAAGTCTTTCCATGTTTTTCTGAAGTCTCTCTGTTCATCATTTCTTATAGCACAATAGTATTCAAGGAGAGATAATTTAAGAATTATTGGACCTAAAAACCACAATCAAAGAAAGTGGATAGACATCATATTTCAAGAAATTCACAAGAAAAACTGCCTCAATATCTTATATCCAGAGGGTAAAATAGAAATTGAAAAAATCCACCAATTATCTCCTGAAAGAGATCCCAAAATAAAAACTCCAGGAATATCATAGCCAAATTCCAGAATTCCCAGGTGAAAGAGAAAATGTTTTAAGCAGGCAGAAAGAAGCAATGCAAATATTGTGAAGCCACAGTTAGGATCACACAAGATTTAGCAGCTTTCATATTAAAGGAACAGAGGGCTTGGAATATGCCTCCCAAAAGGCAAAGGAGCTAAGATTATAACCAAGAATAACCTGCCCAGGAAAACTGAGTACAATCCTTTAGGGGAAAAAATGTATATTTAATGAAATAGAAGACTTTCAAGCATTCCTGATGAAAAGACCATTAGAAAATATGACTTTCAAACAGAAAAATGAGAGAAACATAAAAAAGTAAACATGAAAGAGTAATCATAAGGGTTTCAATAAAGTTAAACTCTTTACATTCCTATATAGGAAGATGATACATGTAACTCCTAAAAACTTAATCATTATTAGGGCAATTTAAAGGAGTTTACATAGGCAGCATGGATATGAGTCAATTATGTTGAAATGATCTCCCCCCAAAACAAAAATAAAGGGGTGTAAAAAAGGAATGCACTGAGAGAAAGGGGAAGCAAGTGGTAGAATGACCAAAAATTTCTCACATAAAAGAGGCATGCAAGGAAAGACTTTTACAGTGGAGGGGAAAATGGGAGGGTGGACAATTCTTGAACTTTACTCTCATTTGAATCATTTCAAAGATGGAAGAACATACATACACACTCAGTTGTATATAGAAATGTAACTTACCCAATAGGGAAATAGGAGGGGAAGGTGATAAGAGATGTAGACCAGTGGATGATAAAAGGGAGTGCAGATTAAGGGAAGCAGTGGTTAGAAGCAAAATAAATTTTTGAGGAAGGACAGGACAAAAAGAGAGAAGAAGAAACAGAAGCAAATGAGATGGAGAGAAATATACAGTTAGTAACCATAATTGTGAATGTGAATGGGATGACCTCACTCACAAACAGAATTAGATAACAGAATGAATGAGAAACCAGAATCCAACAATATATTGTTTACAAGAGACACACTTGAAACAGAAAGACACACATGGAGTTAAAATAAAGGGTTGAGGCAGAATCTAATACTTCAGCTGAACTAAAGAAGGCAGAGGTAACAATCATGATCTCATACAAAGCAAAAGCAAAAATAGGCCTAATTAAAAGAAATAATCAGGAAAGGTATATTTTGGCCGAAGAAACCATAGAAAAAGAAATAATATCAAAACTTTTTACAGCAAGTTTCTCTGATAAGGGCTTCATTTCTCAAATATATACTGAGTATAGAACTGAATCAGATTTATAAAAGAACTATTCCCCAATTAACAAATGGTCAAAGGATTTAAACAGATAGTTTTCAGAAAAAGAAATCAAAGCTATTACCCAATAGGAAAATAGGAGGGAAAGGAGATAAGAGATATGGGGGGGGGATGATAAAAGGAAGGACAGATTAAGATAAGCAGTGGTTAGAAGCAAAATAGATTTTTGAGGATGGACAGGATAAAAAGAGAGAAGAAGAAACAAAAGAAAATGGGATAGTGGGAAATACATAGTAACCATAATTGTGAATTTGAATGGGATAACCTCATTAAAAGATGCTCATATTGGGGCAGCTAGGTGGCACAGTGGATAGAGCACCAGCCCTGGATTCAGGAGGACCTGAGTTCAAATCTGGCCTCAGACACATAACACTTACTAGCTGTGTGACCCTGGGCAAGTCACTTAACCCCATTGCCTAACCAAAATAAATAAATAAATAAATAAATGAAAGATGCTCATATTGAAAGATGCTCTAAATTACAATTGATTAGAGAAAGGCAAATTAAAACAACTCCAAGGTATGACCTCATACCTATCAAAAATGACAAATGCTGAAGGAGTTAAGAAAAAAATTGTTATATTAATGAATTGTTGGTAGAGGAGTGAACTGGTCAACCATTCTGGAAAACAATTTGGAACTAGGCCCAAAGAGCTATAAAACTGTGCATAACCTTTGACCCAGAAATACCATACTAGGTCTATATCCTAAAGAGATCAAAGAAAAAGGAAAAAAGGATCTGAATGTACAAAAATATTTTAGCATTTTTTTTATGATGGCAGAGTTGGAAATCAAGGTGATACTCATCAATTAGGGAATGGCTGAACAGGTTGTGGCATATGACTGTGACAGAATACTATTGTGCTGTGGGAAATGATAAAGCGAATGGTTTCAGAAAAAATATGGCAAGACTTTCATGAACTGATGCAAAATGAAGTGAGAAGAACAGGAGATCATTGTACATAGAAACAGCAATGCTGTAGTGATGATCTACTGTGAAAGACTTGACTATTCTGATCAAAACAATGATTAAAGACAATCTCATAAGGAAAAAATGTTATCCACTCTGGAGAGAGAACAGTTGAACTCTAAATGCAAATCAAACTATAATTTTCTCACTTGATTTTTCTTACTTTATTTTTTGAAATGTGGCTAACATAGAAATATGTTTTGCATGATTGCATATGTATAATTGATATATTGCTTACCTTCTCAGTGGGTTGGGAGGTGGTGGGAGGGAAGGAGAGAATTTGTAACTAAAAATTTTAAAAGAAAACAATTTTTAAAATAAATAAATAATAAAATATATGTTTAAAAAAAAGAAGTCATCAGCATGAAAAGCTTCCATGCACTTTGGATTTTACATAAATTAAACAGAAAACTCTGCTAAACAGTGCCAGTATTGTTATTGACACCTCACTAGTGGCAAGCGACATTTTGCCAGCTTCTCTTGATTCTAACATTTTGCCTAATTTTGATTTCATGCACCAATAAATTCTGAACAATTCATGTCTTAGACTGTATCATGTACTAATTTTGCTCTGACAACCTTGCAGTGGAAATTTGAATACTTATTATATTTTTCTTGTTAAAAGCAGAAGAAAAAATTAAAACAGTCCTAGTGTTTACAACTTGCTAACTTTGCCTCAGTAAAGTGATAAAGTTTGGAGAAGCAACTTTCATTTACGTATACATGTGTAAATACACACACATGTACATGCACTTGTTATCTCTCTCTCATATTTTTCCCTATCTCAGGTGTATAGATAGATGGATATCTAATCTCAGAAAAGTTCTGCTTCTCATTCATGGCATGCTCACTCCTCTTCAAATCCACTTATAAAGTAACAGTAAATCACTTTTATTTAGTCCTTTACATTTCATGAAGTACATTTCTCATAGTTCCAGTGAAGTAGATAGTAATCCCTGTTATCTACATGTTACAGAGGAGGAAACTTAGTCCTGGACACCTAAAGTGACCTTCCCACAGCCCCACAGCCAGAAGGACGGGAGCCAGACTTGAAGCTAGATCTCCAACTTCTATTTGTATGGTCACACCCACCATACCGTGGTGCCTCTAAAGTAGAAAATGTAATCAAGAAAACCATAGATGTCTTCTAACAGTTCGTGTTTGTAACCAATATGGTGATAATTTTAAAACCAACACAATATACTATTAGACTTCTTCATTTTAGTTTATAGTAATTCAGTCTCCTAGGATAGTTTGATAAATCCACATTTTTTTCTGTGTGAACATTCCCTTCCTTCATTTATGCATCACCATCCTTTGTGATTCTTATCATTCTCATAGTGATGCAGTGATATGGCATAGCAGAGATAGCATAATGTCTTAGAGTCAAGATACCTGGATTTACATCCAAATTCTGAAAAATATTAGCTAAGGCCTAGTTATTTTACCTGTCTGAGCCTCAATTTTCTTCCATTTTTTTCTCCTTGTCAAAAGGAGAAATGTTGAAGTAGAAGTCAAAGGCAATGCCAATTTAGAGCATGAACCCATTTGCAAAGTGCCAGGGGTGGGTAGTAAAAGATCATTAGTAGTGTCACCCGGCAAAGTGAAAATCACTTAAGAGGAAACAGGAATGCAGAAAACTTGGCATGGAACCAAACTGTGGCAAATCATCCCAAGAGTACTTACAGATGAAAATAGGAAGAGGAAAACAAATAAATTTTAAAATGAAGCATATTTTCTAGCATTTCTCTGGGGATATATTCTCATTAACCATGACAGTAGAACTACCACATTTGGACCCCACTTCTTCAGTTCCCAATATGTCATATGAGGAAGTGGAAATGGAATTTAAGAAAATAGTCAGGAAATTAGATGGACACAATCAAGACACACACAAAAGAAATCCTTCCTGGATATGACAGAATTTCAAAATATTGAAGTAATAACTGTTGCACTATCTAAAATAGGAGAAGATACTGATTGAAAAAAGTGAACTGCATTATTACCAAAAATTATTATAGAACAGACATAAGTATCAGTTGACTACAAGCCCAGAAAAAAAAGTATAGATAATTTTTTACACGTCATTTTTTACACTTTATACTTTTACACTTTACACATTCATTTTTACACTTCACTTTTAGGAAATATGATGTATACATACACATACATACACACACACACACACACACATATGAGAATCTACCTAAGGATAGACTTTATGGCTTGAGAAGTATAGACACAGGTTTTGTAACAATTCTTATAATAGATTAAATTTTTATAGCCATAATGAAAGGTATCAAGAACTAAAGGTCATGCTTTGTTTATCATTAAAAAGCATTTGAGGGGGCAGCTAGGTGGCACAGTGGCTAGAGCACTGGCCCTAGATTCAGGAGGACCTGAGTTCAAAGTCAGCCTCAGACACATAACAGTTACTAGCTGTGTGACCCTGGGCAAGTCACTTAACCCCCATTGCCCAACCAAAAAACAAAAACAAACAAACAAACAAACAAACAAAAATTTGACCCAGTCAGTAGAGCAAAATGAATACTTAAGGACATTCCTCCAACACAGTGTATCCCATGCATATGTTTGAATCAAAGTTGATTCTTTGATACAGCTAGCCATAGAGAATTTTTTGTTCAATGATCTGCTGCAACTATCTATATCAAACGAGGTACAAAACAGGGAGAGGTGTGCTTGACAAAGGCATTCACCCCTGAGAAGAATCCAAAATGAAAAGGGATCCCTACAGATATCGAGGACCTCCAGGTACTATTGTTTGTGGATAACATAGTCTTGATTCCATGAATCCTTAGATTTCTGCCAGATCCCCTCAATGGTGATCCACGATCACTTGAAAACCATCAATCTATCAACTTTCACACACACACAAACTCTAAAAACAAAAATTTCCCCTTCATTAAATATATCTTACACAAGCAAGGCAGATAGACAGTGAGTTGGTCAAAGAATTAAATAGGAAGAAGAGGGTAATATGGATTGTCTTTATAGAATTATACAGCACTTTTAATAACCCCAGGCCAATATTTGGCACAAAAAAAATCAGTATTCTACTGTTGACATTATGTGGATGTGCATCATTATAGAAAACAATCTCTGAAGAATCAAAAGTGCAGATGACCCAAAAGCATAAGTAGACTACAGCATAGTAATAGCTCACATTTATACCGTGCTTTAAGGTTTGCAGTGAGCTTTTCTAACAACAATGTGAAGTTGGTAGTGAGTATTATTACAGTATTTTCATTTTACAAATGAGGAAACTGGAACAAAGAAAGGGATCTACTGTGAGGCACTCAGCTAGTGTCAGAGTCAGGTGTCAAACCTAGATACCCTGACTCTTGGTCTAGGATTATCTTCATTAAACAACATAATGCCAAGGATAACTAAATAATATGACCAATCAGTAGCACAAAAGGTGTGGAAATATGTTATCCAAAAAAGAGGTAGGCTAAACAGATGCCAAAAGGAAAGAATAACAGGTGAACAGCGTAAGGGGTAAACAATGTTACTATCTAAAATCATAAAAGACAGAAGTCCTACAGATAATTTAGCAGTGCCATCCTCCATTTATGGAGGACTTGGCGCTTAAAACAGTGTCTGGCACATAGGAGAAGTTTAATAAATCCTAGTTGATTGATTTCTGAAATAGCATCAATAACAGCCCCTTCTCTCTACTCTCAGAGCTACCATGACAATTCAGGCTCTCATCAACTCTTGCCTGCACTATTGAAATGGCCTTCTACTTGTTCTCCCGATTTCAAATTGTTCACTTCTCCAAACTACCTTCCTCATAGCTGCCAAATTGATATTCCTGAAGTACAAGTCACCCTTCTCTTTACGAAGCTCCTCTAAGATAAATACAATCTCCACCATTCAACTTTTAAAAATCTTTACAATTTGGCTCCTTCTTCCCTTTCCAAAATTATTGCTCAATACTGTTATACTCTACAATTTCACTCAAACTGACCTTGCCGTTGCTCATAAACAATACTTAACTTCCTTCTTAGTGTCCTTGAACTAGACATCCTCCATGCCCGGATTTTATTCCCTCTTTACCTCTGTTTGAAACTCAGTTTATATGCCACTCTCTATATGAAGTCTTTCCCCAACAGCTAGTGTCCTTTTATCCAAAACCATCCTTGTATTTAATAACAGCTAACATTTTTTACAAAGTGCTTGTGGTGTAGTAGGCACTGTGCAAAGCACTTTACAATTATTATCTCATTTGATCCCATAATAACCCTGGGAGGTAGGTGCTTTATTATCCCCATTTTACAGATGGTAAAATGGAGGCAAACAGAGGTTCAGGGCCTTGCCCAGGTTTCCACAGCTAGTGATGTCCTAAGGATTGATTTGAACTTAGATCTTCCTGTCTCCAAATGCAGTTCTCTATCCACTGCACCAAGTAGCTGTCTTGTTTATTGTGTGTATGTTTATTATGCACATGTTCTGTCTCCCAATTGAATGTAAGCTTCTTTAGGCCAGGAACTATTTGATTTTTGTCTGTTTCCCTAGTGCCTAAGACACACACACACACACACACACACACACACATGCTTATTAATGCATTGATTGATGTTCTGGATAAAAGATATTCTGTAATCTATCACCATGCCTTTATATATACCATCCCCAGTAAATGGAACGAATGACTTCTTCATCTCCACCTCACAGAATCCCTAACTTTATGCAAAGCTCTGTTATATCATCTCTTTCAAAAAGCCTATCCTGAACCCTCCTAGTTGCTAGAATTATCCCTCTGGAACTTACTTTCTATATATTTTGTATTTAATTTTCTGTACATGTTGTTTTCCTATATAGAATCTAAATTCCTACTGAACAGGGATTGGTTTTGTCTTTACTATGCACCTAGTGGGTGCTTAATAAATGCATATTGAGGAGAACCTAGGTGGCGCAGTGGATAGAACACTGGCCCTAGAGTTAGGAGGACCTGAGTTCAAATCCAGCCTCAGACACATAACACTCACTAGCTGTATGACCCTGCGCAAATCACTTAACCCCAATTGCCTCACTAAAAAAAAAAAAATAATGCATATTGAATTGAATTGAATAGCTATGGGGTTTCTAGCAGAAAATATAGCAACAAGATAAATTAGTAGACTTTGGGTACATTCAGCCCTGAAGGGAACTGTGCATATTGGCAACAATATCATGATGCGCCTTCCTTGGTACTTCAGTAACTAAGTCCCTTGAAGAGGGTTCAATACTTTTTTTCCTAAGAAAATAGTTTCTATGTGTTTGTGTATACACATACACACACATATACACACGTGTGTATATATGTATGTATATGTATATATGCTGTATGCATGCATGTGTAGGCATATGTATATATGGATGGATGGATAGGTGGATGGGTGGATGGCTGGAAATTGGACCTATGGTCCCATTTGTATATAAAGAGAACTCACAGATGAGGAAACTCCTTTTAACAATGCAAGTTAGCACAGTCTTTCTGTACAAATGCTCTCTTCACTTTTAGAAGGAGCCTTTGCAAGAGTGCCTGTGTACAAATATACACGAGTCCTTTCATTTCAAACAAACAAAATTTTTTATAGTTCACTGATTACAGAATATTTGCATATAAGTTCCCAGATGCTACTATTCACATAATGCTCATTCTCTTATAAAAGGCTCAAATCCATGTAGCTTTTTCCAGTCCACTGAATACCTACATTACATCTTTTTGAAAAACCATAAATATTCAAGTTCCTAAAATCAAAATTTCAGAAGCAGCTATGTATTAAAGGATTAAAAGCACTGCTTAAAGTGTCTTCTGAAACTCAATTTTAGCTTAATGCTATTTTCTCTTGATACTTGTGTTATGTCCATGTAAAGCAGACCTATGTACATTCCTGTAAGATAACAACCAAGAAACTTCAAGCAACCTCAATCTTTTCTCAGTATGAACCAACATCTTGGGCTTGTAAACCATAACCTTGAGCACAATAGGGAAAATACTACTAACAATTCAAATGGAATTTCATTCAATATCATGTAACAGATATTTATTAGGAATGTCATTGTGCCTACAATTATGCTACCCACTGAAGGAGATACGAACTTTTGTTAAAACATGATACCCAACCTTACAAAGCTAGAGTCTAGTGGACTTTCTTATAACATCACGAATCACTCAAAGCAACCTTTTTTTGTTGGTGGAAATATCATCTAAACTGTAGTAAAAGAAAGAAAAGTGATAAAGTGACTATTTGTGCATTGTGATAGATAAATACCTTAAGATAGATACCATATTCTTAGCTGCCCTGTCCACTTGTGGCTACTTTCTTTCCCCTCTTTCCCACAGGTCCAATAGAAGGAGTGAATATACTCATGCTCTTCATGACACTCTAAGGTTATTCTACTACCATCTTTCAATGAACTTTTCTGTTCTAATGTCAATTGAAACTGTTCAATCTTTTCTCTATCCTTATTGTTATCACCTACTAACATTGAGGCTTCTCTCAAAATTTTCAATTATTTTAGTATTTGGCTAATAATTAACCTTCCTTTCTATCCTATTTCTTGACCTCATCCTTGGAATACTTCAGTATTTATGCTGACAGACTTTTTAAAAACTTGATCACACAATTCCTTAGCTCCAGTAATCTTCACCACATGTCAACCTCACACTGATACAGCAGGTCTTTGAATCCCACTATCTCTCATGATAGCACTGCATCCATGATTCAGAAAATTGAAACTACTCTTCACTTACTGCCTAGATGTCTCTCCTATTTTCCAAATAAAAATTTATGTTATCTAATCATAAACTAGGCCTTCACTACAATAAGGCAAGCATTCTCTTTCTTCCTAACTGATTCACTATCCCATATTCTATAGTTCTTTGAGAGGAACTCTCCACGAGCCTCCCACAGTCTTTGTCCTTCCTTTCAGCTGAGGACCTGAACTCATAATTCACTGAAATAAAAATGAGACTTTCACTGAGAGTTCCCCCTTTTCCCCTTCTCCACATTTCACGTTATTCTGAAATCTTACCCACACTATCTCCTTCTCCTTGTCAAGGCCAACTTCCATTTGTTCACATACTTATTCCCATTCATTCCCATATTCCTGAGCAAATTGCTCCATTATTATACTCATTCTCTCTTTTATCTTCCACAACTCCCTAGCTACTAGTCTCTTGCCAATTGCCTATAAATACTCCTATATTTCCCACATCCTTAAAAAAAACTCTCACTTGATCCTGCCAGCCCCATTAATTACCTTGCTACATCTTTCCTCTTGTTATATGCTCTATATTATAGAGGTTAGAGGGAGGCGCTGGAGTATTAGGAGCAGAGAAGTCACTTTGTCAGCTATGTGGAGAATGGATTAGAGAAAGAAGAAATGAGATAGGTAAAACAATTAGAAAGATATTTCTTTTTTATGTTGCTTATTTTTATTGTTTCTCAATTACCTGTAAAAAAAATTTAACATTTGTTTTTTAAAATTTTGAGTTCCAAATTCTCTCCCTTCTTCAACCCTGGCCCCTCCTTGGGAAGACAAGCAAATTGACAACAATTATATATGTGCAGTCAAACAAAATATTTCCACATTAGTCAGGTTGAAAAAGAAAACACAGGAAAAAAGTTTTAAAAGTTGCTTAAATCCTCATTCAGACTCCATTGGTTCTTTCTCTCAAGGTGGATAGCATTTTTCATCATAAGTCCTTTGGGATTGTCTTAGATCATGAGATTGCTGAGAATAGCTAAGTCATTCACAGTTGATCATCATAAAATATTGCTGTTACTGTGTACAATGTTCCCCTGGTTCAGTTCATTTCATATTGCATCAGTTTGTGTAAGGTTACCCAGGGTTTTCTTAAAGTATCCTGCTCATCATTTCTAATAGCACAATAATATTCCATCACAATCATATACCACAACTTGTTCAGTCACTCACCAATTGATGGACAGTCCTTCAATTTTCAATTCTTTCCCACCACAAAAAAAGCTGCTATAAATGTTTTGATACATATAAGTCTTTTTTTTTCCTTTTCCTTTCATGTCTTTGGGATACAGATCTAGTAGTGCTATTCCTAGTTCAAAGGGTATACACAATTTAATCACCTTTTGGGCATGGTTCCATATGCTCTCCAAAATGGTTGGATTAGTTCCCAACTCCACCAACAGTGCATTAGTGTCCCAATTTTTCCACATATACTCCAACATTTGTCATTTTCCATCATATTAGCCATTCTGATAGGTGTGAGGAGGTACCTCAGAGTTGTTTTAATTTGCGTTTCTCTAATCAATAGTGATTTAGAGCATTTTTTCATATGACTACAGTTAGCTTTGATTTCTTCTCAAAATTGCCTGTTCATATCCTTTGATCATTTATCAGTTGGTGAATGACTTGTTTTCTTATAAATTTGACTCAGTTCTCTATATTAAGAAATAAAGCCTTTATCAGTGACACTTACTGTAATTTTCCCCCAGTTTCCTGCTTCCCCAGGAAGCTATTTTAATAATCCAATTGAGAGGAGAACTGGGAATGCTTTAAGGTGGCTGCTATAAGAGTGAAGAGAAGGGGATAGATATAAAAATATCATGGAGGTAAAATTGGCAAGATCTGGCAACTAATCAGATACAGGGGATCTGGGAGAGTGAAGGTTTTACAATGCTCCTTTAGGATGTTACTTTAGGAAGCAGGTTTGTAAGCTTAAGTGACTTGAAGAACGTTGAGGCACTCAGCAAAAAGGAAGAAGTTGGGATAAGGGGAAAGTTTGAGGGGAGATGTAATGAGTCTTGTTGTGGGTATGTTGAGTGTGAAATACCCATAGGAATGCCAAATGAGCTGTTGGTGATGTGAGGCTTGAGCTCAGCAAAGACAGCACATAGATCTGAATAGTGAAAATAGTTTAACCCTTGGGAGCTGATGATATTACAGAGGTTGGGGGAGGGGGTTTGGGAGGGGTAGAGAGAGGGAGTGTAGAGAAAGAAAAAGTGGGGCCCAGGACAGAGCTTTAGGATATACCTGTAGTTAGGGGACTGGATGAGCAGCCCTTCAATTTCAGTATGTGCAAATTCAGGGTTATTCTCTTCCTCCACAGCATGACTTCCCAACCTTTGGATTTTGTTTTGTTTTGTTTTAATCTCTTGGACTCCTTTAGCAGCTTAGCGTAAAATGAAATCTATAGAATTACAAAAGAGACCAATCATATTGAAATAAAGTTATCTGAAAAAAAAAAAAAGCTCCCAGATTTCAGGTTAAGAATACCCATTCTCATCTACTTCTCCTTCTTACTTCACTATTCCTTTTTGTGGCATCACCATTCAAGGCTTTGGTGTTACTTGTGACTTTTCTCCTTCTTTCACTTCAAAATAAGTTACCAGGTCATCTCATGGATTACATGTCTACAACAACTCTCAAAACAGGAGAATTTTTCTGGCCTGACTGTGGAACAGTCTGACCTGAAGAGAACACATTTCTACTAACATTCCTAATGAGATCTCCCTTCCTCTCTGTTTTCTTCGTCTTCAGCCACATAAAGGGCATAGAAAAGAATTCCAGGCAATCCAGCCTTAATAGTTTGTCTCTGTGTCACTGATGACAATTTGTTTGAATATTCCTTGGAAATGGCCAATTTGGTTGACCTTTTTGTAAATTAAGACTCTAACTTACAAGATTTTAAGCAGAGTCTTTTCTCCCTTTAACTAAGGTCTATATTCATGCTGATTTTTAACATAAAAAAAAAGCTAAACTAGTATAAAATAAAAAAGAAATAGATTAGTAGATAAATTCTTATTTATTAAAAATAATTAATTTCTCTCTTAGCATGGGGTCAGTAGGCTTAATGAAACAGATTTTATATCATAAATGTATTATTAAAATAAACTTATTCAAAAACTTCCAATAAACCCTATAATATGCCGAATTACACAATATAACTGCCTATACATGATTTTGGCTGTTTCAAACTAGTCCTTTTAAAAATCTATGTTATAAGAGCATCTAAAATTAAAAAAGAAAAAAAAAGACTGGGGTAAAAATTGTTATCTGTGAATGCCTCTCAAGGTACAATAAATTGATCACTGTCTCTGGAGCCAGAAGACCTATCTTCTGCTATAAAATTCAAGCTATCACATGCACTGGATGTTGTCCATTACCAGGTTTTTGTTTTTGTTTTTGTTTTTGTTTTTTTGTTTTCAGTTAAAAGATTATTTTATTGCCTCTGTTTTATAGCTTGCATGCCACTATCTGCTGGGGATAAGCTGATTAGTTTGGCTCAGGCAAAGACTCGTTTGTTGAAGGAGTAGATGATAAGCATGGAAAAGAAGACAAGTTCAACTTGTATGTGTCCTCGAATGCTTGGTTAAAAAGTTTGAACTTTATTTTATAAGGTATGGGAAAGAGTGGCATGTACAATGCAGGATGAATTAAAGAAGACATTAAAGCAGCTAGTGCAGCAGCAAGTGGATTGTAATAAAGAGAGATGGGAGGAAGGAAGATAAGTTAAAAGAAAAATACCATAGTGCAGGGTGAGGTGAGGAACACCTAAATTATGGAAAGAAATGGATGATCACCTGAAACACAACCTTGAGTTCATCTTATGTTTGCCACTCTTGACTTTGGACTATCCTTTGCTCTAATTAACATTGTCATAGGGGCCCTAGCCCCTTCAGACCTTGGAGAGTAGACAAAAAGGATGTTTTAGGAAGGCTCTCTTTGGCCAGAATCTTCTTTTTTTTTCATGTATCAGGAATCTTCTCACTTAATGGGATGATATTTATAAAAGGAGCTGAGCTTGTTTCTTTCTGAATACTTAAAATATTTTGGGTAGGATAGAACAATTTTTAAACACCATTCAGCGTGCTCACCTCCCAGTATGTATTAATCATTACACCAATGTTTACTTCACTGAACAGCAATTTCTTCAATATGCATATACCCTCACCAATGTAGATCAGAATTTCTATATATTTCACTTCATAGAAGGTCTTTGAGAGTTGTTATGACCTAGATAGACAGACAGATAGATTAGATAGATAGATAGATAGATAGATAGATAGATAGATAGATAGATAGATAGATAGATAGACAGATAGACAGACAGATAGATTCCTTGAAGCCAGTTTGGTTGTGGACCTTTTCAAACAAAGTGAGGCTAGTCCTCAGACTATAAATATGTTGTCCACCACTGGGGCTTTCCATCTCGATAGAATTTGCCAGCTCTTACATTGACCAGCATATTTTTTGCAAAGCCAGGCTGAACTCTGTTATGAAATACTGAAGTGGGACTTTCTGGAAGATTAGTTAAGGCCTAGATTGGTGAACTAGAGTTAGGTCAGTTTGTCCCCATTTTTCTTCCATTAGTTTGACTTACCTGAAGAATTTGAAAAATAATTTTAAGAACATGTTCAATTGGAATTAGCCAATCTCAGTTTTCACTGTGGGTAGAAAAAGTAAACAAAGGAAGGTCTAATATAGACCAGTAAAGTTCAATGCATCATTTAGTTCAGCTCCTGCATTTTAAAGGTGAGGAAACTGAGACATACAGAAATGAACTGATTTAACCAAGTTCATACAGGTAGTGATAGAACTATAATTTGAGCCCAAGTCTTCTGACTATAAGATTAGCACATCAGCCAAAACATTGTTCTGTATATGAAATTTAGATGAATTGTAGCACTGAATTTTCCAAAAGAAGGTTTCTATAGCAGGAAGGATTGATTGATAAGCAATTCTAGATATTTTTTAAAGAGGATAAATTCCCAATTATTGACATGGAAGACTGCCTCAAGAACCTATCAGAGAACTTATTGTGTCTTACCTTAATTTGTTTTACTTTTTTTTCTACCCATAGGACTTTAATATTCGAATTCTCAATAGAAGTTTCAAATAAAACATGTCTTCTATAGCAAGATCTTCAATTAATTCCATTTTTAACACGAAACAGATACTTTGATACCTATATCCAAAAGTTAAGATGTCTCTCCAAATAAAATATAATCCAAAATTAATCTGCAAGGACACTGAAAACATTTTTAAAAACAATGAAGCAATAACCCCCCTTTTTATAACACTCCATAATAAAGTATTTTGATGATCTTTTATAATTGCTGTGATTCTATGACATTTTATGGTCCCTGATAGACCATTAATATTGAAGCATGGGCTACACAACACCACAACAGCAAGCTTAAAAGTGGAAAAAAATCCAATTAATCAATCAGTTGTTTAGTACACGGTGTGTTAAAGAACCAATGACTTTTTATGAACTGAATTTTGGTTTCATGGCTGCTTTAGTCATGCTTTATGGGAGGAATTTATTTCAGAGAAACACAAAATCTCAGAGTTGGAAAGCTGTCAGAGTCCATCCAGTCCAGGGAACAGAAATTCTCTCCACCCCTGCCCTGACCTTATTTCCCTCCACATACTTTGGGATCTAATGACACTGGCCTCCTTGCTGTTTCTCCAACAAGACACTGCATTTACTAACACCAGTCATTTTAACTTGCTGTCCCCATGCCTTGAATTCTCTCCCTCCTTATCTCCACCTCCTGGTTTTCCTGGCTACTTTCACCCCAACTAAATTCTCACCTTGTCCAATAAGGCTTTCCTGATTCCCCTTAATGCTAGTGTCTTCTCTCTGTCGCTTATTTCCTACTTATCCTGTATGCAGCTAATTTGTATATAGTTATTTCTATATTGTTTCACACCCCTAGACTGTGAGCTCCTGAAATCAACAAATCCTTTCTTTGTATCAACAGATGTTAGAAGCCTGGCAAATAGTAAGTGCTTCATAAGAGCTTGTTGACTTGACTTGACTTGACTTGATTTGACAAATGGTCATTCAGCCTGTGCTTAGAAACCTCTCGTGAAGAGAAACCTGTTCCTATTATGTCCTGAAGTTGCTCCTAACATTTTGGGATAGTTCTAATTTTTAGAGAGCTTTTCCTTAGATGAAGTTTAAATTTACTCATCCACTGCTGCTAGTTCTACCCTCTGGAACCAAGCAGAACAAGTTTGATCCTTTCATATGACAACTTTTCAGGTCAACTCAATTCAATTCAATTCAATTCAACAAACATCTCCTATTGCTAGGCACTATGCTAGGTCCTAGGGATAACACAATAAAAATTAAATAGTCCCTATCTACAAGAGGCTTATATTTTAGAGGGAGAGGGCAACATGTATACAAATCTGTAAATATGAAACTATATACAAAATAATGGAGAGGGCTTTGGCAGGAGAAGAAGATAACAATGAATCTGTAAGAAGCAGCGCTTCCTACTCTAGGGGCCCCAAGAGACAGGTGAGGGGCTAGAGCGATCCAGAAATGGGGGTGGGGAAAGCATGTGCAAAGGCACCTGAATGAGAGATAGAATATTGAATAATGGTAATGGTAACATGGGCAGTTTGTGACATGGAGTGCATTAGGGAGCATGTAAAATCACCTCCAGGCTACTTTGCCCACAGAAGCTGAAGCAAAAAAGGAGAGAATGGGGAATGATGTTGAGGGAATTTGAGAAGCAGAGTTGGGGCAAACAAGGAGCTTAGTTGTTTTGTTTTGTTTTTTAATAAAGCATTCAGCAAGGTCCTTTGCTAAAAAGGGAGAGACAGGGGATAGGTTGCAAAGAGAGCTTGAGGAAAGAAGAGAAACTGGGACAGGTGCCATAGGGAATGCCTTAGAAGAGCAGTAGTTCTCCCACTTTTTGGTCTCAGGACCTCTTCACACTCTTAAAACTTATTGAGGACCCCAAAGAGTTTTTGTTCATGTGAATCAGTTACATATATTTACTGCATTATAAATTACAATATCTTAGAATTATTATGAAATTAGTTAAGACCTCTCCGACCCCTTGAAAGGGTCTTGGAGACCCCCAGGAGTTCCCAGACTACACCTTAAGAAGTGCTGCCATGTACTACCCATTAGGAAATGGCAAAAAGGAGGCAACGAAGACTCAGTTCTGATTATTTTAAAAAAAGCTATAGGTAGTGTCAGTCCACTTGTTTTACTTCTTCCAGTCATGTTCAATAATACATATGTGGAAATGGAGAAGACAAGGCTAAGGGACATAGGAATTCAAAGAGAGAGGATGACGCAAAGTTGAATTAGGTAGCTGCAGGGTCAAGATTTCAAAGGAAAAGTAGTAAAGCCAGAGCAGGGCTGTTGTTCAGCTGTCTCAAGCATGTTAACTTCTTCGTGACCCCATTTTTGGGATTTTCTTGGCAAAGATACTGGAGGGGTTTGTCATTTCCTTCTCCAGAACATTTTACAGATGAGGAAACTAAGGCAAAGAGCGTTAATTGACTTGCCCAGAGTCACATAGCTAGAAAGTGTCCAAGTTTGGATTTGAACTCACAAAGAGGAGTCTTCCCGATTCTAAGCCCAATGCTTTATCCACTGTGCCACCTCACTGAGAAGTAGGTAAAGGAAGAGTGATTGGACATAGGAATGAGGACAGAGAACCATATCTCTAGTGTAAGCTGAGCATTCCAGCATACCCAGGAACATCTGATCCACATTCTGTGCATACCTATGTCAGCCAGTCAGTAAACTGTCAAATATATGCCAGGTACTGTGCTAAGGACTCAAGATAAAAATATGAAAGACTATCCCTGCCTTCAAGGCCTTCACAATCTAATGGGCGAAGATAGTGCACAGAAGGAAGTTGAAAAGCAAAGGAGTGGAGTGGGGGGAGGGGGGAATGATAGAGTCCAGTCCATAGGAATGCAGCTGGGGGGAAATGAAGAGATGGCTGGTCTAGGAGCTCTCTTTAAATGGAGGCTTTCCAAGGAGTTCTTTGCTTCATTTTCTAGCCATTCCATCAGACAAGCAGAGGTTACTGGGTGTGCTGATGAGGTATGAGGTGAGCTGATGCAGTCTCCCAGGATGATAAGTTTCCTAGGGTCATGGAGGAATACAGTCCAAGGTGTGCAAGTTAGTGGTAAAATACCTATGTATCTGTCCTCTTCTCTCCACTCATGCAGCTCCTGCTCTAATTTAGGTCCTTATCAACTGTCACATGGACTATTGCAGGAGCCTCTAACTGGTCTTTCTGCATCCACTTTCTTCCCTCTTAATCCACCTTCCAGCTACCAAAGTGTCATAGTTGCCTAAAGTATGACCATATCATGGTGATCACACTATTCCCTTGCTTAAGAAACTTCTGTAGCTTCCTATTATTGCCTCTGTGAGTAGGAAATAAACATTAAGTGCCTAGTATGTGCCAGGCACTGTTAAGTGCTTTAGATATATTATCTCATTTAATCCTCACAATGACCCTGAGAAGTAGGTGCCATTATTATCCTTATTTTACAGTTGAGGAAACTGAGGCAGACAGAGGTTAAGTGACTTGTCCAGGGTCACATACCTAACTTCTGAAGCCAGATTTGAACTCAGGTTTTCCTGACTCCAGGCCCAGAGCCCACTGTAATACCTAGCTGCCTCTTCTAGGATTCCTTTTTCCAGCACTCAAAGACCTTCACCATGTAGTCTCAATCAATTTTTCTGCAGGGATTTCACCTTCTCTTCTAACCTCCCCTAAACTCTATGTAAACTGCCCTATTTGCTGCTCTTCATATACAACATTCCATATTCAGCCTCTGTTCCTTTGCAAAAGCTGTTGCCTATGCTTGGAATGCTTCCCTTTTCATTTCTGCTTGATAGAATTTCTGGCTTTCTCCAAATGACAGCTCACATATTCCCTTCTATGAGAAGCCTTTAATTCTTCTCCCTAGTTGGCAGTGCATCCCCCTATCCCCCATCACTAATATTACTCTGTATTTATACTCCATATTTTTATATTCTTCTCTGTGTATATGCCTTTCCCTTTGTAGAGTGTAAGCTCCTTGAGGACACAAACTTGTTGGAATTTGCATTTGTATCTCTGGTACCAAATCCAATGTCTGGCACATACCTGTTACTCAATAAATGCCAGTTGAACTGAACATCAATGAATGCTGCACTAAAAAGCTTGAACTTTATTTAGTAGCCAATCAAGAGCCTTTAAAGGTTTTTGGATAGAATATTATCATATTTGTGCATAATGAAGATTAATCTGGCAACAATGACAAGGGTATATTGGAGCAAGGAAAAAACTTTAGCCCTGAGGATATGCCTGACAATGTAAAACTTGTCTATACCTTCATGAAATGTAAAGATCTGCTGTGCTCATCTTTGCATTGGAATCTAAGGATAGGTTTTCATTTCATTTCATTTCATTTGAATACAGGTACTGAACCCTTTCCATCTTAGAGATGCTGGATAAGTAGAAAAAATCTGTAGGTGTGTAAGGGATCCTTTCTGTGAGTTCTAGAAATATAAGAAAGATTAGGGTTTTTAAAATGTAAATAAATGTTGTGCTGATTTTTTATAGAGCACAGTACTTTATTTTTATATGGCACACCTGTCAGGGGATAATAAAAAGGATTCTAAGTGCTAACATAAGGAAGAATGTTGAAAATGACATTTTAAAAGCATACAGAGCTTCCCCCCCAACATGCTTAAAATATTGTCAAATATTTTTTTCAAAAGTTAAATGCACTCCAGTTCATAATGAGACTCTGGGTATTGATCTATATATTCTCACTCAACAATATAAAGTACATTGGAGGAGAATCTAATTTATAGACCATATAATCTGCAAAAAGTACATCTTAATCTAATTTGTAAACCACATTATAGACTATAATTTTCTACAGGAGGAGAAATACGACTTAGATTTGTTTATAAATAGCACCTAGAAAGGCTCTGTATTTAATTAAATGTCCAGTGACAGATCTGATTGTCCTGGTACATCTTCACAGTCTATGATTTATAGACTGCCATGGGGTCAGGGGAGCCATTTACTACAGTAATGGGGAAATATGGGATTGATGTCTTTCTCTGGAATATTTTATTTTAGAGTGTTCAGAGTCTGGTAGTAATGATGATGCCATTTGATTATCTTCCAGCATTTACATATATGTTCCTACAAAGGCAGTAGTAACCCAATGGGAGTTGGATTTGGATTCAAAATTTCAAACTAGCAAAGACAAGTTCAGATGTGGAACAGACATACTTATATGTATCTGTTTCACAAAATTGCCCATTTGGATTATGTAACCATGGTTTGGACTGCAGTGAACTGCAGAAATGTTTAGAATCATATTTAACTGCCATGTGTGGGCCACATACCTGAAGACTATGTAAACCAAGTTGAAAAGTGAACAATAATTCAGGCAATCAACTGGTTATTTTGTTTATGCAATACCCTATAACTAGGTAGATAAATGAATTGACATTTTAGAGCCTGAAGTTGTCTATCTTTTGAATTAATTAGTTGAAAAACAGATCATGACCTCAACAATATAAATAAAAATAATAACATGAAACTAAGTGCTTTATAATTATAATGATAAATTTTAGTCCCGGAAAAGAGATAAGGAAAGTGTGCCTCTCTACTTCTATTAGGTAGGAACTTAGTGTCATCTACTCACGAAATTGAGATGATACTGTGCTCGTCCTGGGAGGGAGAAAAAGGATAGATAGCATAGTCAAGATCCAAAAAGATCTTGAGAAGATATAGCATTGGGACAAATTCAATATATAATCCAAATGGAGATAAATGTAAAGTTTATGTGAGTTAAAAAAGAAAAGAAAAGAAAAAGAATTCACAAGTACAAGGTGAAGGAGAAATGGTTCATATCAATCTGTCCGAAAAAGATCTAAGGCTTTTTGTGAACGTCAACTTCAAATGAGTCATTAGTGTAACATGACAGCCAAAAAAATCTAATATAAATTTAAGCCACAGTAAAGGATGTAGCTTGAATGACATGGAGAAATTCATTGTTATACTTGTACTGTGTTAATATAATAAAATGACAACACTACCCAAATTATTTTACAAATTCAGTGCTGTACCAATCAAAGCACCAAAGAATAACTTTATAAACTAAAGAAAATTCAATGGAAAATTCATTCAAAAAATAAATAACTGTAAGTATGTTAGAGTTTCATTTTGAGAGTTCTAGAAATGAAGTTCTAGAAAAGTGAGTTATAGAATGATTGGAGGACTGGAAGGTGGTACAAAAAAAAAACCCTCCTTCCATAACCGACTTTTATGGAGGGCTAAAAATCCCAAATTCCCTGCAGGGTTTCAACTCTACCACCACCATTATGCCTTTAAGCCCCCCTCTATTTCAGCTTCCTTCTGTGTGTTGTCTTCTCTCTTTAGATTGTAAGCATCTTGAGGGCAGAGGCTTTCTTTTTGTTATTTGTATCCACAACACTTGCTTAGCACAGTGCCTGGCTCATAGAAGGCCCAAAAAAAAAATGTTTATCAGAGAAGACGGTATCTGGAGGAATAAAAGATTAAGGATTTCAAGAGAAATTTTTTAAAAACTGTTAAGAAAGGAAGCCTAGCTATATCGGATATCAAATTTACTACAAAGCAATGATCATCAAAACAATTTGGTACTAGTTAAAAATATTAGAGATTTACCCTCAAAACAATCAAAGATGGAGGGGGGAAAACTCATAAGAAAAAAAGATCTAAAGCAGCACTTTTTGTTTTAGGGGGAACCAAAAACAAATTGGGCAACCGAAGACTGGGGAATGGCTGAGCAATTTATCATATATGAATGTAATTGAATATAATTATACCATAAAAGATGATGAAAGGCATAGATTCAGTAAGACATAGGATAATTTGTATGCACTGATGCATATTGAAGAGAACAGAACCAGAACTATTTGTACGATTACCACATTATAAAGAAAAACAACTTTGAAGTACTCTAGTGAATGCAAAGATCAATTCTGATGCCAGAAAAATAATAATGAAGCAAGACTCCCACCTCTTGTCAGTCAGTCAACAAGCATTTATTAAACTGTTACTATGTGCCAGGCAGTGAGGCAGCTAGGTGGCACAGTAGATAGAATGACAGGCCTGGAGTCAGGAAGATGAGTCTTCCTGAGTTTAAATCTGGCCTCAGATACTTATTAATTGTGTGACCCTGAGAAAGTAATTTAACCCCTTTTTGCCTCAGTTTCCTCATGTACAAAATGAGCTGGAGAAGGAAATGTATCCACTCTAGTATCTCGACCAAGAAAATCCCAAATTACATCACAAAGAGTAGGATATGACTGAACCAACTAAACAACAATATTAATGTGTCAGGCACTATACTAAGCACTGGGAATACAAGTCCAAGCAGAAAGTCCTTGCCTTCAAGGAGTTTATATTCTAACCAGGGAAGATGACAAATAAAATCAAGCTGAAGAGATGAGGGAAGGTGCTAATCCAGAGTGAAGCCAGGAAGGGAATGAGACATGCTGGCCTGGATACCTTCCTTAAATAAAGATTCTGAGAGGAGTCATTCAATGGGGGTAGAAGCTAATTCCCATGTGTGAATTCTAGAGCTGGAATGAGCTTCCAGAACGAAAGAGTTTCTCTGGGCAAAGTAAAGTCCAAAGTACATTCTAGAGAAGAATTAGTCAAGTGATGAAAGATGATAGGTGCAAAATGAAACATACATTTTCAGACAAGAGCTATATAACACAAATTTATTTTGCTTAACTATACTCATTTATTAAGGGTTTTTTATTTGGAGAGGGAAAATTGGGAATGAGGAAAGCAAGAACAGTGATAGATATGCTAATAAAAAAGAAGAAAATAAAATGTCAAAAACATTTTTTAAACACACAGAAGAGAGCCAAAGGAAGGTCAGAAGGAGACATACAAGCAGAGCAATGTTGGCTCTGACATTAAATGTAATGTATATTTTTTAAAAATCAGTTTTATTCTTCACATATAGTCCTCCTTTCTAGTCTTTCTATATGGAAATGTTTGTGTCTTTTGATTTTCTAATTCATTATGACTTTTAGAGAGAGTTATAGCTTCCTAAAATAAGGATGTGATAATCCCTCTGTATTCTACCCTCTGTATTCTGTAATCAGAATTCTACTCTGTGGTCAGACCACATCTGGAATATTGTGTTCAGTTCCAGGTGTGTTGGATAGGGCACTGATAGGCTCTAAAGAGTCAAGAAAAAACAACCAGGTTGGCATTTATGCCAAGTGGGGTTCAGCTGAAGGAACTAGAGATGCTTAATTTGTAGCAGAGACTGAAGAAGGACATGACGGCCCATGTTTAGGTTTTTGAAGGTCTGTCACATGGAAAAGGGATCTTGTTCTATTTCCCCCCAGAAGGTGGAGCTAGAAACAATGGGTAGAAGAGGGAAATGTGAAAACTTGCTAACAATAATAGGTGTCCAAACATTGGCCGGGTTGCATTGAGAGATGTTGGATGCTTGTCCAGTATGTTACAGTGAGGACTACTTTGGAGTATGAGTAGGACTACAGATGACCCATGAGGTCACTGCCAACTGCCAAATTCTGCAATTTTGTGACTACAGTTTTTGAGTTTGTGTATGTTGTCAGTTTCAGTTCAGGTTTTGGTTGGTTTTGCTTACCTCCTTTTCTTTGCTACAAGGGAAAGCTCCCAGCATTGGAGGGAAGATGTAGATAGATAGATAGACACATACATACATACATACATACAGACAGACAGAGAGAGAGAGAGAGAGAGAGAGAGAGAGAGAAATATGACTTAGGTTAAAAACACAAGGCCTCAACTGAACTTTTAAAATTAAATTAATTAGCTAATCAAGCATCTTTAGCAGCCTTAGAAAGTAGAGGTTGAAGGAAAAAAAGACAATATAGTCAGGATCTCTGAAAGTGGTAACAACATAGCAGATGACAAATTTGTATCACCAGGCCAACTTGTCCTTGCAATCCAGAGGCAAAGGCAAGGAACTACACTGTGGCCCTGAAGCAATTCTCAGAATGGAAAGTTTTGTCTGTAGACAAAAAGCATTTTGACTTCTCTGACCTCATTCTATCATTCTTTCCCTTACTAATGTACAGGATAACAACAGCATTTCAGATTTCACTTCCTTCCCTGTTATTTCACTGTTTTTATCCTTGCTGCAATATTGTTATCTGAATTAAACAATCTTTCAGTCTTTTTCCCTCCTACATTAAGTTAACATCATTGCAATGTCTTGGGTTGTATAAAGATCTATTTTCTAAAATGCTGACTTTTTTTCCAGATAAAGGTATGGAAAATCTATTCAGATATTCATTGATTGATTTTACTTCTGGGCCCCATAAGTGATATTGGTATCCCCAGATTGTCCTTGTTCAAAAACTAGGTGGTGTGGTGGATAGAATATAAGACCTGGATTCAAGAACACCTGAGTTCAAATCCTGCCTCAGACATTCACTGGCTATATGAGTCTGGACAAGTCACTTAACCTCTCTCTCATCTGTAAAATGGGGCTAACCTCCCAGGGTTGTCATGAGGTTCAGATAAGATGAGCATTTGTAACCCTTAAAGTGCTATATATATAAATGTTAACCATTGTTGCTATTATTCATTTCTAAATTTGTGAAGTATTAGAAATTAAATTTCCTGAAACTTTCCAGGAAATACCATAGGATAGCTGCTACAATTAACTTTATTGTGGAGTAGTATGAAATTTAAGCAATAAAGTTTTGATTACTTGTAACTAGGACAATAAAAAAAATGTTAAGATACCTAAGAGGAAGGCACACTTCACATTTTCCTATTTGATTAAACTTTATTGATTGTGAAAAATGACCAAATGGTTTAGCTATTTCTAATGGTAAAGGGAAATCTGAAGTTTTATGATTATTATGACTATACCACTTTAAGTCAAAATTATTTGAAAAGAATATACTTGTATTGTTATCCTTAGAACACCAGAACAAATTTTAAAAGTGGTACAAAATTAATAATAGCTCACATTTGCTTAACACTATTAGGCTTCTTGAGTGTGTTTTTCACATACAAAAAAGCCTGTAGTGTGTAAGTAGGGTAAATATTATTGTTGTTATTGTTCAGTCATTTTCAGTTGAGTCTGATTCTTCATGACCCCATGTAGGATTTTCTTGGCAAAGATACTGGAGTAGTTTGCCATTTCCTTCCCTAGCTTATATTATAGATGAAGAAACTGAGGTAAACAGGGTTAAGTGACTTGCCCCCAGGGTCATACAGCTAATAAGTGTCTGAGGCCAGATTTGAACTCAAGATGAGTCTTCCTGACTCCAGGCCAGACACTTTATCCACTGCACCATCTAGCTGCCCATAAATACTATTATACAAGTTTTATGGATGGTGAGGAAACTGAGGCATGGATACTTTGTGCCTTGTTCAGGATCAGGCAGTTAATTCATGTAAAAGAAAGGATTCAAACCCAGGTTAGATTCCTGGTTCAGCATCATTCTACTATAATTCAATCAACAAACATTTATTAATATCCTACTATATACTGGTCACTAGGCTAAGTACCAAGGATACAAATACAAAAGTGAAGGGCAGTCCATGCCCTTAAGGAGCTTACATTCTACTGGGGGATATAACATATTCATAGATAAGCAAATACAGAGTATATGCAAAACAAATACTGAGTGATTTGGAAAGGGGCATTAACAACTAGGAGAATCATGAAGGAGGTGATACTTGAGTTGAGCCTTGAAAAGAGAATGGAGTTTCAAGAGGCAGAAGAGTGAAGAATAAAAGCATTCCAATGATGGGGAGCAAAGAGGCAGGATACATAGATCATCATTAACAGGAAACAGTAAATAGGGAAGTTTGGCTAGACCTTACATTACCTGGGAAGGAGGACTACAGCAAGATTCAAAGTTAAGCTGGTGTCAGGTTATGAAAGGCTTTAAATACCCACCTCAAAAAAGGGTTTGTATTTTATCTTAGTGGCAATAGGAAGCTAGTAAAGCTTCTTGCACAGGGGAATGACATGAGCAGATCTGTTCTGGCTACAGAATATATATTTGGTGGCTGTGTGGAGGATGGATTTCAGAGGGGAAAGACTGGAGGTCTGGTAACCGATTAGGAATCCATAGCAATAATCCAAGTGAGAGGTGATGAGGGTCTGGACTAAGATGGATATGGTGTGAGCAGCTGCCCAGTTAAATATATTATTGATCAATCTTCTTTGTAATAAAGAGCTTTATAGCTCTAATGCCTATTTAATAAAAGGGAAATGAAACCCACATAGTTCCAAAATAGTCTTTTATTTTGGAACTTCTTGGCCAGGAAAGCCAACCTGCCCTCTTGTACTTAAAGGGAAACTGTCTTCGTTGTTTGTCTTTTAACCATATTTCAGTTGTTGCCTTCCTCTACCACATTCCATAAAAGGGTGGGGCCCCAGGATAAGGTGGAGATAAAACCTTTCAAATATGAATCTAAGAAATGTTATTGTGTCATATGAATCAGCTTAGTCAAAGGCCCACAGTTTATGCTGACAGCCCAACTCAATTTCTAAAAGACTACGAAGACTTCATTTGCTATGATATAGACAGACATTATTCCATTCAGCCCTTCCTCCCCCTAATCTCTCCAAACTTACTTTCCTAAACTTTCCTATCTGACCCCTACCACAATATGGGGGCAATTCCCTTGACACTACACTTTAAAGTTTAAATTGTATACTTTTATTCAAGGCCTCCACTCTCTCGTATACCAAAACAATCACTGGATTTCAATTTTTCTGGGGTTTTTTTCTTTCCCCTTCTTTAGCATTTAACACTACTCCTTTGGCTTTCATGACATTCCTGGTTCTTCTATATGTCTGATTGTTCCTACTTGGCCACATACCTTGGTTCATTGTCATCCTTCCACTCTTGAAGGACTTGTCACTACCTGTAGCTCTACTTTTGTTTCTCCATTCCCATGGCTTCAACTATCCCCTCTATGTAGATGACTCCCAAGTCAATATACCCAGCCCCACTCTCTATCCTGAGTTCCTGTCCTGCATCTCTAACTACCTACTTTACCTGGATATCCTCCTAGTGCCTCAAATACCTCAACAAGTTTGCCCTGAATGTACTCTTCCCTACCCTCTCAATTTTTGGTAATAGTTCTATCTTCCTGCAATTGACCAGGCTCAAAATCTGAGCATTATCTTTGACCCTTTCTTTTACCTCTCTCCCCATAACCAATCAATAATAAAATCCTGTTGACCCTACCTCTATCATACCTCTAACATCCATTCATCCCCTCTTATCTATTCACATGACATAGTTCAAGCCCTAATCACTTCTCTTCTGCGCTAATATGGTATCCCAATTGGTCTCCCTGATTCTAACTCAACGGCTTCATCTCCCTAATGCATCTGCTCAAAGAACATCAGAGCCCTTCTGTTGCCTATAGAATAAATTACAAACTTCATAATGTTGAGTTTAAGGAACTTCTCAGTCTAACTCCATTCTGCCTTTCCATCCTATCTCATTCCTCCACTTCATCTCAGCTAAAATGGCTAGCATCCCAGCTAAACATTCCCTGATCTCTGTTGTCTCCCATCTCAGAATTAAAGATTTTCTCATTGATAAGTATTGAAATCCTTTAAGGTTCACCTTATGTACTATCACATCCATGACATTTTCTCTGATTTCCCAGATGGAAATGTTTTCTCCTTCTCAAATTTTCCTATATTCCTTCGTCTAATTCTCTCCTTTGCCCCCATCACATTTTACTTTTTATTATGATTATTTATGTACATGTTGTTGTGAAGAGATCTTGGGTGAGGTACCAAGAAGGAACATAAGCACTCAAAGGATAAAGAGCATTTTGTTACTCACAGGCATTCAGGAATGTGGCTCCCCAGCCTTACAGTTCCACTGGCACACAAATGAATTGTGGCTCAGGTATATAGTAGAATTCATATCCTGTTCAGCAGGCCAGATCTCTGGGCCTCTAACCTTATATCTAACTGTAATTGCTAGAAGAATTCATAGGGACTAAGGGAGAAGGATTGAAGGGCAATCAGCACATGGTCTGGGCTATGATTTTCCACCATTCCACCCATCTGCCACTTATGGACCACACAGGAGTTGTCATTAGGAAATTTTACTTAGCTGATTTGCTAACCTTACATTTTTTATTTAAATGTAGCTGACCAAGCCAATTAAAGGAATTTTCCTGTACATAGGTTGGTCAATCAGTTGGAGTTACTTCTGTTATCTAGAATCTAACAATTGGACCTTTTTATTTTTCATCTTTGTATCCCTCACTATCCACTATAGTCTCTGCACATAGTAGACACTTATTTTTTTTTAATTGAATTGGAAACTGAATTAGATTCTAGGCTTTCTTTGGCAGCATAAAGTAAAAATCTGAGAAAAATCATAGCACTGAAAGAGTTAAGAGTCATTTGTCCTTTTTCATTCTATCCAAGACTATATTTATAAAGGAACATACAAATCCCATTTTTATTGGAAATTCAATATTCTGTTCGGTCTTTTCTTCATTTTGACTCCTTTTGCAGGCCTTCTCAACGTCTGCTGTAGGAAATTTATAATTATTAATGCTAAACACCTGCAAGCTATAATTGATCTGGCAATGATATAAGCATTCTGGTTTCTGTCCAAATTTATCTTGTGTTGGAACATCCTGCAAACTGTCAAGTTTGTGAGCTGGTAAAAATGTTTTAGGTCTGATTAATTCTTTCGAATTTTTCATACTTCTTTTGTCAGATAAATTCTTTTGACTCTTTTAAAGTTATTTTTAATCAAATTCTTTAAGAAAAATGCTACTTAAATGTTAGTTGTTTTTTTTTTAAGAAATAAGTGTAATTCATGTTCTTGACTGAAAGATTTGGTATAATTTTATATCAAAGTCTAGATTTTCCATATTTTCAAATTTCAAAATCATGATGTATCCTGAATTAATTCATTTGCAGAGGAGGTGGAAGAGGGGTAGAGAGTGTGTTTTGTGCTATTTTTAGCAAAAAAAAAATCACCTCCTCAAATAGAGTAAGTTCAATAGCAATAAGATTGTGTTATATCTCTTTAACAAATATGTATCCACAAACTGGATTTGGAGTTTGAACGCTTGGGTTTGAATTTCAGTTCTGATGTTAGCTGTGTGACATTGGGGGTTTCACTTGGTTTCTCTGAACCTTGGTTTCCTTGACTATAAAATGAAAGTAATGATATTTGTACTACCTTCCACTTAAGGTTTTTATGAGGAAAGTACTTTATAAATGTCAAAGCGCTATAGGTGTGCTGTTAATTACTATTGTTATAATTATTATTACCTTTCAAAGGCTTCCATTCACATTGTTATCTCATCATGTAAGAAGGAAGTTTCCTGGCAATTTCATGGAACTCAATTGTTTTCATTGTTTAATGTTTGTGTTTAACAAGTATATCCCAGATACTGGGAAGAGGCAGTAACTTAATTTCCCTTGCAGCGATTTGATATTTTGAAAATGGAAAGGAGATTGTGAGAAAGGAAAAGAAGAAAAGTCACTAAACTAACAGAAAGATCAGTCATGCTGTAAACATCAAAAATTTCACACATGAACAGGTTTAAGGTTAATAGCATTTCGCAAACAGAAGCCTTGAGTAATCTAAGTGACCAGATTCATTTAAGTCTGGAGAAGTAGGAAATTGGCAGTATCCCAGTGTAAGTACTGAGACATCTCCCAAGCTAAAATGCTAAAGCTTCTAAAGTCAACAGTGATTGTGCTGACTGGGGTGTTAGTCAGACACCTGAGAAGGAAAGTCTCTAGAGCAATAGGTTACACATCTCTCTATAATTGGATGGACAGAAGCTACTTTAGTTGTGTTCATCTATCTATCTAATCCACTCACTTTATACACCAGAAAATCCAGATATTCATGGCAGGACTGAAACTAGAAGCCAGACTTTCTGACTCTTAATTAGCCAACTTGGCTATCCTGACATTGCTCATTTTTAATGCAACAAAAATCATTGAATCAATACTTCTTTAGAAAAAAGTTGTATCTTTGCCATTTCAAAAGCATTTGGAATTGCCACTAAGCCCATACCTAGTTCTGTGTTTAAAGGCTTTCCTAGACCTTTGGCCAAGCTTATCCTTCTCCTGCAGATTTTTCTCTGTTTTACTTAGGTTGGGGGAAATGATGCTGTATTCCCAGCTACTCCCTCTACCCCAGTTACTATTAAAAAAATCATAGATTTCTAGTTAGAAGAAACCTTAGAAGCTATCTAGTCCAACTTTTTCCCATAGACTAAGGGTTTTATTTTTTATTTGTTTCTTTCTACCTTTCTTTTCCAGCTCCCAGGAAGCCATCTCAATATAAAAGACTAAAAAGAAAAAAGAGAGGAAAAAGAGAAAAAAATTAGGAAAACCTAGTAATACATAAAAAATCTGATTATATATGCATATGTACACACACATGTATGTATATACATACATATGTGTGTGTACATACAATGTTCCACAACTATGGACATCATTACCTCTTCAAAGGAGTAGGAACAGGGTCTTCTCATAGCTCTTCTCTTTCAGGCCAAACTTGTTTGTAATTTTTTACATTCATTTTTACTGCTTTGCGGTGGTTATTCTATTTGCATTATTGTAGGATTGTTTTCTTGGCTTATTTCGATCACTTTGCATCAGTTCATGTAAGTCTTTCCATGATTTTCCATATTCATGATATTCATTATTTCTTACAGCAGAATATTATTCTATAAAATTTATGTACCAGAATTTGTTTAGCTACTTCCTAATCAATTGACATAGACTTTTTCTCCAAATCCTTGATACCACAAAAAGCAATGATGGTAATATATACATATGTGTATATGTATGGATATGTGTATATGCATGTATATACATATATATCTATAGGTATATGGAGCCTTATATAGGTATGTGGAGCCTTCCTTTTTATCAATTATCTTCATTAGTTATATATGACTACCAGTGCAATTTCTAGGTCAATCAAATTTCAACCACTTTATTTTCACAGTTTCAAATTGCTTTCTAGAATAATTATACTAATTCACAGCTCCACCAACAATATATTAGTTTTCTTATCTTTCTGCAACCCCTCCAATATTGATGATCCCCATCTTCTGTCACCTTTGCCAATTTTTTCAGTATGAGGTGATACTTCTGACTTGTGATTTTCATTTCTCTTGTTATTAGTAATTTGGGATATTCTTTCATATGATCAATAATAGTTTGTAATTCTTCTTTTGAGAATTATTCCCAGAGACTCTTACTAGCTGTTCAGGTTGCCTAGCACATGATGGGTTTGTTGCATTCCTCCCTCTTATGAATAACAAATATCATCATCATCACTATCATTATAATTACTCATTTTTTGTTGGGATCATCAGGACCTAGGATTTCATTAATAAAAGCAAATATAGTTATGAGAATTACCTGTCTTTTTGCAAATCAGCAGCTCATTAACAGTATAACTTAAAGTCACAAAGACAAATTTAGAGGCTATTAATAAAGAGTTCAGGTAGGAAAGGATTCAAGTTTAAGGTGGGTGGTTTTAGTAAGGGTTGAGAAGATTTAAATAAGAAAAGCGTTCTGGTAGTAGCATTGGCAGAATTTTGCAGTTGATTGGCTATGGTGGGGGAGGGATAAAGGAGAGATGATTTGCATAAATGAAGACATAATGAGGTCTTTGATAAATTTTACACATATTGTAGTTAGACTTCTTGTATATACTGCCCTTTTGAATTATAACAGGAGAATCATATTCAAGATTTTTGTTTTAAAAAGAAAACTTCCAACAAAACTTTGTCCCAGCAGTCACTTGAGGGTTGTTCCTAGGAGTATGTCAGGTTATATCTCCCAACTTGCTGCTCAGTTTAATATGATTGTATTTTACTTTTAAGAAACAACAAATGAAATAAAATCTTACAACCTTCTACTAGATGAACAAAGCTTGTTTTTCATTAAATTATCAATATTGATAAAGAGTTGCTCATTATTTCTGTAAAAATGATGCATGTGTTTTCTTTTGAATGAAGAAGCATCTTTCTGGAGTGAAAAGTTCCTTAACCCAAGAAGCCTAGGTGTGAATCTGGACAGAAACCTTGAAATGGTTGCTAAGGGAATTATTGTATTCAAATTACCTATTCACTTACATGCAACCCCCGATCACATGACTCTAATGACCATCATCAGTCAAAAGTACCCACTATGTTCCAGGTATTGTGCTAAGCATCATGACAACAAAAACGAATATGAAACAATTCCTTAAAGAGCTTATAATCCATAGGAAAAGTTAAAACACCCACATACATTGGAGAGACATATATGTGTATGCACATATATCACATATCTACTCATATATATGCATATATATGCAAATATGTGTGTGTATATATGTGTGTATATATATATCAGGAATGTACTCCCTCCTTACCTACAAGTCTATGTGTGTGTGTGTGTGTGTGTGTGAGAGAGAGAGAGAGAAAGAGAGAGCATCTGAAAAATTGGGAAAGGCTTCAAATAGAAGATGATAATTTAGCTATTATCCATGATGTATGAGCATAGTGCCGAACCTAGAATCAGGCACACCCAAGTTCAAATCCTAATTCAGATATTTATTAGCTGTGAAAACCTGGGCAAGTAACTTAATTTCTCCCATCTCAGTTTCCTCATGTAAAATGAGGGAGTTAAACTCAGTGGATTGTAAGGTCCATTCTATCTCTGGATCTTATGATCCTGTGGGATCTGTGATCTATGATCATCTTGAAGGAAGAGAAGCCTTCTAAGAGATCATAGTGAGGAGGGAATACATTCCTAGTATGAGAAGTGGGGATTAACAAGGTACAAAGACAGGAGAAACTTCTTTCTGAATTAGAAAGTGAAGTTTTTATTGCTATTGTTTAAATTTCAGGGTATAACTGAAAATATTTTCTATAAAGAGCAGAGCAAATTATTTTTAAAAACCCACATTTAAAATTACTGGAAAGATTGTTTAACTGGAAGCCAAGAGTTTGATCATATGTTGTACTTGTTAACATTTCACCTGGAGAATCTTTTGATTCCATAGTTCTGGGCTGCACCCTTACTTAAGTGAACCATCTGGAATGTGCATGCTAATGATGGCAAGAGGGATTCAGCAAGAAAAGGTGTTGATTATATCTGTTCAAAGCAACAGCCACTACTGAAAAAGCAATCTCTGCCTGGTCTGCTCTTCATCCATTGCTTAAAGATTTCCACCCCATTCAATATGCCAATAAAGCAGTGTGACATTTATACAGAGCCCTAGCTCAAAGACTGGACTGCTCTCACATCAGAGAGCCATATAGGATCCATATGCTCAGTCCTTCCATCCTAGAAAAACAAAGTAGAGATTCATGTCCTACTGAGAGTGAGATCAACCATATCATCATCAAATTCATACAAAGAGTCAATCAATCAGTATGCATTTATTAAGTGCTTACTATGTGCCAGGCACTCTGCTAAGTGCTGGAGCATATATTTTGTCCTCGCCAAGCAAATGGAAATTAATGTTATGTACAATCTACGTGAAAAACAAAAGAAACAAAATCTACCTGCTTTTGACCCAATTGTATGTAAAGGAACATTGTTTTGCTTTTTCCTGAATAATTGCCTCAATTCTCATTTCATTTTCCATGAGTTGACACAACCTCTAGTGAACCTTGAGACACAGGAGAGGTCACTACTATAAAGAGGTAAGGGGGACAGGGAACTCATTCAATTAAATGGGTAGGAGTTTAACACTTAGCATTCTCCAACTACTATATTTCAATATCATGCAATAATCTCCCTTTCTTCACTTGAGTCCCAGGGGTTAAGAGAAAAGTCTGTGTTCAGCCTGCACCCTGTTACCTAAAAGGAAATATGGTGGTTTATTGGAGCTATATCCTTTGAGTTGGGTTCATTCGGGGGAAAAAAGGAGGGGGGCTATTGGGAGGGAAGGAAAAGGTGCAAATTGGATGTTGCCCTTTTGACTCTTAACTGAAGATTAACTATATGATATCTATACTTTCACCTTTCTGGGTTATTCTCCCTAAGAGAGATATACGATTGCTCTATTTCACTTTTATCTACCCTTTCGAAGAAAAGTCTTTTATCATCATCATATATAAAGGTCTGGCCCAGGTCTTCTTAGGAGCTTGAATTCTTTCCTCAAAATGAAGGTCTGGAGCTAAAAATAACTTCAGAGAAAACGCAGAGCAGGCAGCCAAGAGCATGAAATACTGGACAACAGTTTCCAAGAAACTATCTTGTGATAACTGTGCAAATTGAATCACTAGACTTGAAAGTACATCACAGGTGGCAGGAGAGGAAAGGCTGAGCTTCTCTCCCTCCCTTCCAGCCAGTAAATTTGTCCATCAAAGTCATGTCATCAGCACTACTTGCTTGACTGAGCTTATATTCAGGATAGAAGAGATAACGGGCTCCTGAGATAAGTGAATGCATTCTTCCCAGGCAGAAAGAGCAGCTGCCTGACACCTGATGCAGAATTCCTTCTGGATAGAGAGTGGCTTTTAGGCAGGTTTCCCAGAAATGCAATGTACTGTCTCTGATCATCATCACAATTTATTGAACATGATGTAGCGGAAAGACCAGTAAACTAGGAGCCAAGTGATCTGGATTCTAGTCCCAGCTCTGCCACTGACTCACTTCTTTGATCTGGTCCTCATGAGTTTCCACATTTGTGAAATGAAGAATTTTGGAGTCAATGATCTCTAAGAGCCTTTCCAGCTATAAAATACTTCTGTTTGTTTTTCCTACTTCTATGCCATGTACAGTCTGAGAAAACCTCACCATCCTACTTCTCAGACCTCACTCAATTGAATTCAATAGCTAGCCTTTATATAGTACTTAAAAGTCTGAAAAGTACCTTACATATGTTATCTCAAACATGTATCAAGCATGTGCAAGAGACTGGGCGAGGTGCCGATGACACAAAAACAAAACCATCCTTGCCCTTAAGGAATTTACATTCTACTAGGGAAATGCAGGGGCAGCTAGATGGTGCAGTGGATAGACTGCCAGGCCAGACTCATCTTCCGAGTTCAAATCTAGACTAAGACACTTGCTAGCTGTGTGATCCTGAGAAAGTCACTTAATACTGTTTGCCTCAGTTTCTTCATCTATAAAATGAACTGGAGAAGGAAATAGCAAACAACTCCAGTATCTTTGCCAAGAAAATCCCAAATGGAGTCATGAAGCGTCAGACACGAATGAAAAGATTGAGCAACAGCCCCTTCATCATATAGGAGAAGGAATTGAAGGCCAGAGAAGTGAAAGTCATATCCAAGGTCCCATGGGTAGTAAGTAGGAAAGTTGAGACTGGAACCCATAGTCTCTAAATTCGGGCCTTTTTACATCATACCACAATGCACATGTCTTTTTAGAGGGCTCTCCCTCAAAGAATAGCATTATATTGAAATGAATTCACTGTGTTATTCCTGTAGGTTGAGTGCAGTAAAGCCACGATGGTTCTCCATTCAAGCATTAAAAGGTACCAAAAGCCATGCTGTGTGTTTTTATTATACTATATATGGTAGCATGATTATTTCTCTTTGATATTGCCTTGGTCTGCACAGCACTTGGCATATTTTTGGACATTCACATACTGTACCACTTTTGATCTTACAGCATTATTGGACTATCTGGCTGGAGGATTTTCTGGCATTGTGGGTAATTTCCTCACTCCCCTTGTGCTATCAATGGGGCTACACTAAGGCTCAGTCTAGCAAAACTAGACCATGAGATAACAGCATCTAATCTTAACAAAGTTTCCCTCTCTCATACTGTCATGGTAAAGGAAAGATTCAGAGGCAAAGACCAGCATAAAGCCAGACTTGGATATGAGAATAAAGTGTCTTTCAGCTACATCTCTTTGCTCTTTGTCCTTATTCTGCAACAGAAATAAGGAAAATTATTGATGTAAAGTTAAAATAACTTACAGATGTTAGGAGCTATCTTTGAGTCAATAATAAATTACTTGTTGCAAAATATTCAATAACAGGGGATTGATTTGAAGCCAGGCAGCATTTAAGACTTATCTATCGTCTTCAGCTGTGCTGAGTTAATGAGGATTTGTAATTACTTTGGATTTTAACTAATACAACTTTTTCATTTTGGAAATTGATTTTATATTAGTGTCATATTTTACAGTTTACAGAATTGCCTAACTGTGGCAAGAGTTGACAGAAATGACCAGAGTGGTAACCTTTGAAATACATTGAACTATCTAAATGGGCACAATATGTTGTATATTTTTAGGAATATTCATCTTCTTTTCTAGTATGTTTTATATAGAGTGGCACAAAATATCTTCCAACTTTCAAAATATCCCTGGGGAAAGCTTTAAGTAGGTAATCATTGTAATTCACAGAGTACTACTTATATTATCACTTCGCTTTTGATGATATAGACAAATTAGAAAACTATGAGACTTTTGTAATGTTCTAAATTTCTCTTTTATGAACCATATGAAAATTTGAGATGCGACATTTCTAAAAACTGATTCCAAAGATGCATGTCCTAGTGTCCTTTTGGCTTTCTTCATCATGGTATACCATTATACTTCTGAAGAGGAAAGGGGACAGGAGAGAATAAGCATTTATATAGCACCTGTTTTGTTCTAGGCACTGTGCTAAGCTCAACTAATAATAGAAGGGTCACTTGTGAAAAAATGAGTGGAGAAAATGAACAAACAACCCTCTGCCCCATGGAAAATGCTATTAACGTATTGTTGTTTGTTGTTGTTGTTTTTTAAGATTAGGTTTCCCCATCTCGCCTAGGCTGGAAGTGTAACCACTCACAGGCCTAGTCCCACAACTGATCATTGGCACAGGAGCTTTGATGGGCTCACTTTCCAATTTGTGCTGGTTTGTCCCTCATTAGGAAATCTGGTCAACCCCCTGCTCCTAGCGGCTCACCATACTGATGCCAGATTTGGTATGGACCCCAGATCAAATTAACACATTGCAGTTAAGTACTTCTAAGCTCAAGAGATCCCCCAACCTCAGCCTCTTTGGCAGTTAGGATTATAGGAGTATGCCACCATACTTAGTGTTACGATTATTAAACTTTACTCATCTTTAATTCAGAACTGTCATTTGGCTGCCCAGTGACATAAATCAATTTTTGATCCATCAAATGAAAACATACTAAACTGAAAACACATGACTGTTTCAATCCAAGAGTACAGCAGGATCATAGTGGACAGTTATATAATGCTTTTAGGTTTCCAAAGTGCTTTACTTATACAATTACATTTTACCATCACAACAACCCAGTGAAGTAGGTTCTTCCTCTATCATTATCCCCATTTCACAGATGGGTATACTAATTATCCAAGAGAGCAGATTCATTTTTTTCATACTTATTCATGCCCATTTCCCTTTAAGAATTCCTAGGAAGAACTCATATGCAAAGAACTGCAGGATTTTGGGTTATATGATTGGAGCTATTTATTGGTCCCTATTTATATGTAAATTACTTCTCTGGAAGACTGCAATTTTATCAGTAACCCACAACAGCAGAATCTGATTAATGTAAGAAGCTTTGAGGGTGACTAGGGCACTTTACTTCAAGTTATTCCTAAAGGAATAAACCTAGATATCAAGTTTAATTTTCACATTTTGTAAAGAATTAACTTGGGAAGAAAGAAAATATCAGAGGAATGGTGCTTCTGCTCTCCAGAAGCCAGCATCAAGTCTGAAGAGCCCCAGACCATTATGGGATCAGCCTTTGAATTCAGGTGACCAGAAAGCTAAGCCAAGGATATGAGCCTCAGTCCATGGAACCAACTAAGTCATGAGGAGAGTTCCATAACTTTTTTGCAGAGGTCCTGCTTTCCTACCAGGGACCTTAGTAGATATTACTACTAAGACCTAATTTCCTTTTACAGAGACCCACCTTGTGATCTGAGACTGGCTTTATAATTACAAACACTTCAGGGAGAAAATTGGGAAGAAATATGAGTATATGTTTCCTAATGTGGGAACTCATTACATACTATGAAATGTTTCTTTACTTTTTTTAATAGGTCAAAGGCTGACTTCTGAGATTAGTTAAGAAAGCCTAGAGGACTGAAAAGGGAAATGTAAAGATTTCAGACAAATGCTTTTTCCTTTTTTATGGTTTGCTTGCAAACTCATCCTTGAAAGCCCATTGGTGTCGACATTGTAATAGCTTATATTTTTACGTCACTTTATCAATTTCATGTACATTATTTCATTTGTCTTCAAATTAACCCTGTGAAATATGTAGTATAAGTATAATTATCCCCATTTTACAGATGAAGCTGAGACAAAGAAATTCTTAGTTACTGATCCAAGGTCAAAAGGCTAGTGAATGGCAGACCCGAGACCTTAGAATTGAGCCCACATCTTCTGGTTCCAAATCCCATGCTCTTTTCACCATACTACACACTTCCTTCTAAAAGTAGATTTTGATGAAACTAAAGTTGGAACTCATGTAATAAGGCAGAGAGAAAGGAAAAAAGTTGCATTGGGGATAAAATCAACAGTTTTATCTAACTTTATCCATATCCAGGAGCCAATTTTCTTTTCAGTGATTCAGTTCAATTAACATTTATTAAATGTTTACTACTTTTTTTTAAATGTGCAAGATACTTTGTTATGCTAAGGATACACAAAAACGAGAGAATCTCTTGCTCTTAAGAAGCTGACATTCTTATCGGAGAGATACAACATATAAACAGATAAGTAAATAGAAGATAATTTCAAGAGGAAGAGAGCACTATTTATTGGAGTGCTCTGAAAGGTATCGCTATAGGATGTGGCCCCAAAGCTGAGACCTGAAAGAAGTTAGGGATTCTAAAAGGCAAAGGTAAAAAGGAGTTCATTCAAGGCCAGGAGATTGGGGTGGGGAAATGGGAAGAAGCAGCCTGGGGAAAAGCACAGAAACAGGAAATGGCCTGCCCAATCTGGAGAACATCTAGAGTTGGCCAGGCTGGTTGGCATCTTGAGTTTGGGAAGACAAATAATATAAAATGTCTGGAAATAGTAGGAGGGAATTGGATTGTCCAGAACTTCAAATACCAAGCTGAAAAGTAGGTATTTTGTCTTAGAGAAAATGGGCAACTACTGAAGATTTTTTAGTAAAGGAGTGTCATGTTATACTGTGTTTTCAGAATATTATTTAGACAATTATATGTGAAATGGAGGTTTTGTGAGCTATCTAATATATAGTTCTCTATTAAAAGGAAAGTCTTGATTTAGGGAAAGGATTTTAGAAAAGAAGCTAAAAACAAGCAGCATTTTCCAAATGTATTTTGTAGATTTTCCTCTCGAATGAATAAAGAACTCTCACCAGTAGGATGAAGTACTACTCTTGCCTCCCCTTGATGATGTTCGTCACATGAACTGAAGTTTTAAAACACAGAACACGTGGTTTCTGACTCCTCCTCTACATTTTTTGAACAATGGGAGCTTGTACTTTGTCTGACTTGCGTTGCTTTCCAGTACCCCAACTCCCGCTCCAGGAGTTACTTTGTTATCATCTCCTATTTTAGTATTCTGACAGAAATAACTATCCTGTCTTAAAATTTGTGAAATAATATAAGTAAATCTATCCATCATAATTTCTACACTTTAAACATGAAATGGTTTTTGCCACTGGGTTTTTATGTTACTTACGTTAGATGAAAATCAGCACTTCCCTTAACTTCTATATATATCTAGCCTTAATATTTCATGCTGAGAGAGGAATCAAATTCATAAATAATACATCTCAACCTCCTAGGTGGAATAAATATGAATAGAGAGAGTTGCCATGCAAATCACAAATATAATACAATAGTTCACTACTTTAATGTCAAACAACCCTTTGATACCATTTACACTGATTAACTGGCCAATACTTCATCTAAATATCAAAATTAATCAACATTGTGTATTTCCAAATTCTTCCATAAATTCTACATTTAATTTTGTAGTATATCCAGTTCCCAGGCTGGAAAAGAAAATTGGGTTATTTGGGGGCTGTAATAAACAACACATGCCATTTAAAAATTCATACAGTTCAGGACATTTTGAAAGGGTTAGAAATCCTATCAGATTGGAATTGCACCTAGGTTTAAGAGTGTTACAATTCAAATTTAGGAGTAGCAGGTGATGGAAGTTCTCTTCATAGTGAAGAGAAATGTATTCCAAGGCGAAGGAACTTTCAAAATTAAATCAAATCAGCCAAAATGTATTAAATGCCTACTATTTACAATGATAAATGACCCATGATTCACAGGCATGACAAGAAAAGCTCAAGGTATTGCCATTGGTGAGTGAAACACTGCGTATATGCATGTATGGTGGGGGGGGGAGGAAGAGGAAGAGAGCTCATGTTTAAAAGAAGTACAATACTGAGTTACTTTTTTTTAAATCTAAATTTAAAGAATAAAAAAAGTTTCACTTTTTTGTTACCTGTCAGTCACTGGAGAACAATTATATAAAAATCAAATAGTCATAAAATCTTAGAGGTAGAAAAAAACATAAGAAAACATCTAGTTCAATTCCTTCATTTTATAGATTAGAAAAGTAAGAGGTGAAATGACTTGCACTAAGTCCCTGTAAGTTAATTACAGGGAGACCCAAGTCATCTGGCTCTCAATTCAGTGGAGTTTCATATTATAAAAAGATTGTCGGGCATCCAAACCATAATGTGTAATTGGATGGGAAGCCAGTAGGCTTGGTCCATCAGTACGTATATCTAGAAAAGGTGTTATCAATGAACAACAAATGGCCTGGAATTAAGTAGGAGGACAGTAGGCTACATTGCCTTTGAAAAATTATACGGTGTTTTTAACGATCCCCCCCAACCTCCTCCCTGACTCAAAAGCCTATCTTTTTAACAATGTTTCCATTGATTCTCTGTGTTCTAAAAGAACTAAATTGGAAGGTTACACAAAGGGTTAGGGAAAGATACCTGATGATCCTGAGTGTGTTGCAACAATTACAGTACTAATGAAGAAAGAAGCAGTAGAGGCAGTGAAAAGGATGGCATCAGAAAGATATATGACCAGGAAAGAAGGTGGATTGGCCTTGCAACCACAGTGATAGATAGCCAAAGGATAGTCTGCATGCTGCATTGGTATCCATGCAGTGCCATGAGGTCTAGTTGAAGGCTCCCACCACATTGTGTTGAACCCCAGTGGAGAATTTGAACAAGGGATACACTGAAAGAGAAGATAGGATCTCATCAATACAATCATTGCCTCCAATGGGGCAGATTGGAGACAATGCCTATATTGATGTGATTATAGATCCATTAAAGTGTAGAGTATGATGAGAAATATTTAACATGACAAAACACTGAGAAAACTGGGCCTCTGAAAACTAGCTTGTATGATTAGTAGTTCCCCCAACCCCAATAATCTATGTAGGATATTTGCCCTCTTCCTGTAATCTAGAGCCATCTATGTACTTTTAATGTAAATACAGATGCTCTTAATTGTTAATATATGATAGATATTTTTAAAAATATATTAAAGAGCCTCGATACTGGGGAGAATTAAGAAGTTAGGAAATAAGAAAGTATAAATAACCATAGATGAAAAAATATATAGTAATCTATGAGCAAAAAGAAAATTATTTGATAAGATAATATGGATTAGATAATAATCAAGAATTAGTTCAGAAGGGCTTCTGGGGATTGAGATTAGGTTTTTAAGAAGTGTATTTAGTAGCTCTGTGATGGTTATTTTAGTGCAACTTGGAACCAAGGGATAATGTTGGGAAAACTATACAAAAAGAAACGGATCTTCAGTGTCCAAAGAGGCTGCTGAGAGAAGGAAGGATAGGGAAAGATAGGGAATCCTAATATTTCATAGGTAGCCCCTTAACAGGAAAGGGAATCATTCATATACGAGCTAAACACTTTATTAAGTATGTCGTATGTGCAAGGGAAGGCACTGAGAGAGCAGCTAGATAAATAAAATGAGAAATAAGACCTATATTTTTAATCTCAAAAAGTTTGATATCTGAGGAGTTGACACACATACAAATAGATATCATACAGAATAGAATTTGATAAGAGAATTAAATAAGGTAGTATATCATTTCAGAGTATGAAATCATAACATTCTGTGTTCTGTCAAAACACTAGGATTTTGCTATTCACTTGAGATTGCTCAATTAATATTTGATGGTCATAAAAATTGCATTCACAATCATTCATTTAATAGCCATGCTAAGTAAATGAAGGAATCCTACACTGAAGGACAAGAGCAGTAGAATTCAATACTCCTAAGGTCATTCTATCTTTGTTTTAAAGAAATTCTCTCTATGTTACCTCACCTTTTGGAATGTAAGCTTCTTGAGGTCAAGGACTGTTTTTGCTTTTTCTTTTGTATTCTTAGCATTTAGCACAGAACCTAAGATACAGTAAGACCTTAATAAAATATTGTTGATTGGTTGATTAAAGGAGTTCTATGACTGCTTCTTTTGACATTGCACAAGTAAGTATAGGACCAAAGAGTGCCCTCCTGAAAGTTATTTGGGATTATAGAGGCAGTCATTCAGTTTCTGCCACATATACTACCAACAAAAGCAGTGACTTATTCCTTTGGAGAATGATTCTGTTACCTTTAGCTTATTTGAACTTCAAATGTTTGTTTTCTTTAAATAAGTTCTAAGTGGTTCCTGGAATCTAAAGATTTTGTTCTGTCCTAGGATACTGGGAATTTAGGGCCTATTTTTAAATGTCTACTTAATTGTTGGTTAGCTTGCTATTTAGTGAAAGATAATTTTTTTAAAATGACTTTTCAAGGTTGAGGGGTTTGGTGGTGTTGGTTTTTTCCTCACATTTTACAGATGTGATAACAAAAGCCTCAGATTCACTCACCTCTGTGTAACTTGCTTCCATTTTCCTCTTGTACATGGGCCTTCATCAAGTCAAAATCTGGCCCTTCTTATTTTTAGAAAAGACAAGCAATCAATGATAACAATTGGAGTTGCAAAAGATTGTGCATGACTAAAGGCCATTTTTATCCTATTGCTTAGACAGAATGAAATGAGAATATACATTTTGGAGCATAAACACTTTGTGATTTTTTTTTCTTTTGAGTTGAAGAAGCTTTTCAGTGGTTATCTGCAAAATGATGGGGAAATTTTTTAAGTTGATAGGACTAATTGATCAGGTAAATTATGTCCCTTAGGTGTGATACCGATTGCCTAGTAAGACAGTGTGAATTATTAGATGCTGCGCTAGACCCAGAATCAGGAGACCTGGGTTCAAATAATGCCTTATTAGCTGTGCATTAGTGGATCCCATAGGTTGTTATAAGTAAAGAGGGAAGGGACCTTGAAGGTTGTCTAGTTCTACACTCATTTTATGCTGAGAAAGAATACCCAAGATAGAGCCCAGATTCCAACCCGGGTTCTTTAACTCCAAATCCAGGGCTCTTTTCATTGTACCACACTTTCATCTAACCTCTCAGCACTTCAGGTATTTTTATCTGTAAAACGGGGATATAACATTTGAACTATTTGTCTTACAGAGTAATTGTAATTAAAGTGCTTTTTAAACCTTAAAAGTTCTGTAGAGATGTGAGTTGTTATTACTTAATGGAGGTGTGAGAATGTATTTATTACTACATACCCATGCCCATATGCATATATAAAAACATATATGTATGTACGTATACATTTATGTATATAAATACATACATATATATACAGACACATATATACAAACATGCATTGTCTGTGCTGTATATATACACAAGCAATACATATGTGCATATAATATACAAATATATGAATAACATACACACATAATATAGTATAGTGTATATAACATATTGTAACAAAACATGCATTACATATTATAAGCACGTGTTTTATATATGCACTTTTTCATATATATATATACACGCATGTACGAGTATATGTGTATCGTGTATGCACAGAATAAACAAAGGAGAATAAATATAAACAAGTACAAGGTAGTTAAATAAAGGATAGTTGAAGGGGCACTGATAGTTGAACAGAATGAATTGGGAAAGACTTCATATGGTAATGCATAAGGTGAGGATGAGGAATGCGTGTATTCCAAATATGAGACACAGCCACTTCAAAAGCTGGGTGATGGAGTGCAATGTGTACGAAACAGAAAGAAGCTCATTTGGCTAGATTGTAGTGACATGAGGTGAAGTGACATACAATGAAACTTGAACAATAAGTTGGGGTCAGGTTGTGAAATAGAGCAGTTTATATTTTATCCCAGAGGAAATAGAAAGCCACTGGTGTTGGTTGATTAGGAGTGGGACATTATCACATCTGCACTTGAAGAAAATTAATTTAGCAACTAGGTGGAAGAAGAAGAAAGAAAGTGAATGGATCAAAGAAAACAGAGAGAGAGAGAGAGGAAGTGGGAGAGGGAGAAGGAAAGCACTGGTGATGTTTAAGTTATATAGAAAGAACTTTAGAAAAGTAACCCAAAAGATCTACTACAGTTAAAATTAATAAATTTCACTCTTCTTTGCATCTGCTGCTCTACCTGGCTTCAACTCCACAGAACAAGGTGCTCCTGTGCATGTCCACCCCTGATGTCATTACCCTCCCCCCTTTCCTGTCTCCTTCTGGATGTTGTCTGCCCCTTTAGGTCGTACACTCCTTGAGGGTCCAGACTGTGTGTGTTTTTTTTTTTTTACTAATTGTATCTCCAGCACTTAGCACAGTGCCTGCCAAGTAGTAGGCTTTTAATAAATTTATTGGATTGTATTGGAATTTCTTACTGATCTCCCTTATTGGGGCACTTCAGTACCCTGGGACAGGGAAGGAATTAAGGTTGAAAATAAGAAATATTTTTCCATAACCACTAACTTTAGAGTATATTTTCATATCTGCTTAGATTAGATAATAAGTCAGGGTTAGCAGCAGGGCCAAAAGAGGGACAGAAGTTTAAAACAAGATTTTTTTTTTTTACAATGGAAGAGTGAGGGCTCACAAGGAATGTGAGCTCCCAGATTTAGAGACGTCTAGTGTCCTGGAAGTCTGAATGAAAGCAAATTATAGATGTGAGCCATAAGGTACCCTAGAGCTGATTGAGTCCAAACTCTTCATTTTAGAAATGAAGAAAGTGAGGTCCAAAGAGGTGGAAGAAGCAATTAAAAGATTAAGGGGTAAGCCAGTCTCATAGATCTTGCTAACTGTCATGCATCTGCCCTCAAGTCATGGCTCATTCTTTTTCCCAGGAAATCAGAGTAAAATTGGATACTTTATGGCAAATATTTTTGGTAAAGCTTTATTTCTACTCCATAAGCTAATGAAGAAAGTGATTGAGCACTGCAAATCCAACTTAATTCTGTGGGTATTGAGTAAAAATATAAAGAACTGTAATGCACCTCCCATAAAGACATATAGGATCCCAAATATGACCTTTCTCTTCTGGTGGTAGGTAATTAATGTTTATCATATATACCCTTTTGTGGTTTAAAAGACCTCCCCTTTCATTTAGGATGTCTTAAAACTATGGGCCAGTCATCCTCTTCCCTATTAAATCCACAATAGTTTCATTTTTTCTCTCCACTTTCCCCTTTATTCCACTGAGCAGGGGGTATTCATACAAACCAAGTTCTTCACAGTGTTACCCTAAGGTGTAACTTTTGCAAAAGCAGGATGGAGTCAATCAAGGATCATTACTTAATTTATGATACTTAAGATTAAAGCCAGCATTAACTCCTGTGGGCTTTATCTGTTTCTTTATCTATCTATCTATCTATCTATCTATCTATCTATCTATCTATTTATTTTATGATATCTGACCTGCTTCACTTTTAAAATTTCTTTCTCCCTTATACCTATAAAAGCTAAAAATTTCCTTGTCCTAAAAAACTACTACGATGTGCTCCATAAATTTGTATTATATCCTTATAGGTTTAGAAAATAGAATTTGCTTCAAGGAAACCAGAGTAGAGAAGAAGGGACAATGACTATTCTATTACAGGATTTAGAGCTGGAAAGGGACCTTAGAGATCATCTTGTCCTGAACTCATTTTCCAGAGAAGCAAACTAAGATCTAGAGAGACTAAGTATATTTCTCAAGGATATATGGCACCTTACAGGTAGTAGGACCTTAAATGTGAATGAAATAAAGAATCCTATGACAATATTAGCTACAAAGCAAAAAGCATCTGTATTTTAATTGCATCATATTTGGAATGAATGCATGAAAAATCATGTATTATATTTTTTACTCTGTGCCAGTTCTAAATTTCAGATTGTGATTTAAATTGTTCTACCTTTCTCCCAAAAATTATCTTGAGTGTTTGAAGCATTCATTCTGGCTAATGCCTGACTTGCCTATAGAATGTCAAGGAAAGGATTCCCTCTCCCCTAAACTACCTAGCTAACCTGCTCACTGAAGCTTAAAATTCATTTAACAAGAAGTAAATCTTCTTATTGTTGCACAGTTAGAGGCATATAATTAGTAGCACATGGACTTAAATCCCTCTTGAATTTTAAATAACTAAAACCAGATCCTGTTTTGAGATCGAATTTATATAGGGAGAAAACATTGAGCAATTACAGAGGGAAGAGCAAGAGGACAAGGCTGGAGAATAGTGTAAATGAACTTTGTTAATATGATTTTTGTCAAGGTTTCACCTTGGTTTAGACTGGGGGTGGGGAACCTGTGGCCTCAAGGACACATGTGGCCCTCTAGGTCCTCAAGTGCAGCCCTTTGAATCCAAACTTCATAGAAAAAATATCCCCTTAAAAAAAAATTTGTTCTGTAAAAGTTAGACTCAGTCAAAAGGCCACACCCCAGGACCTAGAAGCTGTAGATTCTACAGCTAATTTGTGGAATTAAGAAATTGTAGATGAAAAAAGATATAGCAGTTTTATTAATAACACAAAACATTTATAAGAAACCTTGAGTTGGCCTTTAAGGAACAGAATTAAATTTAGAATCACAGAATCATGGACTCTGAATTGGAAGGGACTTCAGAAATTAAAGAAAGGTTGGATGACTCCTTATTGATTATGGCATAGAGGCAATGCTTATTCAAGTACAGGTTAGACCAGTAGACCTTTGACATCCTTTCCAATTCTGAATTTCTGTTATTTCATTGACTCCAACCTAAATGACAAATATGTGGATATGAAAACATACAGAAAGATTTCAAATGTGGACACATCAGCAAGTAGAAATTTCATTCTGGATCTAATTATCAATAATAAAAAGGAAACATTTTTAGGAGTTGAAAGTGATGAGAACATTAGAGGGAAGTGCCCACTCCATCCAAAAAATATGTTAAGAGAAGGAGAGAAGAATTGGCTATAGTCTGACATACACTCTAGATTTTGGAAAAGCAGATTTCAGTGGATTCAAAGGAAAATTAGAGATGATCTCATGGGTTGAAATGCTTCAGGGGAAGTTAGCCCAGGAGACATGAGAGAGGCTGAAGAATAAAATTAGGACAACACAAAAGGAAGCCATACAATGGTGAAGAAAAGTTGTATTGGTGTCTGGAGATTAACATGGATGCAAAGGGAACTCATCAACTGACTCAGAATTTAAAAAGAAATGTATAGGCAAGGTCAAATAAAAGAACATGAATTTAACATGTGAAGAACAAAAGAATAGAAGAATGAGGCCCAATCCTGTAGAAAAAAATGCTGTCAGGAATACTAATGCTCAAAATGAGCTACGGCTGGCAAAGGAAGCTAAACATAACACAAAACACTTTTTAAATTGTATTAGAAGAAAAGGATAGGCTCTTTAATTTGGGTGGATGGAATTATGACAACAGAGAGAAAGGTTTTGTTTTTGTTTTCTCTCCAAAGGAAAATGACCTTTGTATTGGAAATGACAGAATATTAATTACCAACTGAGAGTAGCTGCCCAAGAAAATTAAGAAGATATTAAGAGTATTTATCTGCTCTTTAAGAATTTAAGTTTGCCCTTTTTTCCTTTAAGGACTCTTTACTCTTCCCTTTTTCTCCTCTCTCCTTTCTCCCTTCTTTCTCCCTTCCCTCTCCTCCTCTCCTTTCCCTTCTCCTTCCCCTCTCCTCTCTCTCAACCTCTTTCTTCTGTCCTTTCTCCTTCCTCCCTTCCCCAGCCTAGATAATGCTGTGGTGGAGATAGCTGAGGAAGCCATGGAGTCCACCAAGGCAGACATCACGGGGCTGTGCCAGGACGTGTTCTCCAAAATGACCACATAGCTGACAGGAGAGCTCACAATGAAGACTAGAAATTTCTGAAAAATATGAACCAACTGACTAGCTTGAAGTGTCTAGAAATGAAAGCTATTGCAATAAACATAAGTAGAAACCTAAAGGACATAGATCAGAAGTCTGCAGCACTTCATCCTTATCTGAATCAGATCACTTTAATTGAGGAGCAAATAACAGCTCATGAGCAGGCAGCTTACAAGTTGGATGCATATTCTACTAAACTAGAAACAAAGTGCAAGAAGTTAGACAGGTGATGAAAGAATTCTTTAGCACAAAGACTTTAACTATAAGAATGTCTTCCAAGAGCTGAAATGCATGGAATGGAACTTAGCAAAGTACTCAGCTTCAATTTCATAAATGAAAGCGGTGCTGCTGATCCAAGGAGAATCCCAATCTTTGGTTGGATATGTAACTTTTGCCTCATTTAACTTCCCTGGCCTTCCTTTAGCATGTGCTTCATTATGTGCCCTGGACCAAAGTTAAGAAATCAGGATCAACCCCTTCTAGAGCATACACAGATGAGAGGCTCGAGTCTCCCAGGCTCATACAGTACTAGGACGCTCCTTCCTTTCTTCCTCTCCTTCTGCAAGGGTTCATCTTCCACTCTTTGTTCTGAATGTCTCTCACCCCTCCTTAAAAGCCTGTTCTTGCACTTAAATAATAAATACCAATTTGTAACCCTTTTTAAAAAAGAATTCAGGAGTGGCTAGGGAGTATAATGGATAGAGCACCGGCCCTGGATTCAGGAGGAGTTCAAATCTGGGCTCAAACACATAACACTTACTAGCTGTGTGACCCTGGGCAAGTCGCTTAACCCGCATTGCCCAACCAAAAAAAAAAAAAAGAATTCAAATCATCTAGCTAAGATGAACTACATTTGGGGGTCCTAAAAAAATTGGTAAATGTTGTTACAGCTCCCTTGTCAATGAGATCTGAAAAATCATGGAAAATAGGAAAGCTACTACAAAACTAGGAAAGGGCAAATAATCAACTAATCAATAAATATTTATTAAGCACCTACTATGTGCCAGGCACTGTGCTAAGTGTTTATGTTAAGCTGAATGTTCTAGTTTTCCAAAAAGTGTCAGTGTAGCAGATGTCCAGTGGAAAATCCCAGTGATCTGTACTTGACCCTGTTTTAGTTAATAGTTTTATCAATAACTTTGATAAAGACATAGATGCTATATTCATTAAAGTTGCAAGAGACAGCTAAAACACCAGATGATAAAGACAGGATCAAAAGTGATTTTGACGTATTGGAACACTGGACTGAATCTAATAAATGAAACTCAATAGGAATAAATGCAGAGTCTTGTGCTTAGGTTAAAAAAAATCAGCCCCACAAATACAAGTTGGCGAAGGCATGAGTAGATAAACAGTAGTTATTCTAAAAAGTATCCAGGGGTTTTGGTGGACTGCAAATTCAATATGAGTCAGCAATGTAATGTAGAAGACAAAAAGAACTAATGCAATCTTGAACTCCCTTTAGGGTGGGCATAGTTTCCAGGAACAAGAAACTAATAATGTCAATGTACTCTGCCCTTGTCAGACCATTTCTGGAGTATTGTGTTTAGTTCTAGATTTTGTGGTTTAAGAAGGACTTTGATAAACTGGAGAGAAACCAAGATGATAAAGGCCCTTAAGGTCACTGTGTATAAGGATTAATTGAAGGAACTGGGGCTGTTTACTTTGGCAGGGAGAAAACTGGGGGGTGAGCGAGAGGTGAACATGTTAGCTGTTCATGTACATATTTGAAGGACTGACATATTGAGGAAAAGACCTGTTCTGCTTGGCCCCAGAGGGTAGAAGCAGGAATCTGTATAATTACCTGATATTGTGAATTAGATTAAGAGATATAGGGCAAAGACTGAAGAATCAAGGTATCACATGACTATGACTATATAAAAAACAAAATTTACCAGCTGCATAGATTTTCAGAGGTAAGTAGATAGAGTATGATAAAACGGAAAGGGAGCATTCAAATCTTATTTCTGTCAATGACTACCTGTGTGACTTTTGGGCAAGTCACTTACCCCATCTGAAACTCAGTTTCCTCATCTTTAAAATGAAGGAAGTGTAGCATATGACCTGTAAGGTCCCTTCCAGCTTTAAATCTGTTATTGTTAAAATTGGTTTATTTATACTTTTAAATAATCATATTTTCAAATTACTTGCACACTATAAAATCTTTTTGTATATGACTTTATTTTGTTTTGGTTTTTATTTTCTTCTCTTATAATTTATTATTTATAACATTTTTAAATTAATCCAGACTAAAAAAAATTGCTGGAGTAAGACCAGGGAAATAGTTGGTATCTTATCTGATTATCAGTATAAAAAATCACTGAAATTTTTCACATAATATGCCATTATCAGATCTATGCTTTAAGAATGAGAATAACAACTCACATTTATGTAGTAAATCTATAATGTACTTTCCTTGCAACTACCTTGTGAGGAAGGTGGTATAATTTTTATCATCATCTTTTCAGATAAAGAAATAGAAGTTCAAAAAACTGAGCTTACTTTACAGGTTCACATAATTAATAAATTTCAGAGCCAAGATTTAGAACCATGTCTCTGCTGACCCCAAGATTTTCAAGCCTAGGTAGGTAACTTGGAGAATGATTACACCATCAATAATCAACCAATCAACTAACATTTATTAAGAACTTACTATGTGCCAATCACTGTTGTGTTGATGATGATACAAAGACCCAATCCCTTCCCTTGAAGAACTTATATTCTAATGGAAAATAGAACATGTAAATAAAGTGTGTTAAGCCAAAAACTTAGGATGAGAACAGGCTTGTGGAAGGCGTGAATGATGAGTTCACTTCTAGATGATGAATCTGAGGTACTGGTATGATATCCAAATGGAAATGTCCAGGGTGCAGTTAGTTCAGGACTATAACATAATAGAGAAATAGGGGACTAGAAATAAAGATTTAGAATCACTTGGATAAGAAGTAATACTTGAAGTTTTAAGAGCAGATGAATTTACTGGTCTCACATTTACAATGTGACTACTCAGTTTCCCCATCTTTAAAGAGGGGATAATAATGCTTGTTCTTGAGTTGTGTTGTGAATCAAATGTGATTATGGGTGTAAGGTACTTTGAAAACTAAGGTACTTTGAAAACCTAAAGCACCAAATAAATGTAAACTACTATTACTATTGCAATTTACTTTATGAATCACTATATGTTAACTCATTCAGTGAAGCTGGGGTACAAAAGATACTTTCCTGTATTGAATAATACTGTGATAAACTGTAGGACTTCAAGGAGATTAGATCAGACTTTATTTTACCAATCTGAAAATAACCATTTCTAAGACTTGACAGGGAAGAATATGAACTGTCAGTAAGATTAGTTTGGCATGGCCTATTCTTTTTTTTTCTTGTAAGGCAATTGAGATTAAGTGAATCACACAGCTAGTAAGTGTTATGTGTCTGAGGCCGCATGTGAACTCTGGTCCTCCTGACTCCAAGGCTGGAGCTCTATCCACTGTGCCACCTAGCTGCCCTGGCATGACCTGTTCTTAATGAAACTATGTTAATCACTGTTTACTTTTCTATATGTTCATTAACCATCTTTTTGAAGATCAAATCTTCCCGGGAATTTGTCAAATTCAGTAACCCATCACTTACATCTTTATTCTCCTATCTTTTTTGAAAATCGGTGTAACATTTGCCCTTTGCCAATACTATGGTCACTCTTCTGTTCCTTAAAATAATTAAGGTATCTGACAGAGACTCAGCAGTCACATCTACCAGTTCTTTCAGTGCCCAATTATTTAGTTCATCTGAGTAATTAAAAACTATTTAACTATCCCCTTCTTTAGCTTGGATATCAACTCAATCTTAGCCTTTTTTGTTGTGTTATTTCCAATGTAAAGGCCTCCGTGGCAGAGAAAATGTGAAAGTCAGAATTAAGAGTTCTGCCTCTCTCTCTTTTGTCAGTTATCATAAAGGTAAAACACAAAACAAAATAATTTTGTTGTCTTTAGGTTTCTACATCAGCCTCATCTCATTTTGCACTTTAGCACTCCAAACACTTTATATGTGACTGTACCATGATCTTATATTCATCTTCTGCTACCTGCCATTGTTTCCAACTTCTGCAGCTAGCATTTGAAAATCTAAGCTATTTGACAGATTCCCTGTTCCACACACATTGGCATCTTTAGCGAGTTCCCATTTTTCCTTGTCATTGTTATTTTTCTTTGAGCCTTCAGAATTTCATTCTTAACATTTCCCCCATCCCTCCTGGGCTAACTTTCCTGGTAAAATTGTAGTCCAGAAGATCCCACCTATCCTTCCTCTGATTCATTTAAAATCTGATTTACACAAGTCTAGAGTATATATCAGACTATACTTGGCTTTTCAATCTTGAAGTCTAGAAGAAAGTGGTAACTTCCTCCCAGAGTTCTCATCATTTTCACTCCAACAATAATATCTTCCCTTTCTGTGCAAATAAGATCCAGAATAAAATTACTATTTGTGGGTTCCTCTATACTTGAGGTTAAAATTATAATTTAGAGAAGTCAAGAGGTGACTAGATACTTAGCTTTTGACAGAGAGCTCCAGTAGATGTTTGGATAATTGAAGTCTCCTATCATTATCATGTAATGCCACTATGCAAAATTTGTGGTCTGTTTCATGAATTGTTCACTTATTTGTTCTTTCTTTTCAGGTAGTCTTTTCAGTATTATACTCCCATGACAAAATCATTTCTGTTCCTCCTTAAAATTATTATCATCCAAATGTTCTCCACTATGCTTTCTCACCCCACCCTAGATTTCCTAGATTCATAGGTTCTCAGATTTTATTAAATTAACATACCATCTTAATAAACAGTACCAAGAAGAAGGCACAAGGCAAGCTCATTCTTACCAGCCTTTGTTAGGTACACTCCATCCCTGGCTAGGAGTCTATCATCCTTGCAAGCAAAAGTGTGCTGTAAGGTGCAAGGTGGGAGAAGTAATTATGATTAACATTAGAGAAGGCTCTGGGAAAGAGACAGTATTTAAAGAATGGATAAGACAGTCTAGATGTAGGGCGCAGTTTGAGCAAAGGCAGGATCATGCAGGAAATATATCAGGGGCATTGAATGGCTCAGTTTGACTTCATTTTAGAGTAGGTAGATGGAGTATTATGAAAAAGAAGATAGGGAAAACTGGGTAGATATAGATTGTAAAGTGCCTTGAATAACAGGCTAATCAGTTTCAATTTTCCTCAATAAACAATATGAAGGCACTGAAGTCCATTGAGTAGAGGAGTGACATAACTAGATAATAATATCTAATATTTATGTAGTGCTTTAAAGTTTATAAAACACTTTGTATATCCACTATCTCATTTGATTCCCACAACAATCCTCTGAGGTCATCTTCATCTTTTGAAGGAGGAAATTGAAACTGAGAGAAGCTAAGAAACTTTCCCAGCTAGTAAATGTCTGAGACCAGATTCAAACTCGTTTTTCTGACTCCATGTCAGGTGCTCTATCCACTAAGCCAACCTGAATCATTAGATACTCCTCTTTCTTTTCCACCATTATCATCTTTTCCTCTGCTCCTACCTTTTACTTCTCCATCTTTTCTTCATTATAATAGCAGCTAAGCATATTTACTAAGCTCTACAACTGTCCCTTTATCATTTTCTACACCTCCTTGAGAGTCTACTATCTAGCCACACACAAAGTTTAGGAGCCTTATAAATATAGTTTAAAATACTATACTCTCAGGGTTAAGTTCGACAAAACTGGCTGTGAATGGTATGATAAAGAAACTGCCCTGAGGATAGAATTTTCTAGTTTTTGCTGTTGTAAATCTAAGAATATAGATATCTAAGAATATAGATAATGAGGCAGATGAGATGGCAATTTAGATATAGAAGAAAGAGCCATGGCACAATGCTTGACACATTATAGGTCCTTGCTGTTGTTCAGTTGTGTATGACCTCATGGACTATACTATCCATGGGGATTTCTTGGTAAAGATATTGGAGCAGTTTGCCATTTCCTTCTCCAGTGAATTAAGGCAAACAGAGGTTATATGACTTACCCAAGGTCGCACAGCTATAAAGTGTCTCAGGCTAGATTTGAACTCTGGCTTTCCTGACTCCAGGCCCAGTGCTCTATCCACTGAGGCACCTAACTGCCCCATTATTTGCCTTTTATTAATGTCTATAGATGGTTTTTTGGAGTCAAAGATCTGGATATGAATCAAACTCTTCCACTTAAGAACTATGTGACCTCAAATAGTCTCATACTTTCTGTAAGGCTGTTTCCTCATCTATAAAATGGAGCTAATAATACCTTCCTTACTAAACTCATGAGGTGGTTGTGAGAATCAAACATTATAGCTTATGTAAAACTTTTTGTAAATTTTGTATCCACATCTGCTCTCACTATTATTACTATTATGGGAGGAGGTACTAAGTAAGTGAGGTGAAGGTAATTGATATGGGTGCAGATATTCAAAGAAGATAGAAAATATGGCATACCCCTCTCACATTTCATTGTGTGACTTCATAGATACATCTTGGTAATTTAGACCTATGCTTTAAGGCTTATTCATTAACTTGGAAATCCTAGAACAAGACATACTTAATTTATGTAGCACAATATTGCACCTGCACTGTACTTTTTTCACCACTAGTTTGCGTTGTTGGTAGCTTATGGCTCAGGAGTTCATTTCAAAAATTTATTAAGCACCTACTGTATGCAAGGCACTGTGCTAGATGCTAGGGAAACAAAGACAAAAATGAAATAGTCTCTACCCTCAAGGAGTTTACATTCTACTGAAGGGCTAGATTTACTTACTTCTTGGAGAAGTAAATACAGAATATACAAAATCGTTTCAAGAGGGAGAGGACATTAACACCTGGAGGAGTCCAGGTTGGGCAAAGGCAGAAACCCTCACTTCATAACCAGTCAAACCTTTACTAAAAATGCACCCAGTTAAGTCACTGATTCTTAATTCAATTTAATTCATTCAACAGACATTTATTAAGTATTATGTGTAAGGCAACATGAAAATTACCAATTAATGATTCAGAAGAATATATTACCAAACAAACAGAGAGTTTAACAGGAACTCTTCCTACTTATCATATTTTTTCAATTTTACAATTTCATCATATTATTTAATGTTTGCTCCAATTTCTTTTATAACTTTAACTATCAGTTTTTCCAGGTTGAATCTGTGTGTCCCTCTACTCAAGGATCAGATTCTCCACCTAGCTCGTGAGCAGCTTAGCCTTCTTCAGAGTACTTAACTGGGAATGATCATTAGCTGGTGGGTTTACAAAGCAATTGAATTGAATTGTCTTCACCCAATCCAATTACAAAATCAGATGATCATTTTCTCCTCTTTTCTCTTGGACCAGAACAACTCAAACTGAACTGAGAGCTGAACATAATTGTTCCTTGCCTTCAAGTCTGGCCAAATGACTAGTCCAGTCAAAAGAACTTTTTGAGTGTTGTAGGACTAGAAAGATTTTAATACACATGGAGCTTGAGTGCCTAGACATTTATGGGCCCAATTCAGTACCAGGGTAGGGAACCTGAAGCCTCAAGGCCACATGTGGTCCTCTAGGTCCTCAAGTGCAGCACTTTGACTGAATCCAAACTTCACAGAACAAATCCTCTTAATTAAAGTATTTGTTCTGTAAAACTTGAATTCAGTCAAAAAGCCATACCCAAGGACCTAGAAGGCCACATGTGGCCTTGAGGCCACAGGTTCTCTACTTCTGCAGTAACCATATTTATGATATATTGGAATAACTGGCTTATTAGTCTCTGCCTTTAGGCAAACACAAGTTATCAATCAATTTAATTTATACAGATACTTTTTCAAAACTATTTTCAAACCTGAACATTTTTTTTTCTGAACATTAATCAATGTAGTCAATGTCAAATGTATCTGGCAGTGATCCTGAAGCTACATAACTACCAAGTGGATGACATCTAAATGGAAGGTCATATTCAATAGTGAAATGGATAAGTGTCATTATTGAGAACATACAAGTGGAATACTGTAAAAGTTTGTAATGGGATATTTTCACCAATATCAAGTTAAAAGCATAGTCATTAAGTTTGCAGAAGACATCTATCTTGAAGAGATGAAGACAGCTCTTTTGAGGTAAAGGTAACAATAATAATATCTGACATACATGTAGCATTTTAAATTTTGCAAAGTCTTTTACTTACATCATGTCATTCAGTTCTCAAAATAATCCTGTAAAGTAAGCAACACACATACTATTGTCCATATTATACAAACCAAGGCCCAGATGAATTTACAGGTGAATTATATCAAACATTCAAGAATATTAATTCTGATGTTTTATAAATAGTTTGCAAAGCAAGAGAAAGAAGGCATCCTACTAATCTCCTCGTATGAGACAAATGTGATTCCGATACCAAAACCATGGAAAGATAAAGCAAAGAAAGAAGATATTGGGAAGAAACCAAGGCTCAGAGAGCTTTCATGACTCTTTTATGATTATATACATAAATAGTAAGAGTCGGAGGGAGAATTTGAATCTAAGTCCCCTAACTCCAAATCCAACACTTTATCTACTTTGTCACATTGCCTTTTAATGAAAATCAAAGATGACCTTTGTAAATTGAGAGAGAAATCAGAAACTAGTAACCTGAGGAGCTGGTTCAAAGAATGAACTTTAAATGGGATCAGAATCAAGTTATATCACATCGTGCAAAAAAGAAAATAAATTGACTGATCACTGAATTCAATAAACCAAAATTTAATTGAGAGATAGTTAATACAACATGTCAGCAATATAAAATTAGAAACAGATACATGAAAAATAAAACATATCATAGCAATCTTTTTTCTTAATTGTAATAAGCTTAATAATAAAATTAAAGGGATAATAGAAAAACATATATAATACCAAGATTAACATTAATGAGAAATAGATAATTCAAATAACCCAATCTTAGAAAAAGAAATTGAACTTTTAAAGGGTAAAAAAGAAACAGGTCCAGATGAATTATAAGACATTAAAGGACAATTAACACCAATACTATATAAAATGTTTGCAAAAATAGAGAATAAGCATCCCACCAAACTGCTTCAGTGTGACAAATACGATCCCAGTACTCCAAAATGGAAATATCAGGCAAAGAAAGAAAATGATAGAATAATATCACTAATCAATATCAAAGCAAAAGTATTAAATAAAATATTAGCAAAGATACTATACCAACATATTTAAAAGATTTTGCAACATGGGCAAATCAGGTTTGTACCAGGAATACAAAGGTCAGTTCAATTTTAGTAAAAAAATAAAATATAATAATAGACCATATTAATAACAAAACACAAAAAATTATTATATCCAAAGATACAAAAAAAGCTTTTGACATAGTACAACACCCATTTCTGTTATTAAAAACATCAAAAATCATTGAAATAAACATAACTTTCATTAATGTGGTAAATATTATCTATCAAAAATCAAGAGCTTATTGGTAGCATTATTGATAGTAGAGAAATACTGGAGATCATTTCTGTAAGTTTATAGGAAGTAAGTATGTCCACTGTAATCACTGTAAGTTGATATAGGGAGAGAAGGGAGCAGGTGATAAGCACTTATATTACACCTACAGTGTCAGGCCCTACACTGTCAGTAAAGTGCTAAGCACTTCACAAATATTAACTCATTTCATTCTCACACAACCCTGAGAAGTATGTACTATTGTTATCCCCATTTTACATTTAAGGAAACTGAGGCAAATAGAGGTTGAGTGACTTGCCCAGGGTCACACAACTAGTAGTGTTTGAGATTGGATTTGAATTCAGGTCTTTCTGAATCCAAGCCTGGTGCTCTAGCCACTGAGCCACCAGTGGCCTCTAAAGGCTACTGGATATTTCAGTGCAAGAAGACCTCAGGCTCTAAGGGAAGTTCCAGGATGCATCAGATGTTTAAGTATCAGAGGTTCAACTATCTAACAAGAACTTTGCAAAAGGGAGGGATGAAGTTCTTTCCTGATATAATGGATGTTATTCAAGGTTACAAAGGACTACTGAGAGTGTGCACACCTTTTCAGTTTATTTCAACAAATGCAGGTATTGCAACTACTGTATGCAAAGTATTGGGTTAAAAACAGAGGGCGAACAAAGAGTGACAGAATTCTTGCCCTCTTAGAGCTCTGGAAGTATTTAAAAATCGAAGATATTTTTAAAATCTATCTAGAATGGCTTAGGTGTCTAAACTTATGGATATAGGTTAAAAACCTCCACAAATACCTGTCATTCCTATGATTTATTATATACATAAAGTCATAGAGCTTTATTTCTGCAAGGGAGCATCATTTGATTATGGAAACCCTGGGAGACCATCATGGCAGAGTGAAAAGGGCACTGAACTTGGATCCTGAAAACTTAGGTTCAAATCCTTTATTCACAACTTTCTATTATCCTCATGATTTTGTCACTATATCTCAGAGCCTCTATTTTCCCGGTTTCCACATTTGTAAAATGGGGATAATAATACATGTATTGCCTACCTATGAGAAAAGTACTGAACCATAAAGCATTATACAAATGTTAATTTTTTTTAATGGTTCCTAAGAAAGACCCCTATACAGGGTCCTAGCCTTGATTTCCAGAATGTCTAGCTTTTTATATACTCATACTATATCATTCTAGCTTAAGTTGTGTCAGATAACCAAGGCTTCTTTCAACGAATTCCTGTTAGTTTAAATTCAAAAACAATGGAGCATCATCTTGAGAGTAGCTACCTTACTTTCCTATCTTCCAATGCTTAAAACATTGCCTGGAACATAGTGAGTGCTTAATAAATGTTTGTTGACTTGCTTGTTGTCTCAGCTGAATCATTAATAAATCAGAAATAAAGACATATTATATTAGCAATTGAAAATTATTGAGGCAGAATCCAGCCTGAATAGAAACAACCTCAGAAACGTCAGGGACCTAGTCCCTAAGAAGAACTTAAATAACGATGACAACAATAATAATAAAAACAACTAACATTTCTGTAAAGCTTACTATGTGCCAGACACTGTGCTAGGTATTTTAAAATTATTATCTCATTTAATACTCACAACAACCCTGGTAGATAGATGCTATTATTATCCCCATTTTACAGATGAGCAAACTGAAACAAAGACAGGGGCAAGTGACTTGCCCAAAGCACAGAGCCAGTAAATATGTGAGGCCATAGTTGAACTCAGGTCTTCCTGACTCCAAGCCCAGGACACTATCCACTGTACCACCTACCTCTGATTTTACAGATTCTATTATCAACTAATCAATGAATATTTGTTGAATACAAGATGGAATAATATGGAAAGGGAATAGTAGTTGAGCATGCACCAGACTGGGAGTCAGTCAGGAGACCCGAGTTATAGTCCCACCAACATCAGTTAGACCCGCGACCTTAAGGAAATCACTTCAATAGGCTTCACTTTCCTTATTTATAAAATGAAGGGATTGGATTAGATTAAATAAAAAATCTTTTCCAGCAATGGCCATTTCATTATTCTACAGAGCGCAAGATACTATGATTGGCAATGAGTGGAATACAAGGAAGTATTATATTTCAGAAGTAGGGAAATTCCATGCCGAGATTAACCCACAAAAGATAGCTTGCCCCAGCATTCCTAAAAGATTGTTGACCTAGTCACCGGAATATTTCATTTGTGCTAGGTCAGGATGTTGTTGCTCTTTCCATCGTCAGTGGTATTTTGCAATTTTCATCTCTCGTCTGGGTTTATGATCTCTTGTTTCCACTTGGCTTCAATCATAGCTAACTGTTTGGTGCTAAATAATGACCCGTCATCCACATTGTCAGATACATCTTCTGGCGTTCTGTAGAGTTTGGTTCTCGGTTCATAGCTGTCTGTGATTTATGGAATTCTGGTACACGACGTTATTTGTCACCAAAGCCTACAGTTTCATTGCTATGCTCAGAGCATATAAACACAGTGCTCGGCATCTATAGATCTTCCACCACTGTCTTAACTTTGGAATGGTGTTTTGTTGAATTAGGAAAACAGATGTGGCTAAATCATCTATGCCTCAATAAAGAGCAGATTAAACCCATGACCGGAGGAGGAAAGGTACAAAATAACAACAATAGTAATAATAATAATCCTTTGAGCTGCATTGCCCTTGAATAAAATATCCTTTATCCTCCACATAGCCATGTCATTTTGAATCTTCTGCTCAATATAAATGGAAATAAAATTTCTCCATTTATCAATGGTTTATGACAGTGGCATTTTTCTATCTTTCCTATAAATCATATATCCATCTGTATTTGGACTTGGAAACTGCCAAGGGTCCAATTCGTCACTCTTTTGTTCCCCTCATTTAGGCTTTTTTTTTTTTTTTGCTTTGGAAAAAATAAACCTTTTCTTACTTCTATAGAGGTACACTTTGGTTCTCACTAAAAACAAAACCACCAATAGTGAACTTACATTCCTGATTTCATTTTCTCTTTCTTTTACTTTTCTTTGTTAATTTTAAAAGTTAGATTCAGCATCTGTTGGTATTTAAATATACATTAATCAAGATAAGATTTCCTTTACTCTATGAAAAAGGCCAGACATTCCTAATTTCTATTTTGGCCAGTGACAGATATAGATAGATAGATAGACAGATAGATAGATAGATAAATGATAGATGTGCATGTGTATATATGTTTATTTATACACATATGTATATAACATATATGTGTATTTCTATACTTGTGTGTATATAACACATATGGGCAGCCAGGTGGTGCAGTGGATAGAGTGCCAGACATGGAGACAGAAAGACATCTTCCTGAGTTCAAATCTGGCTTCAGACATTTATAAACTGTGTAACTCTGGGCAAGTCACATAACCCTGTTTGCCTCAGTTTCCGCATTTGTAAAATGAGAAGGAAATAGCAAGCCACTCTAGTATCTTTGCCAAGAAAACACCAAAAGGGGGCACAAAGAATCAGATATAACTGAAAACAACTAAACAACAACATATAACATATATATGTGTGTATGTGTATATGTAGGGGCGTGTGTGTGTGTGTGTGTGTGTGTGTGTGTGTGTGTGTATTTCTCTTTGAGACCTCTTGAATAGAACTAGGAGACTGATGACCTATTTTTTAAAAAATTTAATTTAAATAAGAGCTTTCATGGCAGTAGCTTGCAATTATTTCAGCTACAATGAAAATAAGTATATATTCATAACTTTGGGGCCTAAGAAAAATAAAGACAAAAAAACTGAAACAAAAAAATATTATAGACAGCATTGCCTTTTTATTTAACAATAATGATAGCTAGCATTTTTATTGAACTTTAGGGATTACAAAGCAATCTATACAGGTTATCTTTTTTACTTAATTTATGAGGTCATGAGTGATAGGAGCATGTGTTTATGATACTCCAAGGTAATATCTAGACATAGGAATTAAAATGAGTCATCGACTCAATTATCTGGATAATTAAGACTAAAAAATATTTTTTGCCTGAAATAACTATACCCATTTTCTAACTGAGTTGACCTGCTGCTACTCTCTTAAATATTTATTACTAGAAAGTATTTTAGCATTTATTCAAGCAGTTTTCTCAATCTGCACATCACTTTGCTTGTATACAGTTTATGTGTGTGTATCTATGGGTATGCATATATATATATATATATGCACACATACACATGCATATATACATATATGCATATAAGCTTAACAAGAGACTATGTGGAATGTGGATAAAATTAGAATGAAAATTTTGATTTAATGCAATCTGTGCATGGCACCTTTACAGGAGAAATTGAAACTTTGAGGAGTTTGCAAATTTTTAAAACCTAAACTTCCTGTTCAAATTAGAAATAAATCAGAAACTCAAAGAAACACTGATTCATAGAATTTCAGAGTTGGAAGGACAATACAAGTCATCTAGTCTAAGCCCTTTCCCCTATCCAGAATTCCTGACAATGGGTTATCCAAACCCAATTGGAACACATCCAATAGACAAGTTACTACTCAATGACGTGACTGTGTTTTATTTTGTTTTGGTTTTTTTGCTTTTTTTTTTTGGTTAAGTGACTTGCTCAAGGTCACACAGCTAGTGAGTGAAAAGTGTCTGAGGCCAGATTTGAACTCATGTCCTCCTGACTCCAAGGCCAGTGCTCCATCCACTACACCACTTAGCTGCCCCCCCCCCAATTCTGTTTGACAGTGTTTTTCTCCCATTAAGTCAAAATCTGCTTTCTTGTAACTTCCATCTATTGGTGCTCATTCCACTCCTTGACACTGTCCAAAATAGGTCTAATTAGATTTGGAGTCAGAAGACTTGGGTTCAAAAACTATCTCCATCACTTACTAGAAGGCAGCTGGATGACATAGTGGAGTTCTGAGCCCAGAGCCAGAAAAACTTGAGCTCAAATCCAGCCTCAGACACTTATTAACTATGTGACCCTGGGCAAGTCATTTAACCCTGTTTGCCTCAGTTCCTCATCTGTAACATGACCTGGAGAAGGAAATGGCAAAACATTTTAGTATCTATGCCAAGAAAATCCCAAAGTGGGATCACAAAGAATTGGAAACAACTTAAACAACTCAATAGCCATGAACTACTACTACTACTACTACTGCTGCTGCTACTGCTGCTGCTGCTATTACTACTACTACTACCACCACCACCACCCAGATGATAAATGATTACATAAATGATGTAAATTACTTCACATTTCTTGGTCCATGTTTCCTCATCTATAAAATGAGAGGACTGGACTATAGGGTCTCTAATATCTCTTTCAGGTCTACATCAGAGGTCTTTAACTTTTTAGTGTGTGTCATGAACTCGTTGGTTGTCTAGGAGAAAACTAATACCTTCTCAGAATATTTTAAAATTTATAAAGTGAAATATAAAAGATTACAAGGGAACTGATCATATTGAAATTGTTGTCAATTTTTAAGAAAGTTTACATACCCCAGATTAAGAACCCCTTCTCTAGATCTATAATCCACTTGTCTATCTTAGATAACCACCTTCTTTTCCCAACATTTTCAACTATTATCTTTTCCCAAAAACTCTCCCTTCAACTTTCCTGTTCCTGTTGAGGACACTATCATCCTTCCACTCATCTAGGCTATTCTTTCACACACACTCTACATGATCAATATGCTGCCAAATCTTACCATTTCTACCTTTACAACATCTCTCCTATATGTCCATTTCTCTCCAGTCATACAGACTACCCTAAGTGTAGACCATTATCAACTCTCACCTGAACTTTAGTGATACTCTTCAAATCAGACCAGCCAGCTAAATGATTGTATTTACAACCTTTTTTTTTTACCAGTATTATTTTTATTTCAGTGTTTTTATTATCCTTATTTTCCAGATGAGAAAACTGAGGTACAGGGAGGGCTTAGTAACTTGTTGTCCTTTTTTAAAGAGGATCAATAATGGGTGATATTTTGACTTGTGTGCCTGAATTGGATTTAGGTGAGACAGAATTGCACAAAGTCATTCTCCTCAACTCTTTCTTCCCGAGTCGTTGAAGTGCAGTGGCAAGACAAAAGACAACTGCTAATGGCTTAGGATACATTGTATGACCTTGGTGTCATCAAGGACTGATCAAGCTCTAAGTACTACAGAGCACCTATTTCAGCCACTTTCATGGCTGTTAGAATAAGTTATTCCCATCTACCCATTCCACCAAGGTAAGTCTTCACATGCTTGGGGTAGATACCCCCTACTTCACCAACAGGTTTGAGGCCTGTCAGTTACCCTTAACCTGATTTAGCTCCTCTGCTGAGATGATTTTACCAGGGTGTGCCTTCCTAATATGCGATAGCTTCTTCAAGCCATAGATTAGAGTTGAGTGACAGTTAGTTAACAAAGGTGAATAAGCTGAAAAGGGCTTGGTAAACTCTCACACCAAAGGTGCTAGTCTTCATTGAACACTCCAGCTGAAGGTAGTGGCTAGGTTAGGATTCTCACAGTTCCTGGATTTGGAAGAATAATTCAGATTGCCTCTGCAATTATACTGGGGAATATAGAGACAGAGAAAGAAAGGAGTTGAAGAAGGAGCCAGAAGTATAAATTCAGGCTGAGCTTTACTTCTAAGAAGCCTGAAAAGCTTCAAGTAGTCAAGATGTGTCAAAAAAAATTTCCCCCAATCACATCCTCGGTAATCTTTCTCCAAAAGAGAGAAATGGTGCTTGATTAGACTGAAACAAGACCAAATAACATTTGACAAGAATTGGGCTTTTAATATATAGGATGTTTGATCATACCCACCTAGCTCCCCACAAAAAGTAGAGTGCCAATTACAAGAGGTATAAATATAATTACTTACACAGCAGCAAACATATCTTTTGAATCTTAATATTCCTAAGGCAAAAATCTAATAGTGTTGTTCTCTTGTTCAAAAATCTTCAGTGGCCTCAAGGATGAAATATATAGTCCTGCCATTAAAATTCTTCTATGAACTGGCTCCAGTCTATTTGATATTATTCCTTTTTGTATATGATATCCTGGAAAAAAACAGTGTGATAAGCTCTTCCCTAAACTTTAGAATACCATCACCCAGATCTGGACCTTTACACAAGCTGTCCTACCATGACTAGAAAGTTTCCTTCAAGGTTCAGTTCAGCTATTCATGTGAAATCTTTCCTGATCTCCCAAGACATTAATGTCTATCCTTCCTCAAGTTATGTTGTTATTACTTATCAGTGTCTATGTCCCCACCACCACTACCTGTAGTTGTAAGCTTCTTGAAAGGTAAGTGCTATTTCCTCTTATAATTTGTGTTCCCTATACCTAGGACAGTACTTTATACATGCCAGTAAATATTTCAGTACAAGGGATAGTAATTGTTCAATGTTTGAAATAATGCTAGTGCACTTAGTCAAAATCTTTCTTCACTTGCTTGTCAACTCACCCACTGTGCCTTATATAAAATACTGAAGAAAAGATGAATGACATACTTCACTCTCATATTCCTTCACACATAACCAGCAAAACAAAACTAAAATCAAATTCTCTTCAATTCTACAAGCATTTCCCTGGCGTATAGTAGTGGGATTTGTTTAAGTACTGTTATACACTTGGATTTTTATTAGTAAAGCCCTCCCTTTGACAGATCATCATTCTTATACAAAAGTAATATTTTTCCCATGAATACATGGACTCTCTTCACATTACAATTCTTTAACTATGTACTAAAAGTTCTATTACCATAAGGTGAGGATGGCAGAATGAGAACAGATTAGAAAGAGTTAAATGAGAAAGCTTTTTGCGAATGATTTTTTAACTTTTTTTTTCAAAAGAAATTAAGAATGGACTCATGGGGACAGATCCCAAGAAGAATGAGAATACAGAGAAAGAGAAAAATTGATGGATTTTTCCTTCTGGGAAAAAAAATTATTCTTGTTATTAAGGTTTTTATTCCTTACTAAGTATGTCCTTAGAACTCAGAATTCACAATGGCAAATAAAACTAGATTTTTCTGTGATGGGCATGAGTTTTTAATAGCTTCAAGAGTATAGTAAACAAAATGCTTGACTTTGATGTAACCAATGAGCAAACAGTTTTCAATTGTTGAAAATAACAGGAAACATTTAGGAAAGACTTCTAAATGATCATTAAGCATTCAAGATAAAGGTTCATTTCTTCCTGATAGATTTTTCCTTTAATGTAATATAAAAGAATACTCAGCAAATTGAGTAGTTTAGTGAGCAATAAAGCAAAAACTATCTTGGCAAAAATAAATCAGGAAAATAATGCATGGGTCTCTACAGTGGGTGAGGTTCTATGTTTGATGATGTGAGAAAGATAACATAACTCCTGGCCTCAAGGAAACTACTCCTCTAATAGTTCCCCTCCCCCACCCTCTCCAACTCTAAAATAGCAAGATAATACTCCTTATTCTAACATTTGAGACTTTCAATAATCTGATTCTACCTCCTCTCGCCAGCCATCTTTCTCCCCCATTAGCTCTCAATACAGTTTGTTTCAATTAAAACAGTTTTCAAACTGACTCTTAAATACAGCTTGCTTCTCTTGGTCTTCATGCTTTACGTTTGGTTTGATTTAGTATTTTTGATTTTTTAATTGCTATGTGGAGGTCTGGGAAGCCATTAGTGTAAAAAACTCCTGAGTGGGGAATCTCCTTTCACCAATGCAGAGCTATACCTCAACTACAGAATAATTTTAGGGAATTGCATAAACTACTGTAAGATTAAGTGACTTGCCCCCTAGTCACAGTGAAGATCAGCTAATACTGCTAATATTTTCAGGGGTAGACTTGGAGTCTTCCTGACTCTGTCTTATCAATTGGGCCAGCCTACCTCTCATTCTGGTTGTCTCTGTAATAAACTCATCCCCTCTTCACCTCTTTATTCAGATCCTATCCATCCTTCAAGGCCTACCTCTACCATGAATTGCCTGAATACTCTTCCCCATAGTGATCCTTCCCTAATTCTGGCCTTCTATAGCACTTCTTGTCTATGCTATAAATTTTGTCATTCCTGGAGCAAGAATTATACCTTATATTTCTTTTCCAATTGTCCTAGTCCCCATGGAAGATAAGCATGCAGAAGGTGTACAATAAATGTTTAATTAAATTGAATTTATCTTTTGTATGGTGGGGTTTTTTTGTTTATTTTTGTTTTTGTTTTTGTTTTTTTGCCTAATCTGTGATGTTGCCAGTTAGGAAACTCCCACTAATGAAACTCCCTCTACCATCATAGATCTCCAATTGTTCTGTGACACATAATCTTAGAAAGTTGTCTGGGACCCTGGAAGGTTACATGTCCAAATTACAAAGTCAATTTGTGTTAGTAATAAGATAGTAATTAGGTTGCCCCCCATCCTCCAAAAAAAGAAAGAAAGAAAAGAGAGTTGTTGAAATATTTCCAAGTACACAGAAAGAACAGAAAGTGAACACAAACAAGCAAGACTCCTTTAAAAACTACACACTGAATTAATTTATACTTAAAAAAGAAAAGTGGTTTCAGGTGCAATCTTTTCTATTCTACTTTGTTTCGAGAAATGCTTCTTTTATTTGGTGGTTTTTAAGTTCAAAATTAAAATAAAATCTAAAACATTTTAAATAGTGATAATATTAAACCCAAATAATGATGTGTTATTACTGGGAGGAAATAATTATCCCTCTACTCCAACTCCTTGGGAATATATAAGTGAATAATATTTCTTTGGTTTCCTAAACTTTGGAGCTATTTTGATTCTTTTCAGGTAACAGAAGATCAGTGGGGAATATTATAGTAAAGGAGAAATGGGCATGTGATTTGACATTCTCAAACTAGACAGTAAACTGCTTGTATTTAAACTCCTTAAGGGAATGATCCTACGTTAGATAAAACTGTAGCTCTACAAAGCTCTAGTGTATCACATTATGTAGATGCTTATTAATAAATGTTGTATGATAAGTGATAATTTTTCACTGTGTATGTTACAACCTCTTCTTTCTTATATAAAAATCTCTTTAATTCTGCTCTAATGACCTATTTCTCTCTCTCTCTCTTTTTTTTTTGCTTTTTTTTTTTGGTGAGGCAATCAGGGTTAAGTGACTTGCCCAGGGTCACACAGCTAGTAAGTGTTAAGTGTCAGAGGCTGGATTTGAACTCAGGTCCTCCTGACTCCAAGGCCAGAGCTCTATTTTCTGTGCCACCTAGCTGCCCCACTTATTTCCCTTTTTACAAATGCATTGCAGAATGTGATCACATATTCTCAATTAAGCATCTTCCAAACCTGTATTCTTGCAATATTCTAAATAGTTGGCTTCTTAGATTATGTTTACATGTCATCTTCTTCCAGTTTGCATGTATTTGTATATGAAGTCTTTCTTTCTCTCAGAACTCCATACACTATATCCCTAGCCTTCCATAAGATAATGTGATTCATATCACAGTTCTTAACTTTAGCTTGTTTTATGCATATTTGTCTAATTTTCATTAGTTCTTCAGGGCTTCCTTTGAACTCTCACTTCTCTCTGCTCCTTTGACTCCTGTCTTTTTTTGGTTGTGCCATTTGTATCAGACTCTATTTTCTACCCTTCTTGTATTCGTATTTCTGAGTTCCTGGATTCCATTTACAGGGGGCCTGTTATCCTCATTTTCTTTTATCTTTCTTTCCATTAATTTCCTTTGCCTTTCCTCCTCTATTGATCTAAGATTAAGTTGTCTCCCTGGAGGTAAATCTACCCTTGTCTGCTTCCCTCAGCAGGAGAAACCTTGTACCTCCCATTGTCATGCTGTGCAGAAGCTTCATCCCTATCCAGTTTCCTCATCTTTTTCTCCCTCCCACTTCTACTCGTTTAAAAAAAAATTTACTCCATTTCTTCCTGAAATTCTTATTTCATGACTTCCTTACAGTCATTTGAAAACAAATTACTCTCAACTGTTTTATTTTCCTCTTGATTCTGGGTTCTTAATTATGTCAGGCTATGTTGTTTTTGAGGAGTTTGCATTGTTAATAATAACTGCCCCCATTTGTAGATGACCTTTATACCGAAAGAATTAACTTTTTTTTTTTACAGGAAATGGTATGATGCTTTAGTCCTCTTCACCTGGAACAATTTTCCTACTTATTCATCACACTTCAGTGATTTTTTGAAGTTATGTATTTGACACTATGCACCTTCCGCTCCATCTTAAGACCCCATCTTCCCATGGCTTCTAAGACACTGAAATCTCATAGTATTCCTATTTCTCTGAATGTTCCTTTTGTATCTCTTTTGCTGACTCCTTATCTTTCCACTTTTTATTGCAGGTATTCCAGAAAGTTGTTCCTATACCCAATTTTCTTCTTTTTCTACATGTTTCCCCTTGATGAGCTCATCTATCATCTTTCTGTAGAGGACTCCTTTATATCCTCAGCCTGATGGACATCTCTACTTGGATGTCTTTCTAGCTTTTAAGGATAATATGTCCAAAACTGAACTCATCCTGCCTTACTCTCCCTGTCCTCCTAACTTCTCTCTCTCCCTTCTTCCCATGCCTGCCTCAGATGTCCATAAAAATTCTTCTTGGAAAAACGATTCCTTGCCTCCTCAGATTTCTCATTTTACTTTGCCTAAATCTCAACTATCTCATTCTCTTCTATAAGATAACTATTAGAGTTTATATACACACATATGTGTGTATATGTGTGTGTGTGTATGTGTGTGTATGGAGTAGTTAGGTGTTGTGCGGAACCTGAAGTCAAGAAGATTCATTCTCCTGAGTTCAAATCTGGCCTCAGAAACTTACTAGCCATGTGATATTAGGCAAGTGACTTAACTCTGTTGGCCTCAGTTTCCTCATCTATCAAATGAGCTGGGGAAGGAAATAGCAAACCGCTCTAGTATCTTTGCCAAGAAAACCCCAAATGGGGTCATGAAGAGTCAAACATGACTGAAATGACTAAACGACAACTTATGTGTAGGTGTATATGTATGTATAGAGAGACTATATTGAGAAGTAGATCCTGTGAGATAGGAAATTTGAATATATGAAAATGTGCTTTCTTGGCTCAAAGGAAAATAAATGTGTATATGAGTATTTCACTCCCATATAATGGGTTACCTGATCAGCATCTGCTTAGTTTAATACATGGATCATTTTTAAAAATTATTTTTGATAGTGAGAGGATAAAGTAGATAGCTCAAATGCCTTTCCAAAATTCAAACACACTACATGGATGACATTTTCCTGATGAAGTCACTATGGCATGCCTTGCTTTTGATGCATTTATGCTAGCTCTTAGCCATTACTGCTTCCTCTTCAAAGTGTTCATAAACTACCCATTTAATTTTGTTAGAAATCAAGAATTAGCTCAATGGCTTATTATATGAAGGGTTTCTCTTAGTTTTCATTGAAAATAAGGGTACCATTTATCCTCTAGTATCCTCAGAAGTAGTTGGGCCAGGTCTGGTGATTTGAACTCATAAAATGCAGTCACATATTCTAACACTATGTCTTATTTTATCTTGGATTTAAATTCCATGTTAATCACATAGAAAGTACTATGCTGCCCTGTCTGATGCAAAGAAACCGAGAAATCAGAAGGAAAATAAGCGGTTAGTATTTATCTTTTCTTCATGTTTCCTCTCAAGCTATTTAAAGAGCCAGAGAAAGTCCTCCAATATATTGGGCAAATATTCTGAGAAGAATTTATAGAAAAACATGGATTAAAAAATGCCTAAGATAAGGAGAATTTGAGGGGTTTGAAATCAAACAACAATCCAATCAGATCACAGACCCAGCAAATCTCAGCTCATTTGAGGCTTTAATTCTAATATTATTCATAAAGCGCCATGTCACCTTTTTAAAATTCATTTTCAGTTACCTGCCCTTGCTCCTAGCTTCTCTTTATACCTGTCTTTAAAAAAAAATTAAGTTATTTGACAAGTTTCTTGGTTATCCACCAGTATCTCTTTAGATATTCTTTTACCTTTTCCCCCCTCATTTTGTGTTTTTTTAAAATTTTTTTTATCCATGTAAGTCCCCTATTCTTCCTAAGCCAGTTTCCTTTATAGAAGAGTAGATCATAGGACCCTAGTCATGCTTTTTTTTGAACTATAAAATCAATTTCCCCCAAATATACATATTCAACTAAGCTTGGCAGTCTCCATATCTAGGTTATGGATTCGACTGTGTTTGACATAGTCTGGCATTCCCAGACTTTGGGGACCTATGCCACTTAATAAATGCTAGTTACCTGACTAAGATAACCTCTTCTCAATTTTCCCATTATTTCAAATTCCATAATAAGTTGTTCTTAATTAGTTAGAATCAGGTCCAGAACAGCAGATTTCTGGATCAACACTCATAGCTCTCTGCTACTTGTCCTAGAATTGAGAATGCAGCTTAACCTCTTTAAGCAAGTTATACTATTTCCTATAGCATTGAGTCATTAATAGTCATTAGATTTGGCTTGCTTAGTGGAAGTCTCAGAGTACGTCCAGCAGTTGTGTCATCTTTTGTCTGATCCTTTCTCTAACATTAATTCAATTTTTATGTTTATGTGAAGGTCACATCAAGTTCTTCCCAAGGGTTTGAATCATCAAAAATATATCTCTTGGATACTAAGTATCTGCAGTTATTGTTTCATTTGATTCTCACAACAACCTTGGGAGGTAGGCAATGTTATTTCCATTTTACAGTTGAAGAAATTAAGAAAAACAGAGATTGAGTGACTTGCCCAAGGTCATGCAGCTAATAAATGTCTGAGATGTAATTTAAACTCAGGTCTTTCTAACTTCAGGTCCAGGACTCTATCCACTGTGCCACTGGGAACAACATGATCAGAACTATATTGTCAGAATATTCATTTTGAAACTGTATGGAGGTTAGATCGTAAAGGTAAAATGCTGTCTGTAGGAAGATCACTTTTAGTCAAGGGAAGTTCATTTTTCCTCAGTCTTCTTTTATAATATTGGAAATGTGCTTCCACAGGAAAACTCCTCCAGTAAAACAAACTGAAAACTTCTGTCTAACACAAGTTACATTCCAACCTGAAGATTCCTTAATTTGGAGGCTATCAGTTGGCTTACATCAATACATCAGTGAATGTGTCCTTGCATCAATGTGGGTATTCCTTCCCTCGGTGAAGATCACAGCACATCTAAGCCTTCTTGTCCTATGTAATCCCTCCTGATGCCTTCCCAGGAACCATTATGTAGCATCTCCACCAAGGATCTTTTTTTAAGAGCTCTTCTCAGGCTTTTTGACACATCCTTACCACAAATCTTCCCTTGGGCACTAACCCTCTTTCTTCTCACAGAAACTACAGTGGTTTTCATTTTTCTCCTGTAAATCTTTCTGAAATCAAAATGGACAAAATAGACCATATAATGATTTGCCTTCTTTTTTCCCTCTTCCTACTTCTCATTTATCTTTTTTACCTTCCTTTTTCCATCTACCTTCATTTCTTTGGCTTCCCCACCACCATTAACACCATTTTTTTTCTGTTTATAGAATCAAAGCACAGTGTCAAAAATATAACTGGTGGCCAATATGTATTTTTGATCATTGAAAATTAGGCTTATTATTGCTTAGAGTTTGCCCCAAATCAGAAATACACTTATTCCTTTTTATCTCTGTTCTCCCATAGCTCAGGAACATCAATGCCTATAAATATGTCTTAACAAGATTCCCCTAAGTTACAGTATGTATTTTGTAAAGGAGCAAACACATGCCTTATGTATGTATGGGTCACAATTAAATTTTCCATGATTCTACCATGATGGTACTCTTGGGAAAATGTATTTGAAAAGAAGTAATCAAAATACAATATTTTCCTTTCTGTTAAATTATGAGAAAAATAAGTGGTCAAAGACACTAAAACTATTTTTGTGCCAGACTTGTGATTTCCTTGGCATGTAGTGGTTCTCAAACTTTTTGATCTCAAGATCCCTTTTGAAATAAAAACCCTTCTAAAAAATTATTAAAAATTCCACTAAGAGCTTTTGTTTATATGGGTTATAGATATAACCCATTCAGTAGATATAACCAAGTTCAGTATCACTTGTGATTTTTTTAATCATCACTTTGTATTAGAAATTAAAACATCTTAATATTATTATTAATATTATTATAATATTATTATGATTTTTAAATCATCACTTTGTATTAGAAATTAAAACATCTTAATATTATTATGAAAATAGCTCTGACACCTCTGTTACCTGAAAGGGACTCAGGGATCCCCAGGGGTCCTAAAGCATACTTAAAAATTATTTTTAATATATCCTCCATTACATGTTAAAACCAATTTTTACATTTTTTTAAAGTTTTGAGTTCCAAATTCTCTGCCTCCTTCTCTCTCAAGAACTACTAGATAAGAAACTTGTAATATGGAGACTCCCTCTCCCAATGAAGATCAGTACCTGCCTTACAATTTATAGTCTTAGAGAATTCTCTAAAGTGCTGAGAGGTTAAGGGACTTGTCTAAGGTCATACAGTGTGTATCAGAGGTAAACCTTGAACACTGAGGAGGAGGGATTAAACTTGCTCTGCTTATCCTCAGAGGGAAAAACCACTTGGAGGTAGAAGAGGGAAAATTAGATTTGATGTCAAGGACTAACTTCTTAATAATCAGAACCATCCAAAAGCGAAATGGTTTCCCTCAAAAAGGCATTAGAGGAGGTAGCTAGGTGGTGCAGTGGATAGAGTACTGGTCCTAGAGTTAGGAGGACCTGAGTTCAAATCTGGCCTCAGACACTTGACACTTACTAGCTGTGTGACCCTGGGCAAGTCACTTAACACCATTGCCTAGCCAAAAAAAAAATACATTAGAGGTCTTCAAGCAGAAACTGGATGACCAGTTGACAGTGTATTATAGTGGGAATTCTTTCATGTAGGGGTTGGCCTATATGATTACTGAGGTCCCTTCTTAATCTCAAATTCTGTGATTCTGCACACACATCTTCCTGCCCTAGGATTCCAATTCTCCATCCATCAATCTGTGTTATATTTCACAAATGTTGTAAAATTATGATGTAGTCATCATTTGTAACAATCCCTGAGTAAAAAATTGCATATATTTTGACAATTTCACTATTTAGATAACCTGTTTACATTTCTCATAGACTTTTAACATTATCATTATTGCACGACAAATCAGCATGCTGCTGATTCAAAACTATTCATTTATACAGAAGTTCAGGACAAGTTCAGTATCACTTGTGATTTTTTTAATCATCACTTAATTGTACTATCAATTCAGAGCACTTATGGGGCTATATACCCTTAAAAGTCAGATTGTGGCATATTTTTAGGTATTTTTTCTTGGCTTTGCTTTTTAAATTTCATTAATCAAGTATAAAGGAAAACCCTCAGTTTTATCTCCAAATTGCAGTGAGGAATGATGAGTAGCAAATCAAATTTTAATTGCCTGGATCCTCATTGCTTGTCCCTATTATAAGAAATGATGATTTTGCAAAAACAGGCATTGCCCCCACCTAATGATCTCATTGTAATTAAGAGACCTGAACTCTAAATCTGAGCTACTCTGGAATTGCCATATTAACTTGTCAATGCACTTTTCCATCGTTTCTTTTTTTTTTTTTTTTTTGCTTTTAAAAGCATTTATGATTTCTTACCAATGGAAACTCCATTTTTTTTTAAAACCAAAATTTCTAAATTGCTCCTAGGAATCTGGGCAACATTTAGGGTTTCAAAATTTAAACGATAAAAATTTTCCATTTGCTTTTGTTAAGATAAATTAGAAAAGTAACATCTGGAAAAGTATTATTTCTAGTACAAATTGATTCCATAGTTTTCAGGCACATGCTTATTTTAAATCAAATAAACCATTTTTTGGCAGCATGGTGGAGTAGAAAGAGACTGAGATAAAGAGTCAACCCTGGATTTGCCACTTAGCTCGAGTAAATGAATTAGGATCTCTGAACCTCCTTTTCCTTCTGCGTAAAATGAGAGGGTTGATCTAGAGAAGCTAACACTAAAGTTTTCCAGATCTCTTTTGCAAATGATTAATGCTTCAAAACAGACCAAAATAGCTTATTATTTAAATCACTTTCTCTAATATTACTTTTTTTTACCAATTGTCATCTTATTTTAGTTTTGATGGGCTTTAGTTTAAAGTTACTACTTTTGATAAGTACCTATTGAGGATAGCCATGTTATATGTCTGATTACTATAGTTTCTGAGAAAAATTTTGAGGTGAAAATCACAATTAGCTTAGGCTACTTATCAGTAGGAGACCAGTCAAAGGACCAGCTGTTCAACAAATTATTTAGATATTCAATTGCTTGCACCATTCGTATGTCTTTTCTTCTACTGTTATTGCACGGATAAGTCTTACTAATATAGTCTCAAAAGCCTTATGATTGCAAATATGGTACATCATCCATTAAATGCCACAAATTAGCAACTCCTGTAATTGATGAGATCAAGAATTCTTTTTGTTCCCTTGGTTGATGAATGTTTTTTCCCACTTGTACTTCCTTCCACTTAACATTGTCTTTATCAATGCAGTATCAACCTCAGTGACAAATGTGATTTAGCATTCTATCTTGAGGTAATGTGATGGCATAATAACAAATTCCCAAATAACTGCTATTTATTTCCAGTGGAGTTCACGAATTTTTGCCACACAGAACTAATTCTACAAAGTCGCACAGATACAATGAAGAGTGATTGGGCATTCCTGTGTTGTGCCAGTCACTTCACGGGAGGATTTTTTATTGTTTTTTTTTTAATTTTCTTGTTCATTCACTTTTAAAACAATATGGATATTCCTAACAATTTAGGCTATCCAAAAACCTACTTATTGAGGGATTTTGGCAGAAGTGTGATTTCAGTGATATAAACAGCTCAATTTTTTGGCAATTTCATTAAAATAGACCCACCATTTTGTTTCTGGGAATATGAATTCAACAGAGAAGAAGAATGACCTCCTCTATAGTGAAATATTCTTCAGTTACACTTGAGTGAAATGAAGTCACACTTCAGAGACTGGTGACTTCCCAGCTCTGTCTCCCAGCCACAGGTTTTTTTTTGAATGTAGAAAAAAGTCTCTATCTAATATTATTGGATTTAGAGCTATAAAGGATCTCACAGATGATATAATCAAATCCTGTCATTTTATAGATGAAAACAATTGGGAACCATAGCCACTAAGAAAGTAGGTTACTTGAGAAATTGTGTCCTAAAGAAAACTAAGTGAACAAACTAAACCTCTTTTAGTCAAGGTGTCTGAACTTATGCTTTGTCCATATGCACTAGGGCAGATAAGGTGGCACAATGGATAGAGTGCCAGGCCTGGAGTCAAGAACACTTATCTTCTTCACTATCCTAAGTTCAAAACTGGCCTCAGATACTTACTAGCTGTGTGACCCTTGGCAAGTCACTTAACCCTGTTTGCCTCAGTTTTTTCATCTGTAAAATGAGCTGGACAAGAAAATGGTAAACCATTTTAGTATCTTTGCCAAGAAAACCTGAAATGAGGTCACAAAGAGTCTGACATAACTGAAGATGACTAAACAAATGTGTGGAGGGATAATATTATTTTCATTATTACTGTAGCCTCTTATCAGTTAAGAGGCTAATTGGAAGTATAATTTTCCCAACTGGAAAGAAGGATTGAGAAGATCATGGGAGTTGGAAGCCTTGTTAGACGAGGGGAAAGTCCTAGAATCTTTGAGCCCCACAAAATAGAAAAAGGGGAAGCAGATTTACCAGTACCAGCAGCCAATCAATTCCAAATTAAGAGAACTGCTACTCCAAATTGAACATAATCATGAGTAGTTATAGCTTTGTTTGGCTCACTGACTTACTTAAGGAGCAATCTATCTAGACAGAATTTTGTGGTTTTCCTGCCTATCACTGCTAATGGGATCTGATGAAATTGTCCTCTATCTACTTTATCCCTTTCCCTTGCCTCATCACTGGCTAGCAAACTGACATCACTTATCCTGAGAAGTTCCCTTCTATCTTTAAACATTCTTTATTTGTTGTACATACTTGTACAATGTCTTTTATCATCATATAAAGATAAGCTGATTTTCACTACAGATTGAGTAAGTGTTGGATATAAAAGAGTGGACCACACAATGGGGAAGGGGAAAAGGAAAACATAAACCAAAAGCTCTCAACTTAACTACTATGATTCTTTATCAAACCTCTCTCTCTCTCTCTCTCTCTCTCTCTCTCTCTCTCTCTCTCTCTCAACAAAATTTCTTCATTATATTAGTAATAGAAATTTAGATATGCATAAAATTTTATAATTTATGAAACACTTCCTCACAACCTTCTTGTGATTTAGATAGTGCAAATATCATTTTTTACCATTTTACAGATTAAGAAACCAAGATGTGGAGAGTTAAATGGCTTGTCTAAGGCTACATAGTTAACAAGGAGCAAAGTTGAGATTTTAAACCAATGTATTCTGGTTTCTAAGTAAGGCACTACATATTGTTATCTCTAGGGGTCACTAGAGTTAGTAGACAAGTACAGTTGTTCAATTAAATCCTACACTAGCTTGATATAGTGAAATAGGCACTAAATTTGTAATCCAAAAGACCCAGGTTCAAGTCATGGATCTGCTATTTAGTGACTAGCTGGATGACTTTTGGCAAGTCATTTAATTTCACCAAGACTTAAATTCTTTGTCAGTGAAACAATGAAATACTAATCCTACCTCACAGGGTTATATTACCCCCAAAATGAGAAAAGGATAGGGATAGGGATTGAACCTGGGATTCCATTGGCAGAGGAAGCTAAAAGTAAGGAATCTTTTTCTATGGACACTGGATAACAACTTCTCTGCAATTTAATGTCTTAAAAAGTTGAAAAAATTGCCTGGGGGGGAGCCAAGATGGCGGAGTAAAAGCTGTGACTTGCTTGAACTCTCCTCCAAACCCCTCCAAATACCTGCAAAAATGGCTCTAAACAAATTCTAGAACAGCAGAACCCATAAAAAGTCAGAGTGAAACAAATTTCCAACCCAAAACAACCTGGATGGTTGATTGGAAAAATCTGCTGCACTGGACTGAGAGAGAAGCAGTGTTTAGTGCGGATGCAGAGGCAAAGACCAGGCCTCAGTGAACCCAGAGCAGGCCTCAGGGGACTGATTCAAGGGCAGCTGTGGCAGTTTCCAGACTTCCCAAACCACAAAAGCCAAAGACAACTTAGGAGGTCAGTAGGAAAAGTCTATCAGACCTGGGTGAGAGAGAACCTCAGTCCCAGCCCCAGTCCTGGCACAGCACCAGGGCAGCAGCTGCTTCCAGAGCTCTTGGCCCACAGATGGAGGGGGAATGGAGTGGATGATCAGAGGGGGATTACAGGGATCTCTTTACTGGTGCTGAGGCAGGAATCTCTTGCTTTGCCCGTGCTTGGATCTGGGTCACAGTTCTGGGTGGTGGTCCTGGGTTGAGGAGGAACACTGATGTGGTGGAGTTTGTAGCCACAGTGGAGAGGGAATCCTCCTCACAGTTCCAAGGCAGAAAGAGTGCTTGTGGTCACTTATAGACCAGAGCAAAGACCAGGAAAGGAATAAATACCTCACCCTTGGCCATACTACCTTGGAAGAACTGAAAATTTACAGGTCCCTAGCAGTATCTCTGAAAACAGCTGCACAAAACCCCTGAAGCTTGGGACAGTACATTCTCCACACTGGAAGCAGACCCCCTACCTTAACAAAGAGTTTAAAACTGAAGTAATTGGCTGGGAACATGAACAAACTGCACAAAAAAGTCAGACCATAGAATCTCTCTTTTGTGACAAAGAAGATCAAAATATACAACCTGGGCAGCTAGGTGGTGCAGTAGATAGAGTACTGGCCCTGAAGTCAGGAGGACCTGAGTTCAAATCTGGCCTCAGACCAAACACTTGACACTTACTAGCTGTGTAGCCCTGGACAAGTCATTTAACCCCAATTGCCTCACAAAAAAAAAGAGTGACCCAAATAGCAAAAGAGTTCCAAAAAGCCAATGAGGAGAAGACTGCCTTAAAAAGCAGAACTGTACAAATGGAAAAGGAAGTCCAAAAGCTCACTGAAGAAAATACTTTCTTGAAAATTAGAATGGAGCAAATGGAAACTACTGATTTTATGAGAATTCAAGAAATTGTAAAACAAAACCAAAAGAACAAAAAATAGAAGACAATGTGAAATACCTCATTGGAAAAACAACTGATCTGGAAAATAGATCCAGGAGAGATAATTTAAAAATTATTGGACTATCTGAATGTCATGATCAAAAAAATAGCCTAGACATCATCTTTCAAGAAATTATTAATGAAAAATGCCCTGATATTCTTGAACCAGAGGGTCAAATTGAAATAGAAAGAATCCACCAATCACCTCCTGAAAGAGATCCCCAAAGGAAAATTCCTAGGAATATTATAGCCAAATTCCAGAATTCCCAGGTCAAGGAGAAAACATTGCAAGCAGCCAGAAAAAAACAATTCAAGTATTGTGGAAACACTGTCAGGATAACACAAAATTCAGCAACTTCAACATTAAAAGACCGGAGAACTTGGAATATAATATTTCAGAGGTCAAAGAAACTAGGACTAAAATCAAGAATCACCTACCCATCAAAACACCTACCCTGATTTTACTTCAGGGGGAAAAATTGACATTCAGTGAAATAGAGGACTTTCAAGAATTCTTGATGAAAAGACCAGAACTGAATAGGAAATTTGACTTTCAAATACAAGATTCAAGAGAAGAATGAAGAGGTAAACAGGATAGAAAAACCACAAGGGACTTATGAAGGTTAAACTGTTTACATTCCTACATGGAAAGATATTTGTAACTCATGAGACCTTTGTCAGTATGAGTGTAGTTGGCGGGGAAAAAATTAGATAGATAGATAGATAGATAGATAGATAGATAGATAGATAGATAGATAGATAGATAGATAGATGGCACAAGGTGAGTTGAAGATGAAGGGGTGATATCTGGAGAATAAAATTAAGGGGTGAAAGAGGATTATACTGGGAGGAGAAAGGGAGAGGTAGAATGGGGTAAATTATCTCACATAAAACAGGCAAGAAAAGACTTTTACAGTGGAGGGGAAGTGGGGGAAGGTGAGAAGGAATGAGTGAATCTTATTCTCATCAGATTTGGCTTAAGGAGGGAATAACACACACTCAAGTGGGTATGGAAATCTGTCTTACCCTACAGGAAAACAGGAGGGAAGAGGATAAGAGAGTGGGAGGGATGATAGAGGGGAGGGCAGGTTAAGAGATGGGGTAAGAAGCAAACACTTCTGAGGAGGGACAGGGTCAAAAGAGAGAATAGAATAAATGGGGGGCAGGATAGAAAGAAGAGAACTATAATCAGCTTTTCACAACATGACTACTATGGAAGTCTTTTGCATGACTACACATGTATAACCTGTATCAAGTTGCTTGCCTTCTCAATGAGAGTGGGTGGGGAGGGAGGAAGGGAGAGAATTTGGAACCCAAAGTTTTAAAAACAAATGTTAAAAAATTGTTTTCACTGGCAACTGGGAAATAAGATATATAGGCAATGGGGTACAAAAATCTATCCTGTCCTACAGGAAAATAGAAGAGGAAGGGGATAAGAAGAGGGGAGGAGATAGAAGGGAGGTCAGACTATGGGAAGGGGTATTCAGAGTGCATGTCATCTTGGGGTGGAAGGAGGGGTGAGAAGGAGAGAAAATTTGAAACTCAAAATTTTTTGGAAGTGAATGTTGAAAACTAAAAGTAAATAAATTAATAAAAAAGACCTAGAAACAAATATGAGTGATTCAGCCCTGAGAAATGGAGAAAGGATGGTGAAAAAAAAGTAACCGAGAGCTAAGTTCTGGTCAGGGATTTATCCTTGGCTCCTCACAAACAACAGCCAGCAGTTTCAGATGGCTGTGAGCTCCCTATTACCTCTCAGATCAAATTTAAAATCCTCCATCATTCAAAGCTCTACATAACATGACCCCTTCCTACCATTCCAGCATTCTTACACCTTACTTCCCTCCACATACTCCATGATTCAACCAAGCTGACTTACTAGCTGAATAGGACTCTTCTTTAAGTGACCTTTTCCAACCCCTCCAGCTACTAATAATTCCTTCCCCTTTTAGTTGACCTACATCTGTTATATTTGTATCCTCTATGTACATATTGTCTCTACTATTAAAATATATTCTTTCCCCTCCTCTCCCTTCCCCCTTTATTTGCTTTTCTTTGTATCACAAGCATTTAGCACAGGGCCTGACACAGAGTAAGCACTGTCCTAAATTACACTTTTTGACCAATTTTCTAACTGATTGGGCCACATTAAAAGAAGCATGGCTTCAAGGAATAAGAAAGTAATGGTTCCTCTGTACTCTACTCTGATCAAACCACATGTGGAGTATTGTGTACAATTCTAGATATTAGAGTTTAAGAAAGACATTGATAAATTGAGGAATTCCAGAAAAGGGCAAGGTCCTATTCAAGGAATTAATCCAACCACTCTGGAAAGCACTTTGTAACTATTCCTGAAAAGCTATTAAACTATGTGTGCTTTTTGATCCAACAATACCAGTACTAGGTCTCTGCCTCAAAGAGAAAAAAGAGAGACGCTTGTGTAAAAAATGTTTGTAGCAGTTTTTTTTGTGGTTATAAAAAATTGGAAACTGAGGGAATTCCCATCAATTGGGGAATAGTTGAACAAGTTATGGTACATGAATATGATAAAATGCTATTGTGTGGTATGAAATGATGAAGGGCATGGTTTCAGAGAAACCTGCAAAGACTTGTATTAATTGAAGCAAAATGAAGTGAGCAGAATCAGGAAAACAAGTTACACAGTAACAGTAATATTGTAAGGGTAATAAACTTTGAAACACTTAGTGATTCTGATTAATATAATGACCCACCACACCAAAGGACTCAGGATGAAACAAACTATCCACTTGCAGATGGAGACCTGATTGACAAAGAGTACAGATTGAAGTATTTTTTCCTCTTTCTTTCTATTTCTTGCTTTAAAAAAAAGAAAGAAAGAAAAGAAAAAAAAAAACATGGCTAATATGGAAATTTGTTTTGTATGACTATAGATATTTGTATTGAATTTTGTTTTCCTGGCCTTCTCAATGGATGAGAGAGGGAGAGAATTTGGAATAAATAAAAGAAATAGAATTTTAAATTAAATTAAATTTTTTTAATTGAAAAAAAGAGTTGAAAAAATGTCTTAAAGAGGTTAAATGACTTGCTTGAATCACACAGTAGTATGTGTCAGGTCTTCATGATTCTCAGGTCAGCTTTCTATCCACTATTTCAGGCTAGCTCTCATGCTCTGTAAATTGAAAAGTGCTATGCAAACATGAGATATGGTTTTTATAATGACATGAAATTTCATTCACTAAAACCATTAATGCAGAATTTGTGATAACAGGAATTTCATCTGAGTTAACTCATGCTACTTGTGAAAAAGGGGGTTTTGTAAGCAAATGAATGCTGTTTACAAGGTTTATCTTCTAAGAAAAAAATAACTATTTTCTTACATTTTAGAAACATTATTTTACCTGTTGACCAGTATCATTGTACTGCAAGGAGAGGCCTGCTAAGCTTAGGCTAGAGTGATTACTGATGTACTAATTATTTCTTAGTTATTCATTTTTAAAAACTTCTATTACCAAGAACTAATTAGCTTAGTATCAGTTATAAAGGTACTAAAGGACCTCCTAAGATCCTTTTCAGCACTAGATTCTGCTCACATGAGCAGAGTAGTTAAATATATATGTACACATATATTTGACAATAGTTTTAAAACTTTATTTCCTTATACATATTCAGTGCTTTACATTTAAAATTAATTCTGATGGTCTCATATTAGTCTAAATTAATGAGGTCTTAAAGTATCTGTGCTGTGTTGTTTATTAAGCTTTGATAACAAGCTACAGTTTACCACCATCATTTTCTTAAATAGCTATAACAGCATTTGTATTGGGCAACGATTTAATAAATTGCCTGTCTCAACAGGTTAATTTCATGTCCTCCTTCTGGACACTAAAATTAGCTTCATTATCATCCTTCAAGAACAACACCTCCTGTTAGGTTGTTAATTTTCTACCCAGTCAGAAACCACAAAGACAGGCAAAAACGTGAATTTAAAGGTTCAAACATTCAGTTCAATATGTTGTCTGCTACTATGGAACTAATGTGTTTTTCACTCTTAATATTGATCATAATAAGGAGTATAATACATGCTTTTTTATAACTGCTGTTTTCTAGTTGCTAAATGATATTTCACCTTTCATCTGAAAAGAAAGGTAGATAGTACTTATTCTCCATTGCAAGTCAGAGAACCAGCTAATTCAATTCTTTCTAGAATACTAAATAAGGTCATTCTCACTGGAGCCAGCCACAGTAGTTGTTCATTATACCTTTTATATCTCTTATAGTCCCAGAAAATTCCTAAGGCAGGCTATTCAACAAGGCAACATTTCCTTGTAGAAAGGCTAACTGAATAGCATCTCTCTAAACTGCTCTAGGTCAAGTTACTTTTCCTAAGAAAAAAAAAGTCATAAACTTTATGGTGCAGTAGGACTCATCGCTTATCAAAATTAAAACAAAGTAAGATAATCAAAATCTGGTTATATTACTAACCAGTGGAGCTAATAGTAAAAGGAGATTATAAAGACATGGAAGCATAATTGTAGATTATGAATTTTAGCATTTTGAAAATAGCTTATTGCTGCCACAGTTATCTGATTATAAGGTTTACAATTTAAATGAATTGTTTTTATATTAGTGCAATAAATGTGTCTGAAAATATTTACTGGAAAAAGAATGTCTTTGATCATTAAGATGAATTAATTCTTTTTGTATAGCACCTAGAACAATGACATATGCAATGAGATGCCAAAAAAAAGTTTTCTGTGCTGTTGGCAATGTTGATTGTGACCAAATGATAATGGAAAGGGAGATGGTAAAGATACCAGAGCTAGATATCAACCCTTCTTCATATATGTATTTTACATTTCTGTATTTTGCCAAATATTTAAATTCTTCAACTATAAAATGTGAATTTTCTCATCTATAGTAAAGTAAAACCACTCTGAGGATATAGACATCTTATTTGTATTATAATCCCACACATTGTCATAGCCTCCAATACTGGTCCAGACCCTGTAACTCAATTACTCATTCAGTTGAATCCAACAGACACTTCATAAACAATTACTATGTGCTAGACATTGTGAGGACACAGACAAAATGGAAACAGGCCCTACTCTCAAGGCTTACATTCTATGGGGAAGCAGTTAAATGGCAGAGTGGATAGAGTGTTAGACCTGGGGTCAGGAAGACCTTAGTTCTGCCTCAGACACATAATAGCAGCCTGCATGGTGCAATGGATAGAGCACTTGGCCTGGGGTCAGGAAGACCTGAGATCAAAACTAGTCTCAGATTCTTACTAGTTGTGTGACCCTCAGCAGGTTGTATAACCTCTGTTTGCCATAGTTTTGTAAAATGGGGAAAATAATAGCACCTACTTCCCATGGTTGTTGTGAGGATTAAATGAGAGATGCTTAGCACAGTGCTTGGCCCATAGTAGCTGCTTAATAAATGCTCATTTCCTTCTTCTTCATTTCTTTATCTTGAATTATATTTTCCAAAATATTTTTTGTCTACCCATCCCTGTGCCCACCTTAGCCTTGAATTAACTAGTAGTATTATTTGGATGGGGAATGGAATCTGCTCATTAGTTTTTTCCAGAAATAATGCAAGCCAACACACACAAACTAAACAGAAATACCATACATCCTCATTCCAATCACCTTCCCCTCTTCGAGGATCTGTCCTTTTCTTTCATAGAGAGGTTTTACCTAACTCTTGCTCTCCTGATCACTATAATCAGCTCTTCATCTGTTTGCAGGTCAGTTTAGAGACAGTATCACTGATTCTGGTTCTCCTGACTTTAAGCTGCTTACAGTTTCAGATTTTCCGAGGGCATGATGCCCCTCTTAGTAGTTATTGCTCCCTGCTTTCACAGCTTAACGGCTTTGCCATGTCTCTGATGCTGCTAATGGCAGCATCACAGCATCTCTTGGTCACCATAGTGGTTGGGCTACTATGTTCACATTTTAGAAGGGACATTGGCAAGCAGTGTTGCATCATGTAAAGAGTGTTGAACTTGAAATCAGAAGACAGGTTTGACTTCTAATGTTGCTGTATGTTTCAATACATTCCACAGAACAAGATGCCCCTCCAGGTTAAATTCATCTCTAAGATCATGACCACACTGCTAAATCAAGCCTTGATTGCAGCCTTGGCCCTCAGCCTCCTCTCCCTTCTTATTGGAGGGCTGAAGGGTGGTACCCAACTCCCTCCTTTATAGAGGGTAGAAACTGAACTTTGGGGGCTCACTCCACTCTACATCTGTTGATCTGCCTCCTTTAAACTCTACAGAACAATTACCGGACATTTACACCATGGTGGCTCCCCACTGCCCACAGGTTTCCTGCTTCCTTTTGTGTGTTTTCTCCCACTTTGGAGTATAAGCTCCTTAAAGGCATGGACTGGCTTTCTTTATATTAATTGTGTCTCTAGCACTTAACACAGCCTGGCACATAGTAGGTGCTTAATGAAAGCTTATTGGATTGGATTATGGGATTGAATTATTACCTAGGAGACATGAGGCAAAATCACTTCCCCTTTCTAGATCTCAATTTCATCATCTATCAGGGGAATCAACTCATTACATGATTTTTGAGCTTCTTTGCGAATCTAACTCTTTTCAGTTCCATGAAACTACAGCACCTTTAGAGGGCAGGATGACAAGGGTTCTAGAAACATTGTCAAGTTTTAGGAAAGACATAATGATTTTCAATGTCCAAAGCAGGGGAGAGAAGAGAGGTTATAAGGTGGAAACAGGGGTGTACTTATTCTTTGAAGCTCTAGAGGGAACATACTTTGAGTAGAGCAGTCACTGGATCAGAAGTCAAAAACTGGGGTTTAGGTCCAGTTTCTTCAATTGCTTTCTGTGTGACTGAGTAACTTATTTCACTTGCCTGACCCTTAGTCTCCTAATCTATAAAATGCTTTGCCTACCTTACATATAAGAACAGGTTACATGATATAAAGTGAATGCTATTGTTCAGTCATTTTTCAGTCAAGTCCAACTTGACTGAAAACCCCATTTGGGGTTTTCTTGACAAAGATACTAGAGTGGTTTGCCATTTCATCTCCAGTTCATTTTAAAAATTAAGAAACTGAGGCAAACAGAGACACACAGCTAGTAAGTATCCAAGGCCAGATTTGAACATAGAAAGATGAGTCTTCCTGACTCCAGGCCCAGGGTTCTATCCACTGCATCACCTAGCTATGCACTTCACAAATTCTAATGCAAGCTATCATTAAGCTATGACATATGTATTTTGGAGTGATAAAAGCTATAGAAATTGAGAGGTGTCAAGTCATGGACTTCCCTAGAAAATTAAGGAGGTTCCCATTCCTGGAAGTACTCAAGCATAGAATAGATGACCAACTGTCAGAGATTTTTTAGAAGCGATTGAGAGGGTGAGCTACATGACCTCTGAGAGCCTTTCTAATGGTAAGATTCAGAATCCATAAAGTAGTAGGTGACATTGTGTACAATATATTATTGGCTCATTTCATTCAGTTGCTATTCAGTCTTACCCTACTCTTCATGATATCATTTGGAGTTTTCTCGGTAAAGATAATGGAGTGGTTTGCCATTTCCTTCTCGAGCTCATTATATAGTTGAAGAAACTGAAGCAAACAGGGTTAAGGGACTTGCCAAGGTAACACAGCTAGTAAATGTCTGAGGCCATATTTGAACTCAGGAAGACTTATCTTCCTGACTTTATGCCCTGTGCTCCATCCACTGTGCTACCTAGCTACCCATATTGGTTCAGACCCTTAATCTGTACCATGTCCTAATTTCTCAGCAAATTAACAAGTATAGAAAATACCTGTTAGAAGCAGCTTGAGGGTTCAAGCTCTATCTCATCAGACATACAAAATCAAAAGTAGCAATCTGTGATTTCACTAACTCTTTAATCTCACTATAAAATAGTGAATGAAAAGAACCAGGAAATGGCAATGTTGTTTTCAGGTCTCCCAAAAAAGAGATTTAAGACATTTTATGTTAATATTGTAAGTGTCACTCATGGTTAATATTCTACCATTGGTGATGAAGAACATGGAACCAAGTGGAGAATCTGGTTCCAGATGACTGGACATTATTACAATGCTTATAATAATAATGGTTTAGCTGGATGATTGCTGCCCCAAGGATAAGAAATTTTCCATGTAAACATCTAATTAACAGTTTTAAATTTACAAGAATCTCATTTCAGTGAAATGAAGGTTCTTTGGGCTTTGAGATAATATGAAAATAATTCTGCTACTCGTTTTGTATTACTCAAGGTCAATGTTGGTGCTTCTAACTTTATTTATCCTCCAAACAGACTAGGTTTGTACATGATCTATCAGTCATTAACCCTTGATAATCATGCCCAGAATACATGTTTGCTATTTTAGTTACACATTCTTATCCCAAGGATCTTTTTAGTGGAAATTATTAGTGAAACTGAGATGTAGAGGACCAAAAAGTCGCAGCTGTAGCCAGTCATCCCAGGATTGTATTAGCCTCTCTTCCAGTCTGGGTTGTTTGTTTGTTTGGTTGTTGTTCTTTATTATTGAAGAGGACCGAAATGACATCACTATGTTAGAGCCAAGGTACAACGTGTCCAACTGTGACTGATCAGACCAAGATGAGCTTGGGATGTTCTACCACAGGTCAGGCACAAATAGTCCATGGGAACGTTTGGAGTGGATTCTCTAAATTTGCACATCTCAATTTCTTTTGAACTACTTCAACTCTGTTTGGCTCATACAGCACAGCACCTTCTCTGATGAGGGCATGCCATGTTGAGCAGTCCTGTGCCAGTGTCTCCCATGTCATACAATCAATTCTGAAGTTCTAAAGAGAGACCTTGAGAGTGTTCTTGTATCTTTTCTTCTGACCACCATGTGAGCACTTGCTCTTTATGAGTTCTCCATAAAATAGTCTTTTAGGCAAGTGTACATTTGACATTGGAACACCCCAATCTGGGTTAGTAAACCAGGAGGAGGAAAGAAACCAGGGAGGAAAGGAAAGGCATCCATTAAACATTGACTCCAGTCAAACTCTGTGCTAAGCCCCGGGGATATAAATGCAAGGAAAAAATAAAGACTAGTACTACCATCAAGGAAATTACATATTAATGGAAGAAGGCAATACACAAAAAAAGATAAAAAGGCTGGAGTGGCTGTTGGGAGAGAAGAGAGGCTACTGGTGTGAAAGCATGATTTTGAAAGTCAGGAAATGGACCAGGAGAATAAAGGCAGGACAAGTTGGGCCCTTTCACAAAATGGAGACACCAGGAGGAACTCATTAGTGGGAGAAGTGGAGCAGGTCTTGTGACAGGATATTCCAGGGTGAGTCCACATTAGGGTGGGTAGGCTGTTCCAGGGCAAAGGAACCCCAGAACTGGAGAATGAGGAAAATGTAAATAAGCAGGCAGAAGGAAACTTTTCATTACTTATATTCATTACTTATATTTCATTACTTATATTACTTATATATTTTCATTACTTATATTTGAAAATGGGGACCCCTCATCCTGTCTGTGCAGAACCCTATCAGGCTTGGAGAAGGTACAAAAAGTGTAGATGAATCTTCATGTCTTTGGGGAGCCTGTATTCCCTTGGATATCTTTTCATTTATGTCTGTGGGTGTGTTTCCTTTTTGTATTGAATCCTTCACTAATGGGATTTTGTATGCGGTTTTGCATTTAAGCTGCCTGAAGTCTTAGGTAGGGAATTGGCAGAAATGAATTTGTATCACAAGATCAGGAAATATTATGTACCTTGATAGCCCCTTTTAGGTAATTCCCTCTCCTTTAGAGTGGATGTGTGTCTGAGGTCAGGAGACCTTTCTGGAAATACACTTGGTTGTTAGGTCTAGGTTCAGTTCAGCCCTGTTTATTTTCTTCTTTCTGAATTATTAAAAAGCCTCTAGAATTCCTGTGTCTGAAGAAACTGTATATATCATTGCAGCTAAACCAGACCAGGAATGAATGAAAGTTGGGTGACTGGGTGTCTATAAGACAGACAGACAGACAGAAACAGAGAGGAGAGGAAACTGGTAGACAGAGAAAGACAGACACAGAGACAGACAGACAGACAGACCAATTATTAACCACTCTGCTAAATGACAACAAGCAAGGAAGTCCCTATTATCTAATCAAACCCTCTCATTTTACAGATGAGGATACTGAAGCCAAGGAATTGTATGGACTTGCTCAAGTATTATGTGTCAGAAATTTTAAATGCTAGAACCCAAGATTCTTAAATCCCTGTCCAAAAGGCACCCACCATACTACCCCTTGAGGACCTTTAATTTCTACCTTTAACTGGATATTATTTCTCAACTTAAAAGAAGTTCAGAAGAATGATCTGTCTTCTCTGAATACCTAAATAAAGTAGCCTACCAGATTATCATGCACAGCTGAAATTGAATAAAGAGAAAGCAATGTTAAATTAATAATGAGATAATTAGTACTTGATCATCCTTTCAGATGCTTTTTGAGGCTGAAGAAAGCATATTATATATATATTGATATATGGTAGTAGTTTTTCTTTGGAATCAGGTCAATAAGTTTCAATTGTTTGATGAGTCTCATTTTTATTGCAAAAATTGATAAGATGCATAGGAGGGAAGTATTCATATCCTATGTCAATTTAGTGTTTAAAGTAATGACAGATATGGTTCCTTTGAATGAAAGTTAGTTTCATTTTTTTCATATGAAAAATTAGATATTGAAACCAAGAAAAAATCTATGGGAATTGAACAGCAATTAAAATTAACATGAGTGACCTGGTGCCACCATCACCACCTAAATAGCAACAAAAACCTTTCAAAAGTATACACGATTGCTACGATTATTAATAATGTGCATTCAAATTTTGTTCCTCCAGTCAGGAGAAACCTGATTGGATTTATGAAATAAGAATATGATTCAATTATACAAATAGGTTTTAACTAGTCTATTTGATATACACTGTTATCTTTATAAAAATATTGAGTACAATTGAATAATACTAACTCTAAAGTCAGGGGATCTAAGTTCAATCTCACCTTTGACAATTATGATCCATATTTCTTTACGCACGTCATTTGCCTTCTCTGGGCCTTAGTTCCCTCATCTATAAAACGATGGGGTTGGAATAGCTGGCCTCTGCGGTTTCTTCCACCTTTCAATCTAGGATTCTATGATGCTATGAAATCCCCCATTACCTCCACTAATCTTTCAAGGATTTGATTACATAAATTCTGTCTTCCCAAATAAAATGAAAAGAGAGAGGAGCAACTACCTAGATAATGTGATTCGTATAGAGAAATGAACTAATTCTCACCGAAAGTGAAGTTTTGTAGTGGAAAGAGATTTGGAGTCAAAATATCTGGTGTGCTCCACCAATGGTATCTGTGCGACATTGAGCGTTTCTTCTTCTCTCCTGTCCTCTGTTTCCTCATTTAGAAAAATGAGAAGATCAAACTAGATCATCAAGAAAGTCTCTTCCAGCTCTAAATCTCTCTGAATGCTCTTCCTCTGTCTCCTTTGCCAAACTCTCCCCAAGATCCCATTCTTTTACCATAGGTGTGCCTCAGGCTTCTGTCCTGGGTTCTTTTCTCTTCATCCATATTACTTTCTCTTGGTGATCTCATTAGCTCCAATGAATTTAATTACCATCTTTATGCTGATGATTTTCAATTCTACCTTTCCTGGCCCATTCTCTCTCCAATCTGGCCTAATAACCTTTCAGACATCTTGAACTGGATGTCCAATAGGCATCTTAAACTCAATATGTCCAAAATAGAATTCACTCCCCTTCACCTTCCTTATTACTATAGAGGTCAACACCATCCTCCCAGTTCCTCAGACTCACAACCTAGGAGTCGTCCTGCATTCCTCACTATCTCTCACGCTCCGTAGCCAAGGTGTCAGTTTAACCTTGCAACATGCCCCCTCTCCTCCTCGGAGACTGCCACTTCTCTAGTGCAGGTCCTCATCACCTATCGCCTACATTATTGTGATAGCCTGCCTATGGGTCTGCCTGCCTCAAGTCTCTCCCCATTTCATGCCATTCTCCATTCTGCCACTAAAGTGGCATCTCCATCCTAAAATGGAGATCTAATATTCACCCCTCCCCCCGACCACCCACTGAATAATCTCCAGTGGTTTCCTGCTGTTTCCAGGAGCAAATACAAAATGCTATGTTGGCATTCAAAGCCCTCCATAACTTAGTCTCCCCCTTTCCAGTTTTCTTATACCTTACTCCCAGACACATATTCTCCAATCCAGTGACGATGGCCTCCTGGCTATTCCAGAAACAAGACACTTCATCTCTCAGCTCCAGGCCTTTTCTTTGGCTGTCTCCCATGCCTGGAATATTCTTCTTCCCTCCACTCTGACTACTGACCTCCCCAGATTCCTTTAAGTCCCAACTAAAATTCCACCTTCTGTAGTACAGGAAGCCTTTGAGAATCCTTCTTGATTCCAATGCTTTCCCTCTTTTATTTTCTATTTATCCTGTATATAGCTTGCTTTGTATATATTTGTTTACTTGTCTCCCTCTTAGACTGTAAGCTCCTTGAGGGAAGTTACTATCTTTTGCCTCTTTTTGTACCCTCAGTTCCTAGCACTGTGCCTGGCACATAGTAGACACTAATAAATGTTTCTTGAATTAAATTGAGTATTAAATTCCCCTTTTTCTTCAGTAGGAATTGTTGAGATTTAAAATACCCAGTTAATTTGCTTAAATTTACTCCATCAATATAGAGTCAGCCAGTGAAACAGACGAATATTTTATATTCCTTTATTCAGATATACTGAAAATGTGTTTACATATTCAAATTGAAATGCAACATGATTGAGATAATTATTGGGATGATCAAGTCCAAGAAATATTTTTTACCAGAAATTCTCAGATAGCCCAGGCAAAATGTAGCTAATTGCCTCAGTTTCCCCAAACATTTGCATTTTGAGGTACCATATTAGTACTAACCCTGGCTCAAACCCCTGCTCCTCCCTGAAACCTCTTGTCACTCTGGCAACCAATAGTTAGATTTCTCACTCTGAATTCCCACAACTCCTGTCAGTCTATAAGATGCAATTTATCATTTGGTTATATAAAGTCTTATTTGTTCTCTGGTTGTTTCACATGTCTGGAAACCCAAGTATAAATGTCTTAAGAATACAGATAATTTCTTTTCATTTATGTACATCTCAATTGTTAGCACAGTGTCAGGCATGTAAAATCATTGTTTTAGTGCTCAATGATGCCATTAGTTTAATCTCGTCCAACTTCAGCATATCTGTAACTGACTAAACTGAAGTATGGAGACTAAGTGGTTTGCCCATGTGCCAGAAACTAAATCATGTCAGAGCTACATTGAAGATCAATGATTTGGTTCAGTCCCCTTCCTTACTCTCAATATTAGTTACTTAATAAGTGTTATTTATTTGACATTCAAGAGGCAACTAGGTGGCTCAGTGGATAGAGTGTTGAGCCTGGGGTCAGAATACACCTGAGTCCAACTAGCCTCAGACACTGTGACCCTGGGCAAGTCACTGAACCCTATTTGCCTCAGTTTCCTCATCTGTAAAATGAACTGGAGAAGGAAATTGCAAACCACTCTAGTATCTTTGTCAAGAAAATTTCATGGACAGTATAGTACACAGGGGTCACAAAGAGTTGGAAACAACTGAACAACAACCATTTGTCTTTACTCCCAGAGAAGTGACATGAGTAAAGCAAATAGACAAAGTCTTTTCAAAAATTAAGTAATAAAATGCAGTTTGTTTCATTAATGTTATAAACCTTAGCCAGTCACATTTTCTAATTAGATCAGCACACTTTAAATGGAGAGAAAAAAGTCATTCCTGGTAGGAATATCAAAAAGTTCTTCCCTGGATGGAATCCCTGTGACCTTAGAGGTTCTGGTGTCATGATAATTCATCCATAGCTTCTGTGAGAATTAGAAGACTACAATGTAGTATACTGAGCAGCTAGGTGGCACAGTGATTAGAGTACTGGCCCTGGAGTTAGGAAGACTCATCTTTCTGAGTTAAAATCTGGCCTCTGACACTTACTAGCTGTGTGACCCTGGGTAAGTCACTTAACCCTGTTTGCCTCCATTTTTTCATCTATAAAATGAGCTGGAGAAGTATATGGCAAGCCGCTCCGGTATCTTTGCCAAGAAAACCCCAAATGGGGTCACAAAGAGTCAGACACAGCTGAAATAACTGAACAACAACAATAACAGTGTAATATACCAACAGAAAAAGAAGAAAACTCGCAGAATTTCAAGGAGGAATAAAAGTTTCACATTTTTATTCATTCTTTTGTTTTAGAGTCTACATTAAAAAAGCACTGGGAAGTCCTATGTCCGATATGTTAAATGATGGCACAGGTCAGATCATTATGAGAAGCTGCAGGGCAAATGAGCCAATACCACCTCAACTAAATATGTGCCTAAAAAGTTTGCAAATTGGAATGTCCCCAAATCCACAGCATCTTCTACTTTTAGAATAATATTATTAGGAAAGGTTAGACTCTCAGTATAGCAATCGTGGGAACTGCTTGCTTAGCTTTATTTAAGGTTTTAATTTCTCTTTGTTGATGAAATCAATTTCTTATTAGCACTAAGCTAAATGCTTCTGGGGGAAAAGGAAAAATAAATGTATTTGGTACAGGTCTTTACAGTTGGCTGAGACCTATTGTAGAAAACTGAGAATAATGAAAACTGAACTATATCCTAAGTAGACAGGTTTAATCTGTTGGAGGAGTTTTCCAAAGTATGATTCAAGAGAATAACCAGGGCTTCCAACTGTAATTCAGGACTGACAGACAATTTTCCCCAGTGTTCTGTTTGCTCAATAGTGAGTCCTTACCCCAGCAGCTGGTTTATCAAACTCTTGGCTAGTAGGTTCATTTGCTTCTATATTTTGTATGCCATGTCTATTCCACTGATCAATCTCTGTATTTCTTAGTCAAAACCAAATCATTTTGATGATTACTGCTTTGTAGTATAGGTTACGATCTGAAACTCCTAGGCTTCCTTCTTCTCCTTTTTTATTATTTCTCTTAAGATTCTTGACCTTTTGTTCTTCCATATGAATTTTGTGATTATTATTTTTCTACTAATAATCCTTTGGTAGTTTCATTGGTATGACATTGAATAAGTAAATTGAGTGTTATTGTGATTGTTTATTATATTGGCTTAGCCTTGCCATGAGCAAATAATATCTCTGAATAAAAATGTGATTTTTAAAAATTCAAGATTGGCACCACTAGATGCTTCTGTTTCCTCTGTAAAGGCAATGCAGACTTATATGTTCAGTAAGTTTCAGGTCAGCTACACAATGAATCTCATTTTTCAGTTTTTATTTTTTGAAAAATTCCCATTTCATAACTCCATAGTGAGGTCCTACACTATGAGGCATAGAGGTGATCCAAGGTCCTCACAGTATTAATTAAGCAAGAAATCACAAACTCTGGCAAGCTCTATCCAATGGGGAAGGTTTTGAATGTGGGAATGGAAATGTACTGTGATCCATGGACTGTTCAAATTAAAATTAGAGCAGTTCATCTCTAGGTTCTCTACCAGGTGATATATTTCTGTGGATAATTTACTAAGGCATAGAGTGATGTTAATGGGGGGGATTGTCTCAGAATCACAGAATTTCAGAGGTTGGGGGGACTTCAGACGGCCAACCCAGAGCTAAAAAGGAATCCTATCTACATCATACTCATAAGGAGAAATCTTCTAGCCTTTGTTGGAAGACCTCAGATGAGGGGAAACCCCATTCCTTGCCAGGCTGCCAATCTGACTTTTGTGTAATTCTAATTATTAGGAAGCTTTTTTCCCTTTTGTGGCAAGCCTCCATTTATCCTTTCATCACATAGGTTTAGATCTGAATCATAGAGGCAATCTAGTCCAAGGCCTTCATTTTATAGTTCAGGAAACTGAGGCTTAAAGAAGTTATGTGACTTCCTTGAAGTTACATAGAAAGTATCATAGCCAGAATTTGAACACACACCTTCTGACTTGAAATCCAGTGTTCTTTTCCACTATGCTATAGTGTTCCTAAATTTGTCTTTTGGGACCAAGAAAAATAAACCTAATTCCTTTCCCATGTGATAGCCATTCAAATACCTGAAGATAGTTTTCATGTCCTCCAGGCTAAACAAACTGAATTCCTTCAAATGATTGTCATAAAATATGAACTAGAGGCCCTTTATCATCCTAATTGCCCTCTTCTGTATAATGTCAAATTATCTTTTTTTTTCCTAAACTGTGGTGCCCATAGCTTAGCACAACATTCCTGAAGTGGTTGAAAAGTAGAGGGTCTAATACCTCCTTATTCCTAGAAGCTAGGCAACCAGTTGGCACAACGGATAGAGAGCTGGACCTAGAGATGGGAAGATCTGAATTCAAATCCAGCTTCAAATACTTACTGTGTGACCTTGGGCAAAACACCTAAAAAAAAAAAAAAAACTCAGTCTGCCTCAGTTTCCTCAACTGTAAAATATGGATCATAATAGCATCTACCTCCCAGGATTGTTATAAGGACCAAATAAGATAATATTTATAAAAAAAAAAAACAAGAAAACAGTACAGTGCCTGGCACAGAGTTGGCACTTAATAAATGCTTGTTTCCTTCCTTCCTCCTATACCATATTACTTTAGCTTTTTCATCCACATGACTCTGCAAACTCATATTGTCAAAGCCTGCTGTAACTCTCCAATATTCAAAATGCCTTCCCTGTATTTTACAGAACTGATTTTTTTAAACCCAAGTGTACAACTTTAACTACATTCCTATTGAATTTCATCTTATTGAACTCAGCCTAAAGTTTGTACCTACTACGATCTTTGTGAATCCTGATTCAGGCATTCAGTGCATTAGCTATCCCTCCTAGCTTTGTGTTTTCTGTAAATTTGACATGTATGCCTTCTATGTCTTTCTCTGTTTCAATAATAAACATATAAATTACCAGAGGGCCAAGCATAAGATTCCTGGTGAGCTCCACTGAGATCTCCATACAAATTGAAATCAACTAGTGTTCTTTGAATCTGGCCATTCAAGGAGTGCCAACATGGATGAAATCATGACTCCTTAAATAATTGAAACCTAAGATATAAAGGATCACAGTAATCTTTAGAAGTTCTTAGAGAATGGCTAAAGTGCATCTAATACCTAGTGGAATGCCTCAGGGATCTCTCTTTCACCTCATGTTGTTCACCCAACATTTTTATCACTGACTTGGATAAAGAAATGGATTGCAATTGTCATCCAATTTGCAGATTGCACAAAACTGGTAATGTCTTTAGACTGGTAAATCTTTAGATGTTTAAATAGTCCTCGTGTAGAAATAGTAGAAATTTTGGATTGTTTGTGAGGGAAGAACTAAGACAAACAGGTAGAATTTCCTAAAGAAACTACTAAAGAAGAGACCTCTAATAATGTAGAGCTCTTTAAGGGCTGTTTAAAAGCTCCTGTAAACAGTTGGCAACTAAGTCACTGTGGATGTTTAAGCAAAGACTGGATGACTATGGCACATGGAGCACTATCCCCTAAATTAGGATATGGATTAGAATTCCAGTATTGCTACTACATGCATATTTGGCAAGTCATTTAAACTCTCCAGGCCTCAGTTTCCTTATTAGTAGACTAAGGAAGGGAATTAGATCAGGGATCTCAAAATACTCACAAATTGACTTTGGCCTATTAGCAACCTCACAAACCATATTATGAAGGCTTTTGTCCCTATGTTCAAGTAAAAATACAATTAAGTCTTGCATGATGAGCCTCGCAGAGACACGGAAATAAAGATAGTAGTTAAAACAAGCATTCAATGTCACCTTGAGGCCACTGTACTAGATGCTCTCTGAGGTCTCTTCCACATCTCTTAGATAAATCTGAATCATTACATTATAGAAATTATGTAGATCAAACTCTCATTTTGCAGATGAAAAAACTGGGGTCCAGAGAAGTCAAGTCACTCACTTGGCTAAAATTGTAAACATAGTAAAAGTAGCAAAAATGAACAGCCACATCCAAGGTGTGACAACTAGAGAAGGAGCATGGTGAAGTCAGTCAGTCAGTAAACATTTATTAAGTGCCTACTGTGTGTCAAGTACTGTAATAAGTGCTATGAAATGGTGAAGTAAGAACAGCACAAAATTTGGGGTCAGAGGATCTGAGTTTGAGCTGTTAATACACCTAGTAAGTAATACAGCCAGGAATTCAAACCACGTCTTGACTCAGACTCCCATCCTCTTTCATGGTGGTCTAGTAGAAAGAGACCTGGACTTAGAGTCAGGACTTGGTGTAAGACCACTCTGACACTGACTTACTGTGTGACTATGGAGAAGTCAGTAAACCTTTCCATACCTCCATCTCCCCATTTATAAAATGGGGACATTAACAGCCGTGCATATGTCAGTGTGACAGACAGGATGCAAGCAGAGGTCTAAACTGACCTCAAGTCCAGAAAGCTATCCATTCTGCTGTGTTCTCTCTAGCAAGGCAGGATACTAGAGAGGATAAAGTACTAGTCTTAGAGACAGGAAGATTCAAGTCCCACCTCAGAACTTTACCAGCTGTTTGTATGATCCAGGAAGGGCTTTATCTCTCTGGACCTCAGTTTCTATGAAATTCTTGAAGGCAGAGACTGTTTTTGCTTATCTTTGTATCCCCAGCATTTATCATAGTGCTGGTAATAGGAGCTTAATAAATGCTTATTAACTGACTGATAATGAGGAATATGGACTCAATGAACTCTAAGATTGTTTCTAGCTCTAAATCTATGATTCTCTAATTATGTAGTCTACATCTCTCTCCATATTTTCCATCAAAATATAACTTTTTGTTTAATATCCTATTGAAATCTAATCATCCAGTACACATGCCATTTCCTTGGTCTGCTAGTTTTGTAACCTGATCAAAAAAAAATGACATTAGTATAGCAAACCCTATTCTTCATGAGATCATAGAGGTTCTCAGTAATCTCTTCTCTAAGTATTCACAGACTATCCATTTAATAATATATTCTAAGCCTTGGGCCAGAAATCCAAATCCCAGTTTTAAGATGCCATCTTTTTTTCCAGTTTTTCACTTTCCAAATCTGTCTACTCTTCTTAAGCTGCTACTTTCCATTGGCAGTGATGATGGAATCACCAATCTGTGCCCCGAGCTATAAATTCCCTAGCAATGCTTAGCTGGTTTCTACTAGTGACATAATTTTTCTTGCCATTAATTTGAAGAAGTTGGTAGCAGTTGGTAAGGCTAAAAAGTATTTGTAAGCTCTCTGATATGTCCAAAACATACACCTCAGGAAGAAAGCATGTCTCCAGAGGCTGTGTATGAGTGGATGCATAAACATAACAAAGAGTCATCAGCAAGTGTAACATTGCTTCTTCTTCTGAGTAGCTATGGATGCAGTTATTATGATAGTTATTATGGATCCCTAATGCACGTTGATAGTTACCTTGGACATGATTGAGATAATTCATGTATGAATGGGGCTTTTATTGTTATTGTTTGAATTGTCCAAGAGCAATTGCACTTTGCTATGAAAATATTTTAATAAAGGAAATCATATTCATTATCTAATTTAATAAGCTTAAATAACTGTTGAATTATTCTTTTTCTGTCAAGACTTTAATAAGATTGATAGTAATTCAAATGATATTCACCTTCTTATGTCCCTTATAAGAATTTTTAAATTTCTGAAATGGGTGCTAGGCTTTCAGTTAACAGACACTATCATTTGACAGATAAAAAAATATTCCCATATTGAAAGTTCCTAATCACACAAGTGGGTTGGTAGCCTAAAGTACAGAGGTGTTCATAAACCATCTTTAAAAAGAAAATATATTGTGTTGCTTCCTGTCAGTAAGAAAGAACTTGTCTTAAATCAAGATGTGAAATACTGTCAGTTTCTAAAACTCAATTATTTCTCCAAAGTCAGCAAACTCTTAAACCAGCCTTCTAAAAATGGTCACTTACCAGATGCATGTTTATTAGTCAAGAAATTTCCACTATCTTAAGAAATTCTGGTAATGCTTTTAATGTCCTGGGGAACTCTCGTAGTAGAGGAGTTCTTATGCTGGGGTCCATGGACTTAAATACATATATGCATATATCTATATCTATCTATCTATATAATTATTCCAACATTAATATATAATTATATTTCAATGTCATTGATTTATTTTGTAACTTACATGTTTTATCTTATGTACTTAAAACATTGTTATGCATTTAAGTTGATTTATTTTATAACCTATGTACTTAAAAATGTTATGTTTTTAAATTAGTTATTTTGTAAACTATATATTTCATCTTATGTATTCAAAAACATTATGAGAACAGATGTATAAGCTTCAATAGATTTCCAAAGGGGTCCATGACACAAAAAGTTTAAGAATGCCTGTACAAGAGCAATTATTTTGTTAAAGTAAAAAATATGTCCTCAAATGTATCTCTTTTTATATAGTGTATATCATACAACTTGTATCTGTGTAGGAATATCAAAATACTCAAATCTCTGAGTTAAAAAGCACCTTAGAAGCTCCCTAATCTAATACAAAGTAACACCCTCTGCAGCAGTGATGGCAAACTCAAATAAAAACAAATCCCTGCAGTTGCATATTGACTTAGAAAAACACAAGTTAACATTATCTATGTTGTGTTGTATTTTAATTTATTTTGTTAAACATTTCTCAATTATAATTAATCTGGTTCAGGCCCCAACTCTACTCTATAACATTCTCCGTACATGGTCACCCAGCCCCTGCTGAAAGAGCTCCAATGATAAGGAGCCCACTACCTCCTGAGAAGGTTCTTGTGAGTTTAACTTTCTACTAATGCAAAATCTGTCTCTCTGTATTCTTCACTCCTTGTTCCTAGTTTGACATTCTGTGACCAAGTGAACAAATCTAAATCTCTTCTACATGGAAGACCGTTAAATTGTCAATGGTAGCCATCATCTTCTTCCTAAATCTTCTTCCCTTCCGGGTAAACACCCCCAGTTTATGAGCTGATACTTGTACAGCATATTCTTTAGTCCTCTTAGTATTCTAATTACCATTCTTTGAACACTTTCTGGTTTGTTGGTGTCCTTCCAAAAATGTTGCACTGAGAACTGAATACAAATGAACAGTTATTGAATGAGTGGGAATGGTTATGCATTGTTCTTCAGGGAAAAATTGTAAAACACCTCTCTTTTGACACTATTTGCTCTAAATTATCCAGGATAGATTGTCATATGGACAATATCATATCATATGGACAATATGCACCAAAATGCCACTTCTGTACTCAGAAGTTTGAGTTGGGTAGCAAGCATGTTATACTTCTAACATACACAAATGTTAGATGTCTCTACCATGGCAGAATTATTACCTCTAGTCTATTTCAACTGAAACAAAAGTTAGTTGTCTTCTTCACTAACTATCCTTTTTTACTTTTGTGTATATGTGATATGGCATGGCTAAAAAAATTAGTATATTTAGTAAGCACCTTTTTAAAAAATAAGTAACTCAACACATTATTACAGGGTGCAAATACAAACATACTAAATGATCAAAACAAAGTAAAACATGTCATTAAGAAATTAAAGTTTTGGAACCATAAAACTGAGAACAATAGAGTACTTTATGACATTCCTTTTTTTTTTTTAAATGAACTATCTTTGACCAGGTTACCAAGAAAGATAGTGATCATCTGAAATTTTTAGAAACTACTTTCAATGAATATTTTCATGAAATTTCTAATAACTTGATTTGGATTGGCAACTCTCTGAATGATGAATTGGCAACAGACGAAAAAGATAATTTAATTGACACATCAACATATTTTTGAACTATAAACATAATCCATAAATAGCAGCCTTACAAATTTTTTGGCTAAATGATCAAAAATGAATCTCTATATTTCAGCATGGGATTTTATAAAACTTTCCTATCATTTTTCACTATATATTTGTATGAGTGAGCATTTTCACTTTATTCTTGTTTTAAATCAAAACACAGGGGAAAAAAAAACTTAATTTTAGATTGTATTTGTGTAGTGTTGAACCAAATATTGCAAACTGTTTTTCAAATAAAAATGTCCAATATCCAAATTAAGTTTTTATATGATCATTACATTATGCTAAGCATCTTCTAAGTTGTAATTCATTTTATTAGAATATTATTTGTATTAAACACAATTTGTAAAATAAACTCATTGGGAAGTTATGCAAGATATAAAAAGTATTGCTGGATTAATTTTTATAGAATGTCCCACATAAAATATTCATAATTATTTTATATTAGTTTTCTAATTTTGTATTTAGAATTTTAATAATTATAAATAGAACAGATTTTTTATAATTATATTATATAAACTTTAATTTGGAGATTTTGGAGGTAAAAATTATCACTGTACTTACTGTAAGCACTTAAAGAATAAATATAAAAGAATATTATAAGTGGTATATAAAATTACCCTGGGGATTCACAACACATTTTTTGTTATTGAAAGGGGCTCATAGAATAAAAAATGTTGGGAACTACTGGCTTAATATAAAGAACAAATGCCTAACAGTTACAGATATGCAAATGTGGAGTTGCTGCCTCACTAGAGGAGGCAAGAAATGGCAGGATTTCCCTTCACTATAGGTCTTCAAGCAAACTTGTTGCTGACGTGGTAGAAAAGATTCTTTGAGTGAATGAATGAATTGAATAAAAGAATAAATTAAAAGGCATCTATTAAGTGCCTACCAAGCATTGTGTTAAGCACCGGAGGTGAAATTACAGAAGCCCAGGGACCCTCAAACTTATATTCTAACAAGGAGAGACAACATACAGGAGAATGGTGACCAGGGAGAGACTCTTTTGTCCGGAAGTGATATGGATAGGGACAGGGATAGTAAATAGAGTCATAAGGCAAGAGATTGGCCCATTCCTTCTGGGAAAATTGGTACAGTACATTTGATCGAGATTCCAGATTTTGGGGAGGGGTGTAGTGAAGAGAGTGGTGTAAAGGGTAGTTTAAAAGGTACATATGGGGCAGAAAGGCAATTAGAGATGCTGTGAAGAAGATGGTCAGGGAAGTAGAGAATTAAGTGATTCATGGCTGGGGTATTTCTGAAATATTGGTCCAGGAACAATCCTCCAGTCAGAACAAAGGGTATGGATTTTTTTAATGGCCTCTGAGGTTCTTGATAACTCTGAGATTCTCTGATTCTATGAAATAACTAATTAAATTTCAATACTCATATTCTTAGATTGGAGAATATCACAGGAGAACATTTTTGGACCTTTCCATAGGTCTGTTGTGGTATGATGTGGAGATTAGCACTTGAGAACGAAATCCAGGATAATTTTTCAAGTGACCTGTTGGCATTGGGGTAGGTCGGGGGCAAGTGGGTAATGCATAAAAGAGGACCAGCTGGAAGGAAAAAAATATGAGAGCATAAGAGGGAGGGAGAATGAGCTGATCTCAACAGAGATGACAAGAAAGTCTGCCTATATTCCAGGGCCACATAGGCACTGGAACACAGACACAGAAAGATAGGAATGGTCATTGTTGTTTTTGGAATGCTAGAATTCATCTAATTAAAAGCTGGCAGCTTGGTCATCATACAACAGATAGAGCATTAGAGTTGGAGTCAGGATGACCTGAATTCAAACCCATCTTCAGACACATACTAGCTGTGTGACCCCAGGCAAGTCATTTTGCCTCTATGGTTCTCAATTTCCTCCTCTGTAAAATGGGGATAATAATTGTACCTATCTCACAGGAATGTTGGGAGGATATAATGAGGTAACATTTGCACACCTTAAAGTGCTACATAAATGCTAGCTATTGTTATTGTTAACCATTAGGTTAAAGGTATATGGATTCACATATGCATGTATTTGCATCAGTTGCCACTTTGAATGTTATTGTGAATCAAATGGTTGAAGTAAAAGCTGTTGGGTTGATAACATGGAAGTCACAAAGCACTTAATCTACTTTCTGTAGGGAACTAATAAGTAGTGAACTAGTAGAAATAAATATTCCTTTTTTTAAAAATGATTTATTATAAACCTAATAGTAAACATCAATAGAAATAACTGAACTTGCTTTACAACTATTTATATTTAAATAAATGAATTTCAGTGTTTAAAGTGTCATAACTTTTCAGTAGCTTCCTCCAAGATTGCTTTGGGATTCTTCATTTATCCATCCATTCTCATTCACTTTTTCTATTATATGATCATAACTTACATGCACTGTGAACTTCTGGTAGTTTTTTTTGCCTAATTTTTTTATAAAGTCCTTTCCTTATTTCTTTATATTCCTCATATAAGTTCATCATAATTGCATGATGATATTTCATTACATTAATTTATAACATTTTAACCATTCCCCTTTTGTTGGATAAACATTATTTTCCTACATTCTACTCAGGGATGCCTCTAGAATGTGCAACATTAGTATCAGCTTTGAGAAAAGAGAATTTTTCACTAGTGACTATGGAGGAGAGATAACTACAAAAAATCAGGGCTGCAACTTTATGTCAGAAATAGGTCCTGATGACCAGAAGGGGATGATATTATCCCACGTGCTCCTTATTAGGAGAATTCCTTAGGAATTCTTAGAGAAGAATAACTGCCAAGGCCCTGGCTACTGTGAGGAAAAACTATCATTTACAACTTCTTCTGTGAGTCTTACAATAACCCTGTGAAGTAACTACTAAAGTAATTATTATTCTTGTTTTATAAAAGAAGAAACAGTGTTCAGAGAGGTTAATTGATTTGTCCATGGTTCCACAATTAGTAACTGGTCAAGGCAAGATTTGAACCCTTGTTTTCCTGCCTTTCAGTTCCAGAACTCTAGCCACCATACTACTGACCCTTTTCAGGGAACTATAGTCCTACTGGTAGTAAGGGGCCTTCAGATAAAACTCTAGTATCAAAGAAAGAGAAATAGCTGCTGCCAGAGACAGCTTGGCATAGTGATTAAAGCACTGGATTTGGAGTTAGAAAGATTTAGGTTCAAGTCCTGTGCCTAACCCTGAACTTAAACCTCTCTGAAACTCGATTTTTATATCTTTAAAATGGAAAAAAATAATAGCACCTATCTCACATACCAATTGAAGTTGTTTTGAGGTTCAAATGAGTAATACAGTCCAAATGCTTGACCAACTTTAATGGCTTACAGGAATGTCACTTCATTATTATTTGTTAAAGATTTAGCCGAGCACAGGAGTTAAGACCCCATAAATAATCTACTTCAAATACTTGCATACCTCCAGTGCTAATCAGTGGCCTTCCCAAAGGCTAATAAATATGATGGTCCCAATTTAGAACTTTAGAAATCTTTAATAATGTATTATTTTCCACCTCCATCCAGGACTTGAGGTCATCTTTTAACAAACATCTTGAGAAAACCCAAATTCAAACTCTGAAGATCAAATTCTTAAGGGAGAAAATTGCCGAGTGAGCAACCAAAGTTGCAGATCTCATTTTCATCCCTTTGCTGCACAGTTTGCACTGCAGAGCAACTGCCATAAATCATCTTTGGACTGTATACAATTAATTTTATGTTCCCTGCCTGTCCTCCTCTACTTTTTACCCTGGTATCTTTTTATATTTGATTTCTAAGGTCACTCTCAGTTTGAGGGCAAATAGTTGTGCTTAATATTAAAATATCACTGGGAGATGTTATAGTAGCAAGTTTTAATAACCAAATACAGGGTCACCTTTTTCCCACAAGTTTTCAAATTAGTAGTCAGTAAGTGTCAAAAGAAAAAAAAAATAGCCCATTGCCCCATAACGCCTTTGAATAGAAGAAGATATAACCTAGGCTGGTTGCAGACCTTCTTGGAAGGGTAAAATGTTTCTCCCACCATCACTTACTCCAACAGTGATTCTTTGTTTTATTTATTATTATTACTATGGAAGTGTTTTCAGATGTCATCTGAGTTTCTTATAACTTAATTGATTTGCAGTAATACAGGAAAAATTCCTTTTCTGATCATTTTCAGAGTAGTTATTCTTCCAGATGGGAGTCTCCGGATCCTAAATGCTTCTAAATCAGATGAGGGAAAGTACGTTTGCCATGGGGAAAATGTCTTTGGTTCTGCTGAAATCCTAGCTTCTGTATTTGTAAAAGGTAAGAGAATCTGGCAATTCTATTGACATGCTCTACAAATTTCATATATACTTCTCTCCCTACCAGAAAACTTTTTGCTTGTAAACAAAAGGATATTAATATTGTGCATATGTGTACCCATAGAGTATTAGGAACATAAGAACAAATATAGACAAATACTATCTTTCTATTGTTGAAGGAGACCAGAGCACAACCTCTGAAATCATGGGACCTGGTTTCAAATCTCATTTCTGATGCTTATTACATGTGTGACCTAAGATAAGTCACCTTCCCTGTACCTCAATTTTTTTTTCATCTAAAAAAAGAGAGGGTTGAACTAGGTGTAGGAGTTCCCTTCCAGCTCCAAATCTATGAATTTCTAAACCTTGGTGGGTGTGGGGGAGGTATAGGGAGTCTGCCACAGGAGTACTGATTTCTTTTTGAATAAAAACTAAAGAAGCAAAGGGCAACTTTTTGAAATTTTGCCTGTTGCCCAGACATAAATATCTGGTTCTCATATCAACATTAAACCCACCATATTTTAATGACAGCCATTTGAAGTTGGTCTAGAAACAAGTTAGGTGGGTAGTAATTATTTCAAAAAGTCAGGGGGTAGGAGAATGAAGATGGGGCATCAGTTGCACTTGATTAAAAACAATTAGCTGCTACTTGACATTCTCACCTGTAAAATGGTGGCAATACACTAATAATTGATAAAGTGATAATACTTGACAAAACTATTGTAATCATCAGAGGACCTAGGTTCAAATCCTTATTGTGGCACTTACTAGCTGGGTAACTTTGGGCAAATCATTTAACCTCTCTAGATCTCAGTTTTCTTATCTGTAAAAGTGGGGTGGCTATACTAGATTGTCTCTAAGGTCCTTTCCAGCTCTTTATTTATGACCCTATGATTTCATAATCTATCAAAACCACTTTATACACTTTATAAAAAAAGTCACATTTTACAAATATGATGTAACTTCATCAACATTCTAAAACAATCCTGGCACACAGCAGGTGCTTAATCAATGCTTAGTGACTGATTGTCAAACAAAAGTCATTTACTAAATTTCTACAGCGTGCCAAGCATTGTCCCAGACTTTTCCTGTAGCTTCTTTTGGAAACAATGACTGTGATGCTTTTCATGACATCTGTTCTTCCCAGTATAATCAAAAGGAAAACTAGATGTCAGATATATATATATATAGATATATATATATAGATATATAGATATATATATATACTCTAATATGATGAATGTGTCATAGTTTAAAAGCAGCAGAAGCAAACACTTGAAGCAGAGAATATCAACTAGCAATGCCCATCACAACAAAACTAGGAACATGATGTAATGCTTTTATCCACACATTTCAATGGATAGATAGGAGATAATATAAACAGAGTATGTTTTGTTTTTTACCTTATAAACCTTCATACAATACAATTTGATTAACTAGAACCCTAACTTTTTGTGCAGTTCTAGATTGTCTATAAGGTCCTTTTCAGATATTCATTTATGATCTTATGGTCTCATAACCCAACAAAACCACTTTATACACTCTTAGAAGTGTTATAAATGTGACCTATCATCATCAACATCATCATCATCACCAGTGAGTTCTGGCATATAGGTGCTTAATAAAAAGCTGGGCTCTCAGTCAATGAAGAATCATTTATTAAGCACCACTGTGTACCAAACACTGTGCCAGACTTTTTCTGTGGTATCTTTTAGAGGCAATGACTCGGCCTTTACGAGACACACAGATGAGATGAAAGCAAACTGGTACACTGGTATTATTCTTAAAAAAGAAACTTTCAGTGGTTACCACAGACATAAAGCAATTTTCTATACTTTGTCTGTCTATAGATTTCTATCATCACCATTGATATGATTCATAATAATTAGCCTGAGGCAATGCAAGATTCCAAATAATCAAAGACAAATTCAATTATATTAAGTAAAACCTATCCACTAAAGCAGTAGGGAGTTGTTGTTCAGTCATTTTCAGTCATGTTCAACTCTTCATGACACCATTTGGGCTTTTCTTGGTAAAGATACTAGAGGGTTTTGCCATTCTTTCTCGAACTCATTTTTTTTATTTTAAACTTCTTTCCTCATTTTTTTAATGATTTATTATTAATTTATTTATTTTTAGTTTTCAACATTCACTTCCACAAGATTTTGAGTTCCAAATTTTTTCCCTGTCTCACCCCTCCCCCAACCCAAAATGTGCATTCTGAATACCCATTCCCCTAACCTGCACTCCCTTCTATCCCCCCCTTCTTTTATCCCCTTCCCCTTCTCTTTTCCTATAGGGCAGGATAGATTTCCATACACCATTGCCTGTATATCTTATTTCCCAGTTGCATGTGAAAACAATTTTTAACATTTGTTTTTAAAACTTTGGGTTCCAAATTTTCTCCCTTCTTCCCTCCACACCCACCCTCATTGAGAAGGCAAGGTACTTGATATAGGTTATATATGTGTAGTCATGCAAAAAACTTCCATAATAGTCATGTTATAAAAAGCTAACTATATTTCCCTTCTCAAACTCATTATTACAGATGAGGGAACTGAGGCAAACAGAGTTAAATGACTTGCCCAGGGTCACACTGCTGTAAGTGTCTGAGGCCAGATTTGAATTCAGGAATATGAATTGTACTAATTCCAGGCCTGGTGCTCTATCCACTATGGCACCTAGCTGACCTAAAACAGTAAGGAGACCAATATCCTTGTAGAATATATTCAGTGACAGAGATTGAAAAAGGTTTTCTTCTTAATCCTTAGTTAACCAGAATCTTTGTTTATCCACAATACTGTATCCTGATTAAATTAAGTTTGTGTGTTCTGCCTTCTCTGAAGATGTTAGTTTCTTGATTGTACTATACAGGGTATTTAATTTCTTGAGATTTCATACTTAAATTAAGTTCTGTCCTATGGTACGTTTTTTCACTCATAAAGGCTCCTTAGAAGTAATTCAAATATTAGGGAATTTAATATTTCTGATGCTTTGATCCAGGAATGTCACAAAGGGGAACTCTCTGTGGATTTACAGAGGTATCATCATATCATAATACAGTCCAACCCCTTATTTTATTCATGAGGAGACTGAATCAGAGCGAGGTTAAGTAACGTACCCAAGGTCACACAGATACAGAATTTGAACCTAGGTCCTTTGATTCCAAAGTTAGCACAATCCTCCTAAGATGGGTGAGATCCTACAAGACCAGCAAAGATAGGATTCTCTCTGCCTTGTGATTCCACACATATTATTGCATACCACAGAGTCAGGACAGGAGGATCTGGAGAAAAGACAAAAAATACCAACATGATACTAAAGTACATATTTCATGTTGCCCTTTCTCTTTGTCTTCAAAAACATAATACCACGTTGGATTGCTAAAAGAAAAGAGCATATTGGAAATTCTATGTTGTCTTTCCAATTTAATCCTAGTTGGTAATACTACATTTCAGAAGAATATAACATGGCATTCTCTAGTCCAAAATGCCAAGATGCCAAAGAGTAAGATTCATTTTCATGATTTGCAGCAGGGTACTTTTAACTTGGGCTTAATCAATAGTCTGTTTTTCTTTTTCTTCCGACAAACCAGTTTAATCACTGTTTTCACTAAATTGAACAGTTATTCAGGCATCAAGTAGCAGTAACATTTATTAACTCTCTTCTCTCCTCTTCTGGAATAAGTGGCATTTCCTAATTAAGTGAATGTTGACCAAGTGAACTACACAGTGGGATTTCCATTATACAGTGAATGTATCTAATACAAAATTGTAGTTGGGAAGCAGATAATTTATCTTATCAGGATTCTATTTATTTGAATTAACAATTGGAAAGTATAGTATTTATATACTTTCAACAATTGCAATATTTATGTTCTGTTGTAGGTTTTTAAGTTAAGCTAAATACTAAATGTTTCATGGAAATCAGTCTCACCATTTCTTCCTTTATGTATTGTCATAGAACCTACAAGGATAGAACTTACTCCCAAGAGGACAGAATTAACAGTGGGAGAAAGCATTGTCCTCAATTGCAAAGCAATTCATGATGCCAGTTTGGATGTCTCTTTCTACTGGACTTTGAAGGGACAGCCTATCGATTTTGAGAAGGAACGCGGACATTTTGAAAGTATCAGGGCCGTAAGTGAAACATATTTTTATTTTTGTGTGTATCACAAATTTCAGTGGACAGCTTTTCCCAACTATTAAATTCATATCAAAATAGAAAATAATTGACTCAAAACAATAGCTTTAGTCCATACTTTAGACTTATAGCAAACATTCAAAATAATGATAATTATTTAGGGACCCCAATAAGAAATAAATGACACTTGCTTCCCCAATGGGTATATAAAACTTTGATTGGAAATTATTTAGCATATTAGCAGCTCTCTTACATTATATTACCATTTCTTACCTTAGAGCATGCATAATAGTAATGGGAAAATGTACACATTTTAGTCTTTACATTCCTTCCTAGAAATTATAATTTTTAAAAAAGTGAATAATTTCTTATAAGTTGCAGTTTTACCATAAAATCTGTGATCTGAAAACCTTATGGGTGATTTGTGTCTTACACAAGCGTCTGTAATCATTTAGTTTTTGGTCCTACATTCTTTTTTCATCCTATTATTTTTCTACATCACAAGCAACAAAATGGTTCAAAATGTTTCCTGCTCCAAGTTCTCCATAACTATTTGGGATGGTTTTCTAAATTGAACTTTAGCTGTATGTCTAAAATAGAAAGAAAGATAGGGTTAGCAGTAGAATTTAGCTTTCTTCATGATAACGAAAAAGACATTCTGGTTGGAAATGTCTCTTCCAAATGACTAAAAAGATTAGTTGAAATTAAGTGTTTTGATCAAAGTCCTACTGCTCTACTATCAGCAACCTATTGGTTAGTAGCAGGTTATTCCTTCCCTAATTTTCTCTTATTATTTATACATGCCATCATAGTTCCCAAATGCCAATATAACATACTCTTGGTTTGTTTGTTTTGTTTTGTTTTTTCAAGAAATTTGGTCATCTGTTCAATAGCATAAAATTCACGCCTTAGCTATTTTTTTCCATTTTATTTTCCTTGATATGATTCAGCAGAAGGAAGCAACACCTCAGAATATTCATTTCACTCTGGCTCAACTTTTGATCACAGAGTAAAATATAAATATAAAATTGCCACTGTGCCATTCAACAGATCCAGTCAACTTTCAAAATTAAAGGGGTTTAATCCATGATGAATAGGACCTATTAATATTTGTGCTCTATTAAATTGCCCTCATTGTTCTGTTTTTTCCTCTTCCCTTTCATTGAGCTAATAACTCCACAGACCAATGAGTTGAATGTTATGTCATGAATTTCATGAAATTGAACCAAGGAAATTTGCCAGTATTGGACTGAAATGTTTTTTTAAGTGTTATTCTATTTGATTATAAAATACTTTATAGTAAGGGGAATAGGTATATAAAAAGGAAACCCTAAAATCTAAAAAGTAATGTGTACTTCCTCCCTGTTAACAGGTACCCCATGAATTTTTAAATACTATTCAAGTAGACTAATGAACTTCATGATGAAATTATGGATTTGCCCTTGTGGTAGTCATACAACCCTGGTTGAATACTTTCATTTGTGTCAATAAACACTTTGGAACCCCTTTAGAATTCTGTTTTTCAGGATAATAGTGCCTGTCAGCTCAGGCTATTAATAAATATAATCATTGTGTTTGGGGGATCCATAATTTGATCACTTGACATGTAAGTTCACATAGCAAGAAACCATGACATAGTGTGCAGCTGAGAAATGGAAGAGCAAGAACTTTTTTGTATTCTACTGAAGTAAGAGAAAATAGCTTCTCATGAGAAAATTTGAGAGTGATTTTGATACAGTTAGAATAACTGAATGAAATGTGTGTATCAAGGTAGACAATAAGGAAATCTAGAAATTGGATTTATATAGCACATGTAAAATCAAAATAGACATTGGCTTCTCTGTGCAGTGCTAAAACAAATAATGTTTTAGTGAAAAAAGGCAGTGACTTTGGGTTTAGCTTTACATAAATCATAAAAATGGTAATTTTGGATTTTTTTTTTTTACCTTTCAACTCAAATGTTGCTGTCTTGGATGCACAGTCGGAGATGGGTATATGCTCAATTCTGTTGTAAAATTGATCTTAAAGCATTAGTCTGATGACGTCACCTCCCCTATTCAATCCTCCAAGATCAAATATAAAATCCTCTATCATTTAAAACCTTTAAAACCCTGACCCTTTTCCTATCTTTCAAGCTTTCCTCATACTCTAAGATCCAGTGAAACTGGTCTCCTTGTTTTTCCTTACCCAAGACACTCCATTCTCCAACTGATCATTTTCACTGGCACCCCATCCCTCCACCATGCCTTGAATTCTCTCCCTCCTCCTCTCTGTCTTATGGCTTCCCTGGCTTCCTTTAAGTCCCATATAAGGTCCCACCTTCTACAAGAAGCCTTTCTTGTTCCTCCTCCATTCTAGTGTCTTCTCTCCAAATCTTCTCCAGTTTATCCTTTCCATATTGTCTTTGTGCATAGTTGTTTGCATGTAGTTTCCCCTATTACACTGTGAGCTTCTTGAGATCAAGGGTTGCTTTTGGCCTTTATTTGTAGTCTCAGTTCTTGACATAGTGGCTACCATACAGTAGGGTCCTCATAAATTCTTGCTGTTGGGCTGTCTAAAATTGAAAGACTATTAATATTTGCCATTCTAATGTGTATTATTATATTTCATATGAAATAACTCTGTACTTCAATTAGAGATAATAATTAAGGATATATCAAACTTAGAAAATCATAAATACCACTTTAAAATGTGAAGTTTGAGGACTGTAGTACTATGATGGGTGTATTTCTAGTTTTATGCTTATTCTTTGTAGACCATGTCTACATAATACCTGGTATGATGTGTACAACTATTAAGGGAAAACCATTCACTCAATATTCAAATAATCAATCCAATTTAGGCAGATAACTTCTTAGACAGTGATGTGACTTAACCAGAAAATAGTCATTTTAGTATGCAGTGTAGAGTTGGCATCAAGCAGGATGAATTTGGGTGAGTACAGAGAAAATGAGTCAAGATTTTCATATTTTTTTAGTTTCATTTCATAGTAGATCGTCTAAGTAAAACATCAGAAATCACATTTTTAAGCTCTGGTTTTCTGGTACAAGATAGATAGAGTTATAAATGAATTTCTACACATACATCATTAATGCAAACTAAATATCAGAATGGTTAGTAACCTATTAACTTTTTTGTCAGTCAGTCAATAAAAATCTGTTAAGCACATGCTACTTGCTAGGAATTACGCTAAGGGCTGGGAACATAAAAAGATAGTCCCTGTCCTTAAGAAGCTCACAGTCTTACAGGGGAGAAAATATGCAAGCAATTATGTACAAACAAGCTACATAAATAAGAAATGGGATAAATAGAAGATAAACAACAGAAAGATACTAGAGTTAAGAGGGACTTGAAAAGACTTCTTATAGAAAGTAAGGTTTTAGCTGGGTCTCAAAGGAAGCCAGTAAAACCAGGATGCAGAGATAAGGAGTGAGAGAATTCTAGATCACCAGTGGAAATGTCTCAAATCAGGAGAGGAAGTATCTTCTGAGAGGAACAGCAAGAAGGCCAGTGAATGGTTTTGTGCATTTTGAAAATTGTTTCATGGATTACACTTCAGTTCTATATCTCATTTGGAAAACTCTGCTGTACCTTCAATGAGTCTAAGCTGCTGTCTGCCACAAAACCCACTCTATAATTCCAGTGCCCAGTCTTCCTTAATCTTTTTGCCTTCCTTCTTAGATTATCCCTAATTTATCATATATGTATATATATATATGTATGTATGTGTGTATATATATATCATTTGGGTCCTTTTTGAGAATGAAGGACCACAATCAATGACATACCACATATAACCTTAAATCTGACTCTCACCCTAACCCTAACCATGCACTCATACACTTGAGTCCTGTAGACAGCATTACCCCAGGTTCAAGCTCAGGGGACAATCTCATTGTCTATCTCCTACCTAACCACATCTCTAGCCTTGCACACAAATATGTCAGCGAAGTCTTTTCAGGTTTGAACTTCCCTTACATTTCTTTGTTTCATGGGTCCTCATGAGTCCATGGGTTTCATGGCAATATTAATTGCCAAGTGGTCAGTGGTGATAGACCTCACCAGGTTTAGCTAGGCTAGTCCTCAGAAAGTAGACATAGTCTATTGCCAGTCCAATAGTTGAAGTTTTTCTAGCATATTGAAACCTGCCTTAGCTACCACAATGAAGTATTGCAATGGTACTTTGTAGAGGCAAGAGCAATAAAAGGTCATGAAGGCCTAAATTTTAAAATACAGTCTAATTGCTTTAGGAGGTCAGAAAAGGAAAATAACAATAATAATAATAATAATAAAAAACATGGTCTGAAAGAGTGAGGGAGACTTCATGGAAAAAATGGAGCTTGTTTAGTACCTGGAAGACAGAATTTCAACAAGTAGGGAGGAGAAAGAGGCAGCTAAGTGGTGCAGTGAATAGAGTGTAGGACCTGGAGTCAGGAGGATCTGAGTTCAAATGTGGACTCAGACACTTACTAGCTGTGTGTCCCTGGCCAAGTCACTTAATCCTGTTTTCCTCAGTTCCTCATCTATACAATGATCTGGAGAAGGAAAAGGCAAACCTCTCTAGTATCTTTGCCAAGAAAACCTCCAAATGAGATCACGAAGAGTCAGACAAGACTGAAATGACTTAACAACAACAAAGGGAGAAGGAAAGATAATATAGGCAAGGAAAAGAAGTAAAGGCAAGCATGAGTATAGTGAATACCATAATAGTAAAAGAAACTAGTGTGATTGGGACAGGGTTTGTGTTGAGGAGCAGTGAGAGATTAAACTAGATACACCAAGTGGGGCTAGGCAATGAAGGAATGCCTCTCCTAACAGAGGAGTTTGAATTTGAATCTGTAGGTAGAGACCAAAAGCAATTTTCATAGGATCACAGATTTACAGGTGGAAGGAACCTCTTAAATTATCTAGTCCAAACATCTCATTTTATATGAGGAAATAAGTTTGGGGGAGTTAAATAACTTACCCCAAGGTGATACATATGGAAGTCATCAGAGACAGAATTTGAACCCATGTCCTCTAACACCAGAGCCAATGTTCTTGGGCAAGTCACAACTTCTTAGGTAATTAAGTAGGAGAGTACTCAGCACTTAGCCTGGAGCAAGGAAGACCTGGATGTGGCCTCAGACCCTAACTAGCTGCAGGACCCTAAGAAAGTCACTTAACCCCTGTCTGTGTCAGTTTCTTCAACTGTAAAATGGGGGTGATAATTGCACTTACCTCACAAGATTGTTTTGAGGATCAAACAAGATAATATTTGTAAAGCACTTAGTACAGTGTATGACATGTCGTAGCTCTTCATAAACACTTGTTTCCTTCCTTTCTCTCCCTGGGCCTCATTTTCCTCATCTGTAAAAGGAGATGCTTAGACTCAAAGGATTCTGAGGTCCCTTGCACTTCTAGATCTGCACTCTGAGACTATGAAAACTACCTTTGGGCTTTACCTATTAGACTGTTTGTTTTTCTTCTCTATTTTCATCTGAAATAGCTGTATTTCAAATGAGGCCAATCTCAAAAATTGAGGAGTGAATGGGGAAGCAATCTATTTGCCCAGTAGATGTTAATAGTATAAAAATGAACAAAATTAGAGGGATCCAGGTGAAGGTTGAACTCACAAGACCTCAAAAAGGAAAATCTACTTCTGGATTCTTAAGTGTGGCTAGGACTGCTTTCTCTGTTTACCTTTGAAAATTATAATCCTTATTTTCTGCCAAAATCTAATTGCAATTCTTCATGTCTCTGAACTTCAAACTGATTTTCTTTAGTGTATTCTTTTTGAATTACTTTTGAAGTTCCCCCGAAAGTTAAAGTTGACACGGAATTGAGAAGCCAGGTCCTTTGAAGATTTTGTCTACTGAACTAGACACAAAATCTTAAGGGACCCTACATATAAGCCAGGCCTATCCTGCCCTTTTTTTCAGGCAGAAATTTCCTCTGCAATAATCACCCAGACAAGCTGTCATCTGGCCTCTGATCATACAATTACAGAGAACTCACCATCTCAAGAGAAAACCTATTTCATTTGGAGGTGGCTCTAATTGTTAGAAAGTTTTCCATCCTATGGAGTCATGATTTGTTTCTCTGTCATTTTTATTTCTGGAACAAGGCAGGTAAATCTAACCCTACTTGAGAGGCAGCCATAATGGACAGCTTCCTGTGATTAGAGAATTTTTTAAAAAATGATTATATTTGTATCCTCATTGCCTAGCACAATTCCTAGCACATAACAGGTACTTAATAAATACCTATTGGTTGATTGGATTAAGTAACTGATTGATAGCCATAAGCTAATTTCCTGCTGAAGCTCCTCTGACTGTCAATCAAATCCTATGCTTAGTGTTTACTCCCAGCAGTGACCCTGGACACAATTCATAACTCCCAAGGGCCTTCCTGTTCCTTCTAGGGAAGAGGAGAAACCATCATCATCCCCTTTAGATGCAACTCCTCTTCAGTCCATGGTTCCTGACATATCAACAAATTTCCTTCTGCCAGCAGCATTTTATTCTTGAGCATGTAATTCTCCATGTCTACTAAAGGATTATGTGTGCCCTCTCTCCTCCTTCCCACTGCTACTCTAGTAGGTTGGAGACAAAATCGCATCCTGGGCATTGCAAGCTTTATACCAGAGAAAATGGGAATAGGGGGAGGGGAGAAGGAGGCACCATCCTTTTTAAAGGAGCAAATCAGTTTTTAATTGAGGAAGTCCTACCTTGTTAGCAACAGAAATCCACCTCTCCAATTCAATTATACCAAATGTCACTTACTAAATGTTTTACCAAACACTAAATAAAATGTATCTAAATAGGACATATCAAACCTAGTTTCAGTTCTATGATCATAATTATATCATTTCTTAATTTTCTTCCTAGGTCTTATCTTTCTATCTCCATTTACATAATATCATTTGTTTTTATTTCTATTTCTAGAATTATCTCCTTTCCTTGTTTCCACAGTTTTTGTTTCTGTTGCAAGTTAGTGTATTTGTTTCTGCCCTGAGCTACTAATTATTTCATATTGAAGATATGCACCCCATAAGGCTCAGTCTACATTTAACCTTCCTTCTTGCAAAAGTTTTAACATTCTTGATATAAATTGGCTGTTGGATTACCCTCCCTTAAACCTCATAGAATCACACCCTATATGAAACTTTTTCTCTTCCCCCATGTATTGGCATTCTCTCTATCTTGAAATCATTTTGTATGAGAATCTCAGAATTGCAATATATGTACTTTTTACTTACGTGCCTTTTATACCTCCTCCCTTACTCCCAGTAGAATGTAAGTTCCTCAGGAGAGGTACTTTTATATGTCCCCAGCAGAACACAATGTTCTGTACCCAGCAAGTATTCAGTCAACATTGTTGAAATGAACAGTTCTGGGCAGTGAGATGTAAAACCGCCAGACTGCCAAGCGTAGTTTCTCATCTTCATAACTAACTTTTCCAATTTCACCTCTAGTTTAAGTGTGGCCCCAGCTATTCCTAATTGTAGAATGGATTTTCAGCTCTCTGTCTGCTTCCACCTCCTTTAGCTTTTCAGGTAATAACAAAAGCTCACAAAAGTCCCACTGTGGGCCGAGCCTGTTCTATTTTATCCCCATGGGATTCTCCAGGAAGCTGGTAAGTCTTCTGTCTCTGTTATCACATAGACTCCCATTTAACCAGTTAACACATTGAATTAGCTTTTACAAAAGGCTATTTAGCTTCAATACATTGCAAGAAAACAACATACAATTACCCCAAACATGGAGACATAATGCCCACCCCCTATGCCGCCTTGGTCTCTGAGGAGGGGAGGTAGATTAGGTTTACTGTTTAGCTAAATTCCTACATAGCATTAGTGCCACCAAGTTCAAGGCCAAATACCAGCTGGGCCAGCATCTGTTACTCTTGCTCTTCACAGTTTAACCACTGTGATGGTGGCTAAAATCTACCGGCCTAGATTTTGGGACTCCCAGATCTCCAGTGGCTCTAACTCCTCGCATGCAGAATATACTCTGCACACCTAGAATGGAACAAAACTAAGAAAAATGCCAAAATCCCATACCCATTTCTCTGGTCACATGGCCTAGGGCAGGGGTGGGGAACCTGCGACCTTGAGGCCACATGTAACCCTCTAGGGTCCTCAAGTGTGGCCCTTTGACTGTGAAGTCAATCTGACTTTGTCAGTTTCATTTTGACTGACTTCACAGTCAAAGGGCCACACTTGAGGACCTAGAGAGCCACATGTGACCTCGAGGCCACAGATTCCCCCATCTTGGCCTAGAGCATTGGACAAACCATAGTGCCCTCTCCCTTTACTGAATGGTCTTACTAGCGGTGGATGTAGAAGTAACTTTCACCCTTGTACCTGAATTCCAAAACAAAACAAATGCGCCAACAATACTGGTCAGTTCTGGTTTTGCAGACAATGGGGTAAAAGATTGCCTCCCACCATATGGCATGCCAACCCAGAATGTCCATGCCTCAATTCTCTAATCTCCTAGAAGATGGTCCCCCAGCATCTTCCCTCTGGGTTATACCATTTTACATAGTCTCCATTTATGCCAAACCCCCAATACTTATATCACTTTAACATTTGCAAAACACTTTATATATGTCATCTTATTTGATTGCCATGAGAACCCTGCAAGGTAGGTACCACTGTATTATTCCCATGTTACAGGCAAAAAACTAAAACAGGGTAATTAAGTGAGTTGTCCAATGTCACATAGTTGTTAATCTAAGGATTCCAACTCAATTCTCCCTAATTCCAACTCTCTATCCACTATGCCACCTAGATGTCCTAGATACCCAGTGTTCTTTGTTTTTGGTTGTTTTTTATTTTTTGGTGAGGCAATTGGGGTTAAGTGACTTGCCCAAGATCACACAACTAGTAAGTGTTAAGTGTCTGAGGCTAGATTTGAACTCAGGTCCTTCTGACTCCAAGGCTAGAGCTCTATTCACTGTGCCACCTAGCTGCCTCTATCCAGTGTTCTTTGACTACACCATACTGCTTTCTTACTTCTCTTGGAAGATTCTAATACTAATCATTATTATTGTCTATTGAATGTTCAGCTATTCACCTAAAGTTACTTATCTTTTAAAAAAAACTTTTGACCTATGCCCTTCTAATTGTTTTATATTATAACAATTCTCATTTTCAAATATTTATAAATGTTATAACCATAAGTTCAAAATTTATGTATTTGCTTTAAAAATGTACACATTTAAAAATATCTTACCTTGAATTTCTACCATTTTTATTTTTCTTCTTGGTATCAAAGCACTGATGTCAAACATCATACTCTAAATGCATACTGACCCTTAAAAGTGGAATAATTCTTAATATGATGTCACCTTAAAATCTCATTTCAAATTCTTGTCTTTTATTAACCCTAGTTATTTCTCAAAATTGTTTTCCAATTTTTCTGCAATATAAATATTATTATTGTTATTATCAGAGGAGTTAAGATGTAAAGCAATTTGCAAACATTAGAGTACTATATAAATGCTAGCTGTTATTATTAATACTTCCATTTAAAATAATAATAAATAATTTTATTTTGTTTTGTCTTGATCCATTTTGGGGGCAGGGTTGTTTTTGGTTTTTTTTTACCAAATTTGTGATTCTCCTCAATAAAGAGAGCTCCTCCCCCTGAGGAATTTCTTCTAACACTCCAAACCAGTACCTTCTCTGAAATGTATAGTCTTATTATAGAGCTATGTTGGAGTCCTGCATGGTTAAATAATTTGCTGAGGGCCGCACAGCATTGAAACGTTAAATTCCTTGCTCACTTAGCCAGTAAGGGTTAGTGGCCAGACTTGAGCCCAGGTTGTACCTACTCTGAGGCCAGGTCTCTAGCCACTATGCCATACTGGAGGTATTAAATTCCATTTTACAGACTCGTAAGCTAAAGCCGAGAAAGTCCTTCCTACTAATTGGGATGATGTCAATGCTTCATAAAGCAAATATAAGTGCCTTACCAATAAAGATTTATGAAGCAAGATTATTGGTGATGTCGTTGTACTCTGATGAATCAACATTGATGCAAACCACGTGCATAAACCTAGCCATCTGCCTCACAGACCCCATAAAACAAACTCTCTTACTGTGATTTCAAAAATAAATCAAGTACACAGCCCTAGGATAATGCAAGGTGTGTATGAGTTCCCAAGTCTCTCCTCTTTAGTTGTACAGTTAAGCAAACTCTCCTTTCATTTATCAGCTTCTTACCCTGAGGAAATAGTGGATTGGAATCTTGACTTGTATAAGATCAAATGATCGATGATTTAATGAATTCTAATAAAAATCTTTTTTTAAAAAAAGAGAATGTTGGGAAGATAGAAGAGTGAGCAGTTTCATAGGGATAACCCTCCCTCTATCACGCCAAATGATACCAGTCCCCAAACACACAAAACTCAGCAGTGACTAGGAAAATAAGTGAAAGAAACTACCAAAAGGTAATTCTTACATAAAAAAAGAACTGAAGACCAACTCACAAATTAAATAAGCAGAACCAAGTGAAAAATAATGACTACAATAATGTAAATAAAAAGAACACCAAAAGGAAGTTGAACTTTGAATAACTGAAAAACCAGTGAAAGTCCTTAGGGAATTAAGTAGAACATGGCTCCTTCTAATACTTCATGGAAGTGAAGTAAAGGACCACTTGGACAGAATATTATATACATTTTCAAATGTGGTTTTGGACGGGAAGATTTTGTTAAGTTTTTTTTTTTCTCCGTCACAAGAGAGACTTTATTGGGGTCAGGGAGGAAAGGACATGCTCATTGAAATGTGTGTTATGTAGAGACAAAAATCAACAATAAATACATTTTTAGAAAGAAAAACAACTTGAACAACATTCTTAAAAATAACTTCCTACTAGCTTGCCCCTTCAGATGCTCTGTGGGTGTATTTTCCCGAAACTCACTCTGCTGGATGCTATTTTGCTTCTGTTTTACAATGTGAAAAGCTTTTTGTACTGACTTTATATTTTTCAGTCTTTTTAGGACTCTTTTATAGTGGATTTCAAATTAAAGGTATTGCATTACTCTGTCTTTTACTACTGAATAGTAAAGGAGACAGGGGATGCTGAAAAATGGGGAAGAATGGAGAAAATAGTTACATTCTGCAATTAATTCCTGTATACTCTCATTTCACATGTCCTCTGCAGTATTTTATTTGGATGACTTTTTTTTTTTAATTTACATGACTGCTAAACTGAATGCAAAATTTGTCTCTTCACATAATAATCCATCAGACACACAAAACCTGACTATCACCTTTGGCTGACTCTCACACTTTTAAAATTGTTGATGACCAAAGAAAATGTAGTAATTTTATTCTGATGTCATTCTGGAAAGGTTCAATCACCAATAGTCTTCATTCTTTTTGTTTCACCTGAAGTTAATAGGACACATGGCTATGAATGGTACTTACAAGAGTTTAAAGTCAGCATGGCAGAGTGAATAAAATACTGGACTTGGAGTCAAGAACACCTGGTTTTGTAAACAGCATCAGACACTGTGTGACTCTGGACAAGTCACTTAACTTCGTGAGCCTCAATTTCCTCATTTATAAAAAGGAAAGAGTAATAGCAACTACCTCTTGGGGTTGTGAGTATCAAATGAGAAGAGTATATAAAGCACTCTGAAAACTTACAGTATATGGGAGACACAGAAAAAGAGAGAAAGAGAGAGAAAGAGAGAGAGAGACAGAAAGACAGAGAAACAGAGAGAGAGATGGGGAGAGAGACAAAGAGAGATCTTTATGTAAATTAGAAGCCAATTGTAATAGCCAGACATGGATAAAACCTGTTTATAAACAATATCATTACACTGAGAAAGAAGCATCCTACATTACTATGATGTTTTATGCTTTGCTGTGTACTTCATGCAAGTACATGGTATAACAAGATACTTTGAAATAAGGTTTTAAGGTTTAGGTATTATACACAAAAGGAGTTGTTCTCTTTATATGTGGATTACTTTAATGGAGGAAACTTTTATAAACTAAATTATTTGAGGTTTGGGTTGTTATAAAGCAATGTTTTTTGTGCTTTAGTTCACTGTTTTGTAGAGCAACTTCAATATGAGTGTTGCAATCAGAATGTCTACTTTTATTATTCCCCAAGTGATTTTTAAAAAGTATCCTGAGAGAGGCTTTTATTTTTAAGTCATATCTTCACATTACTTCCAATTTCTTTTGTCCTCTATTGTAATGCAACTATTATATATTGAATGCTAGAGGTTGCTTGTGCTGTAGGCTATCTAGCTTTTCAAAATATTCTTCTCTCCTTTTAGATGCTATTCTTGATCATATTCCAAATTCTCTGTGAATCTTATTAATTTAATATTAATAACTGAGCAGGTTGCTTCACACTGATGTCTCATTTCTTTATTTTCCCAAAGGAAAATTTGAGAAACTTCTCTAATAGCATTCTTTTATTCATTTGCCTTGATAATCCACAAATTTCCCTTCAAGAAAAGGAGAGTAAAGGCCAACTTACTGAACTCAGAAAGAATGAAACTCTTATTTCTGCTGAGGAGACTTGAGGCTTTGTGGAGTACTTAATTAACATCTAATCTGTGAGCTCAGAGTGCTATCCTAGAATGAATGCATTCATCTCCACAAAACCCCAATAACCAAACCAGAGTGGTCCATTTAAAATAAACCTTATTTAACATAATGTTGCTTTAGGTGGACTATTGTTTTAATAAGCTATGTGGAAATTGCTCATGAGAGTTGCATAAATGGCTGTCACTACCCAAAGTTTTTGTGATGGTAACTTATACATTCCTAGCAAAGGTAACATTTCCAGACTTTTCCAAAATAGATCTAGGGAAATCTTGCTTATTGCTCTGCAAAAATATGTGTGGCTTGTATCAATTTATTTGCTACTTAGGGTTTTCTAGAGGGTATGTGCCATAAAAATTAACTCATGCAGGGCGGTTAAGTAGTGCAGGGGATAGAGCACTGGCCTGGAGTCAGGAGGACCAGAGCTCAAATGGGGCCTCAGACACATGACACTCACTAGCTGTGTGTCCCTGGGAAAGTCACTTAACCCCAATTGCCTAGTCAAAAAAAATTTAACTCATGCAAACACTCATGTCCTAATCTTCATGGTCAATGAAGTAGTGTCCTAAATGGCATTGTGCTATTATTCGTGGGCTACTTCCTTAATCTGGAGACAATTTTTAGAATATGAAGTAATTAGGAATACAATTACTAAAATTCAGGACCAATTTCCCATTCCAAACTCACCCCTTCTACATGCCTTACATTCTCTGCTGCCTTCTCATCCAAAATATGTACATCAAGCAACTTTAAATAGATTGTTTTGCCCATGCTGAGACTTCTGAACATCGTTTTTGAAATGGAAATAAACTTGCAGAAAGGGCTGAAGTAAGCTGTGGTTAGGGAGTGAGGCAGGAGGGAATGCATGAGTTTCTAACTAGATATGTCTTTAGCAGCAAGACATGTTCTTGAAATTAATTTTCAATTGAATTCAACTTGAGTTCATTAATAAAGGTTATTCAACCAAAACTAGCACATTGTTAGATGGTGATTCAACTAAGAGAATTGAAGAATAACCTTTAAATTATACTGTTGCTCCTTATACTCATTCTTGCAAATACCAAAAAACTAAAAATGTTTTATTATAGTAGATGACATTAACAGTGAAAGGAAATAGTTCTACTAAATACTACAGGGATTAATATGTAAAAGAAATTTGTGGGGAAACTCTAAGAGATACTACTTGATTTTTTTTATTGTTGTAGTTTTTGTTGTTTAGTTGTTTTAGTCATTTTTGACCCTCCATGACCCCATTTGTGGTTTTCTTGGCCAAGATACGGGAGTGGTTTGCCATTTCCTTCTCCAACTCATATTACAGATGAGGAACTGAGGCAAATAGGGTTAAGTGACTTGCCCAGGGTCATGCAGTTAATAAGTGTCTGAGAATGGATTTGAAGTCATGAAGATGTTTCCTGATTCTAAGCCCAGTGCTTTATTCCTTGCATCACCTAGATTGTGTATATGTGTAAGTATACGCATGTATGTGTATGTATATGTACATATACATACATATATAATTAGATTTTGAGGTATTTATTAAGGCTAGTGATGATATAAACATTTCTGCTTTCCAAGTAATATTACCATTCACTTTCTTTAATTATTGAGGGCTGTCAGGAGGTCATTGATTCTGCAGTGATTGTTGGAACCAGGTCATATTCTCTCTTTTGAATATGTCACATTAAATAACCATTCTTTGAACCCTTTTGATAAATTTTTCTCTGGTGGCTTCAAAATAGCTTCAGGGGATGTCAAGAGATTTAAATGTTTCAATGGGAATGTTTTCATTGGCTGCTAAGGAAATTAGGTGTCATTATTTCCTGAAGCTCTTTTTCATGTTGTCCCAAAAAGCAGTATTATGAAATCTTTTGTTTGTTTTTGCTTTTTTGGTGTGGTAATCAGAGTTAAGTGACTTGCCCAGGGTCACACAGCTAGTAAGTGTGAAGTGTCTGAGGCCGGATTTGAACTCAGGTCCTCCTGACTCCAAAGCCGGTGCTCTATGTACTACACCACCTGGCTGCCCCATATTATGAAATCAAAGAGTTAAAAAGGACTTAAGAGATCAGCTATGTCCAACTAAGTATGAGTTTCTTGTAGAATATTGAATACTTCAATAGTAGACAGTTTACTTCCTGAAGAGGCATCCTGCAGGTCATCAAGAAGAAGGAATATCTATTTGTCAGGATTAGATTGTCAAGAAGGGACCCCTCTCCCATTCTCAGTCAGCAATCAGTCACCAAGCATTGATTAAGGACCTATTATGTCCCAGGCATTGTGCTAAGTGCTGGGGTACCAAGAAAAGCCAAAAACAGTCCTTGCTCTCAAAGAACTCACAGTCTAGTGGGGGGATAATTTGTTAACAATTATGTACAAACAATATAAATGCAAGATAAATTATAGACAAATTAGTAGAGGGAAGGCACTAGCATTAAAAGGGAGTGGGAAAAGGTCCTTATAGAAGGTGAGATTTTAGCTGGAACTTGAAGGATGGCAGGAAGTCCAGGCAAGAGATAAGAAATGAGAATTCTAGGTATAGAGGACAGCCTGTAAAAATGCACGGTTGAGAGATGAAGTGCCTTATACAAGAAACAACAAGGAGACCAGCATCACTGGATTGCACATTAGGGTGGTGAGGAGGGGGAGGGGGAGTAAGGTATAAAAAGAAAGGAAACGGAGGGAAAACCCCTGGTGTTATGAGGGATTTTGAACGCTAAAGTGAGGATTTTATGTGTAATCCTACAGGTAATAGGGAGCTGCTAGAGTTTATTGAATAGGAGGGTGACAATCAGAACCTATATTTTAGGAAGGTCAACTTGACCACTGAATGGACTGAAGCAGAATGAGACTTGAGTTAGCGAAATCAACAAAAGGGTTGGTTTGATAGTCCATTGTGGGTTAAATTAGATGAATCCTGTGGTCCCTTCTGAAATTCTCTGGTTTCCTGATTCCATTGTCATGTACTTATTAACTTTACCCACCCTCAAATCAAAATGCCTACTGAAATAGCTCTGTGGTCCCAGGTGAGTTTTTATATTAATATTTTAAATATATCATAAGGAATTGAGAAAAGTTATATATGTGTGTGAGTGTGTGTGTGTGTGTGTGTGTGTGTGTGTGTGTGATAAGCAATGCCTTTTATATACTCTGGAATCTATAGGAAAGGAGATTAAAGGTAATTTTTTTTTTGTCCACTTAGAGATGGAAGTTATACCCTTTTGCGGAAGCTTCCTTTGGTGTAAAACTATGTTGTCTGTGACAAGCTTTACCTTCTGTGTGATGATATTCTAGACTTTCCAGAACAAACCAAAGATTGTCATATAATGTGTTGTCAGACAAATAACTTGTACTAATACTTTAAAAATTATTAAATGCATAAATCTAAAAATCAACATGGAATGTTCTATCCGCTCAGACTGGCTCAGTTGTTTGGATCTGATTAAGAGACCATTCTCACTGGATTGATCCTTTTGTAATACTTTTAATCAAATATTTCATATCGTGGCTATAGTCATAGTCCTATTGTATTTGTGTGTATTTTATTTAAGAAAGGAAGATTTGTGAAATTTCTGCCACTTCCCTTGCTCTTTGGATATTGTGTTCAGTCATTTCAATCATGTTCATCTCTTTCTGACCCCATTTGGGGTTTTCTTGGCAAAGATACTAGAGAGGTTGCCATTTTTTTCTCCAACTCATTTTACAGATGAGGAAACTGAGGCAAACAGGGTTAAGTGACTCATCCAGGGTCACACAGCTAGTAAGTGTCTGAGACCAGATTTGAACTCAGGAACATGAGTCTTTCTGACTCCAGACCCGGTGCTCTATCCACTGAGCCACTTAGTTGCCCATACCTTTTGATATTGCCAAAGGTCAAAAGGATATATATTGAAGAGGAAACAATGCGCTAATTTGAAATTTCTGAAATGTGATACTAAAATATCTCCTCCAACTGTTGTTTCTGAAATATAGCAAATATAAAATGTCTGATATTTAATATTTTAGTTCTCCTTTATGCAACAATGTTCTATTTTACATACCTCTAATAAAAATGTACTCAAATCATTCTATGGGATGTGTGAATGTGTGTGTATGTATGTGCATGTATATGTATACATAAACATATATATGCATAATCACTATAAAATTACTTATGCAAATTGTGTGTATTTTTGTATGGGTATTTATATGTATAATGCTTGATATATAGTGAAAACTCTGGAAATATATTTTTAGAAAATTAATAAGAGCTACTATAATAAGACTGCATTTGCATCTGAATCAAACATTGAATATATTTTGCAACAAAAAAAAATTTAATCAAAGAAATACATAGGACAAGCAAAGCATAGATAGAATTTAGGACAGGGTGTTCAGAATATTTGTGAAACTAATCAAAGTCTAGGTTTAAAGGAATTTATAATATAAGAAAGTAATTATACAACCTTAGAGAGGGAAAAATTCACATTCATACCATCTTCTAGAGCATTTCAGAGCTCTGATGTTCCTAACAGAGTGATCCAGTGGACAGAATACCTGCTTTTATGAATCACTACATTCACCACAGTTCCTTTAAAAGACAACAAAGTTTAGCAGAGTAAAAGATGTGAATTCCTCCCCTGCACCAACAGAGCTGGTTTTTAGAGCTGATGTTTTTAGAAGAATAAAGCTCTCAGTAGATATTTGAAGGTGAAAAGGAAGGTGCTTGGTCTATGTTGATGACACAGTGACAGCTAAAATTTGGCTATTCCAGAAAAAGCCCTTGTACTCAAAGTTAAAAGCAATTGTATTGATGAATATAAGAATATCCAGCTGACCATGATTCAGTTTGGATATCTGGTAAAATTTAAGAAGCTAGAAAGAGAGAAATCAAACCATTGAAATTTAAAGATTGAATGGAATCTACATCCAAATAATGGTTTTCTAAGTCATAGGCTATGGAATCAACCCCTAACAGAAAGTCATGAATGCTTCAAAATGTTATAACATTTATGAAAAAGCATAACATATATGAAATTAAGTGCTCTATACAAAGAAGGTATTATTACAATTAAAGTCTTCAAATAGTCATCATGAGTTTCTGTATTCTATCAGCTGTGATCTTAAAAAATACAAACAAAGGGATAAGGAAAAGATCTATTGTGTATATAAACTATTTATACCACTTGATTTACTTGTTGTATGGCTCCACAGAGGAAGCATGGTTTAGTCAATAGAGAGGTAGCCTTAAAGCCAGGAAGGGGAAGACCTAGGTTCAACACCCATCTCTAATACATGCTGGCTATAGGGCCCTGGGCAAAACCCTTAACCTCTCTGTGCTCTAGGTAACTCTCTAAGACTATAAATTGCAGGGAACATGCTAATTTAAATAGTAGAAGGACTTGCTTATGTCAATGAGACCCTAAGTCCAGTCTCAATTCCTATATTCTGAGGATATATCCTATCTGCCAGAAGTTAGAATTAAATATAGTAATAACTAACTTATTTGAAGGTCAGGTTTCTGAAAACCTCAAGCATTAAGAAGGAAACAAAGAGGGGTGGGATTTGAGGAGAAAGATAGCTATATAGACTACAGAAAGGGCTGGATCCAATGTGATATATCAGGAAGAAAGGGATGTTTCCATTGGCTAGCAGTAACTACAGAAGCAAGCCTCATTGTTCCAAAAGTCAAGAAAGTAAAAAGAAAAGAAGCAGTAGATGGCAGAGGTGTTGACAGAGATTAGAAGCAGTGACAGAGCTCGTGAGCATTATGACAGCAGTGATCAATGACATTAGAAAAGAGAATTTGATGCAAGGAGACAAAAAAAATTAGAAGAACTTTGCAGTTTAGGGAGAAAAGCCCTTCAGTGCCCTCACTAGTACCTGAGGGCCACATCTACTGTATTCATACTAAAGAATTAGCTCACAGTCTATTGAAGCTGTGGGTGGAGAAACGAAATGAAGAGAGTAAATGGTGAGCAGGGAAATTAAGCCCTACTCATCATGATGGGTTCTGAGGACATCACTCAATTTAGGGAGAACCACAAAGAAGGCAAGCCAACCAGTCACTGGTGAGAATATCCACCTCAGACCCTTGGAAAACTAAATCAAAATACAGCAAAGTACTGCAGTTCCTATAATTCTGTTTATACACAGAGCAGAACAACTAAACTTATCAAATATTTATTAAAGGTCTACTCAGTTCAAGACACCGTGTTATACATTAGTGAAGAGTGGAAGCAGGTACAGAGGAGAGACCAGAAATTGAATAGGAAATGTCCCTGTTACAACTGAGCTCACAGTCTAGAAAGGGAAAATGACACATTTGTATCTATCAATCTTGTTTTCTATTATACTTAAATGAAGAAGTGATGTACAGAGTGCAATGAGAGGTCTAAGATCCAAGACAACTGGGATTACTTTCTCTTGGGAAGGATCAAGGATTTCATGTTAAAGGTGATTTTTGACCCAGGTGTTGAAGTTTAGGTAGAATTTTGATAAGTTACAATGGGTGGAGAGTATATTCCAGGCATAGACAAAAGCCTAAACAAATGGAGCAGTAAAAAAGCAGGACTCACCACAACACACACCCCGCCCTGCCCCCCCCCAAAAAGAAAAGAAAAGATAAAGAAAGAAAAGTGAATTGTTTGGTTGGTCAGGAACTTAAGAATAGGTAATGAGAGACAAGGGTGCTTGATAGTGGTAAGCCATATCATGAGAAGCATTGACTGCTAGATTACAAAATTTAGACTGCATTTGGTTAGCTGTGGAGAGCCATTGAATGTTTTTCTACAGAGTAATGATATGATTAGAGCTATAATTTTGATAGATTATCTGAAAGCAGTGTAAAGGATAGATTAGAGAGGGAAGAGATGAGACAGAAAAATCAGTTGGAAGGCAAGGACACTTTTCTAGAAAAGATCTAATCATTGCCTGAACAAATATTATAAAAGTGATTCTACAACATGGATTCAAGTAATGGGCAAAGGGCCAAATTATAAGGAAATTATGTTTGCCTTCAAAGAGAAAATGGACAACTGTATCATACCTCGAAATGGGAAAACTAAGAACAATTTTTATAGATTTATGTCATGTGGTATTTAAGTTCAGAAAGGATAGCTAGTAAAATTATTTAGAGATTTGTATTCAACTTAAGATATACCTCATACACAATTAAATCAAAGCATGTAGACAATCAGTGAAAAATCATGATACCTCTGTCTTTGATCACTGAAAAAGAAAATTTTTGAAAGCAAATGCAGCGACTGAGTTGTGTGTGCTTTCTGTAAGGTAGTATTGACATTTTGATGTCAGGAAGAGTGATGAATATAGCTAATAAAAAAAAATAATCAGCATATCCTGAAACTGAAGAATAGTTTTGAAGGTTTCCCAAAGAACTCATTTCTAAATGGTAACAGTTATATTATCTTCATCAATGAAGATGGAAGTAGTCTATTTTAGTGATGTTTGCCAAAATCTATCTTAAGAAGTTATTAAGGGGCAGCTAATTGGCACAGTGGATAGAGCTCTGGCCTTGGAGTCAGGAGGATCTGAGTTCAAATCCGACCTCAGACGCTTGACACTTAATAGCTATGTGACCCTGGGCAAGTCACTTTGCACCAATTGCCTCACCAAAAAGAAAAAAAAAAGAAGTTATTACCTTCTTCCCAGGTTTGAGAACAATGAGAGATTGACTGTTCTTGTTATGAGAGAGATGCCCTGATTAACCACTTGGTCTGCCATGTTTGAGCAAGGGCATGTGACTAGATATCAAGATTTTCTAAGAGAGTATGGATGGGAACAATAGGCTTAATAATGCAGACAGATGTCAAACTCACATAATCTAAAGCAGGCTTTTATCTGGAATTAATTAGAATCTCTTTTTGTATCCCCAGTACTTAGCACAGTGCCTGGCACATAGTAGGGTGCTTAAAAAATCTTTATTGACTGACAAAATGTTTACTGGCTTCCCTTTACAAACCTGTTATGAGGATCACCATTTTTCATTCATTCATTCATTCAAAAAATATTTGTGAAACACGATGTGCAAGGCAGTGTGCTAGATTGTGAGGGAAATACAAATAGAAATAAGACACAATCCCTCCCCTCAAGAAGATTACAATCTAACAGAGGAGATGAAACATGTCCACCAATAAAAGTTAATTGGGATAGACTAGACCTGTGATTTCCTAGGATAGGAAACTTGAGGTTAAGAAATGTCTTCTACCAAAGAAAGTTGACACTTTCTATGCAACTTGTAGCCTTGAAGACCTGCCCAGGTCACTGAGAGTTTCAGTGACTTGCCCAGGTCACACAGGCGACATATATCAGAGGTGGGACTTAAATCCCATGCTTACTGACTCCAAAGCCAGTTCCATATCCACTATTCCATGCTGCCTTTCAGCTTCTCTATTAAAACACACACAGATACACAGACACACATAAAGTGATTATGAGGGGATAAAAAAGTAGCATAAGAATTCCAAGATTCTCATGTACTAAAGTAGGCCTTCTCCTCCCTCCCCTTCCACTTTCCCCAATCAATCCATGAACTCTCCACATCTCTGAGTTACTTGGTTCTGGAATAGTCAGTATCAGACAACGATACATCTCTAGGTAGGGAGCAGTTGATCCCTCCAAGGCCAGGGACCTTTGTCACTGAATTCTTACCCAGAGGCCAGACTCCTGACAGCTCAACTTTTGACAAGATTGCTGACAGCCAACTCCCTAAGAATAGAACTTATGATAATGACACATTATTATCACCCAGGAGCTTTCAGAGGTGTCACATAATTACTTTGTTCCTCATGGAGGAAATGCTGACATAGATAGACAAAGTGATTTTTGAGGTTTTTTTGTTTGTTTTCTTTTCTGACTGGTTCTGTCATTTCTTTGAATCTTCATTGTAAAATAAGCTCAGAACCAAAGACTAGAATGATGATAACACGGTTAGCCCATGGCTGGACAGTGGTAGAGTCCATTCTGAGGATGCAGGACTAAAGACTGGTACAATTTTTTACAGTGTTTCATCTTGCCAATATCATCTCATTGGTTTATTTTTTTAGAGACAGGGTTAAGTGACTTGCCCAGGGTCACACAGCTAGTTTTAGTCTATGGACTAGATAGTATTCAAAATGCGAGCTATCATTACAGAAGAAATTAAATAAAAAATTTAAACAGATGCACAAAACATATAAAGTTTTAGATCTCATAAACATTAAAGAGAACATATTTGCATTTAGCCCTCGTATAACTCATGAGAATGAAACCAAAAATCCACCAAACATAAAAATGAACAGAGTTTTGCTTGTCATTTTCATCTCTATCCAAACAGCTGTTCCATCTCCATCCAAATGGTTCAGTTCATCAGGTGTTAGGCCTCCTAATTAACCTCTTATTAAACTTGGGATTCAGTCTGCAATTTGGGCACTCCATCTACTTCCTAAGTTTGCTACATGGTCTGCCCAGGTTTCTTTTCTGGTTGGTTTGCTGATTTGCTTGATAGATGGTTTCCAATATATCTGCATTAAATATGCAAATGTTTCTTTTACCTAGAAGTCTCCTAAAAATAAGGTGACAAGGAAAGATTAGAAATAACTGTGGTTTGCAGAAGTGTCTTCTTCTAATGTTTTACAGACTTCAAGTCAAACTCTACCCAAAAGACCATTCATTCATTCTTGATTGCTACAAGATACCACTTCACAAAGAGTAGAAATGAAATAGAAAAAGTGGGCTGAAGCTCACAAAAATTACTTAAATATAGTTTGTTACACTCAAGGATACATGATTTCAGCAATGTAAGAGCTCTCTCCACAAAAGCAGAAAGCAAATTAAATATACCTTACTACATAGTGTTAAAGAGTTTCTGAGGCTCAAAGTAACTTTGCCAGTTTCACAGGCAGCGAGAGCCTAGAGGTAAAATTTCATCTCAGATCCTACTGACTCCAACTCCAGCATTCTGCCTATTATACCACATTGCTTTTTATTATTGTGTTATTGATGAAGAAATGGGATCACATTTTGAATAATGCTGTCGAATCAAAGGACACTGACTACCCAGAGATGATTTTGTTAGAGAGGGAGAAAAATCACTTTAGAAATGCCTTCTTTAGGTGTTGAGTTTCAGGAGCCAAGATGGCAGAATACGCAGTAAATTGCTATAATTATCCAATATTCACCTCCAAACAACCATAAAACAGCACCCCAAAACAAATCCTGAAATAGCACAACCAGCAAAAAGATAGAGTGAAAAAAATGTTTTTTCTTACAGGAAACTTGGAAAATCAGCAAGAAATGTCTATCTCATTTAGGTAAAGGGGGAGCACATTCCAGGACACAATGTAATCCCAGTAAACCAGTAGCAAGACCCACCTCAGCAAACCAATGGGAGACCATGAGCCCCAGTGAAGTGGAGCAGGCAAATAAATGACTGCAGTGCTTCAGTATAGCCCTAGGCAAACAGACATCTTCCACAATGACAAGAAAGTAGGCCACACCTCCCATATTTCAGCACAGCCCCAGACAAACAGGCATCCTCCAGCAGTCAAACCACCACTTCCTTCAGTGTAGCCCCAGAGATGTACAGAAACACTCCACTGGGCTTCAGCACATGCCAGATACTACCACTAAGACCCCAACTCAGGAGCAGGTAAGCTACCAGACCCCTATGACCTCCAGCAGTGCCAGCCACCCTCACCAAACCCCCTCAGCATAGCACCAGACACAAGGATCCCTCAGGGGCCCCAGGGCAACATCAGCACAACGCTAGTTAAACAGCCAGGGCCTGTAACCACTGGCACAAGAAGCCTGAAACAGTGCCCCTTCCACCCCAGGAGCAGAGCTTAAATTTGAAAGAAAGGAAAAAGGCCAAAAAAAATGGGCCAAAAAGAAGAAAAATAATAATAATCTGACCATAAAAAGCGATTATGGTGATAGGGAAGATCAAGACACAAACTTAAAAGATGACAACAATGTCAAAACACTTATGGGCAAAACATTTGTGGGCAAAAAAAAATGGGAAGTGGTCTCAAGCCCAGAAATAACTCATGGAACAGCTCACAAAGGAGCTTTAAAATAATATGAAAGGTAGATGGAAAAATGGGAAAAGAAATGAGAGCAATGCAAGCAAAGAATTATGAAAAAAAGAGTCAATAGTTTGGAAAACTGCCTTAAAAGTAGAATTGGCCAAATGGAAAGGGGGACACAAAAAAAATTCACTGAAGAAAACAATTCCTTAAAGAGTACAATTGGCGAAATGAAAAAGAAAGTACAAAAGCTAATTGAGGAAAACAACACCTTAAAAGTCAGAATTGAACAAGGAAGTTAATGACCCTATGAGACATCAAGAATCAATCAAAGAAATTCAAAAGAATGAAAAAATGGAAGAAAATGTAAAATACCTCATGAGAAAAAACAACTGACCTGGAAAATAGATTCGGGAGAGATAATATTAGAATCATTGGACTACTTTAAAGTCATAAATCAAAAGAAGGACCTGGACAGCATCTTTCAAGAAATTACCAAGGAAAATTGCACTGATGTCCTGGAACCAGAGGGCAAAATAGGCATAGAAAGAATCCGCCAATTACCTCCAGAAGGAAATCCCAAACTAAAAATTCCAAGGAACATTATAGCCCAATTTCAGAACTATCAGGTCAAGGAAAATATACTACAAGTGCCCAGAAGGAAACAATTCAAATATCAGCAAGTCACAGTCAGGATTATACAGGACATGGCAGCTGCACCATTAAAGAATCAAAGCTCATGGAACATGATATTCCAGAAGGCAAAGAAGCTAGGAGTACAACCAAGAATCACTTACCCAGCAACATTAAACATAATACTTCAAGAGAAAAAAAAAAGGTCATTCAATGAAATAGAAAGATTTGGAACTTCATAAGAGAAGAACAGAACTGAACCAAAAAATCTGACCTCTGATATCAAAGCCCAAGGGAAGCATAAACAGGTAAAAAGGGAAAAGAAAACATAAGGGATTCAATGGAGCTGAACTATTTACATCCATACATAGGAAGATGATATTTGTAATTCCTAAAAATTGTGTCACTAATAATACTACAGTTAAATGGAATGTATAGATAGATAGAGGGTATGAGTACAAGGTGAATTTGAGAAAAAAATTAAGAGATGAGAAAGTACAATGGGTGCAGAATGAAGTGAGAGGTAGAATGGGGTAAATTATTTCACATGAAGAAGTGTGGGAGACTTACTGTACTGGAGGGGAAGATGGGGGGTGGCAACAAGCATCACTTGAACCTTACTCTCATCAGTAATCATTTTAGTATGGAAATCTGTCTCACCCAACAGGAAAGTAGGAGAAGAGATTAAGTAAAGGGTAGGCAGGGACTGCTAGAAGAGAGGACAGATCAGGGGAGGTGGTAGACAGAAGCAGAACACTTGTGAGGAGGGAAAGGATGAAAGGCGAGAGGACAAACAGGAAGAATAGGATGAAGGGAAATACAAAGGAAGTAATCACAACTGTAATGCGAATGGGATGAACCCTCCCATAAAACGGAAGCAGATACCAGAGTGGCTCAAAAACCAAAATCCTTCAATATGTTGTTTACAAGAAACACACTTGAGGCAGAGAGACATGCACAGAATAAAGATAAGGGGCTAGAGCAGAATCTATTATGCTTCAACTGAAGTAAAAAAAAAAAAAGTAGGGGTAGCAATCCTAATCTCAAACTAAGTAAAAGCAAAAATAGATAAATTAAAAGAGATAAAGAAGGAAACTACATCTTGCTAAAAGGTACCATAGACAATGAAGCAGTATCAATACTAAACATGTATGAAACCAAGTAGTACAGCATCCAAATTCTTGAAGGAGAAGTTAAGTGAGTTACAGGAAGAAATAGACAGCAAAACTACACTAGTGTGGGAACTCTACACTACAGTCTCAGAACCTGATAAATCCAACCAAAAAAATAAGAAAGAAGCTCCTTAGTAGGAGGTAAATATAATATTGGAAAAGTTAGCTATGACAAACCTTTGCAGGATTTACACATAAAGGGTGACATCATAAGCAAATTAGAAGAGCAAGGAATAGTCTACTGTCAGATCTATGGGCTAGCAGAATAATTCGTGACCAAACAAGAAATAGAGAACATTACAAAATGTAAACAGGTAATTTTGATTGTATTAACTTAAAAAATGTTTGCTCAAACAAAACCAATGCAACCAAGATTAGAAGGAAAGCAGAAAGATGGGAAACAATCTTTAACAGCAAGTGTCTCTGATAAAAGCCTCATTTCTCAAATATATAGAGAACTCAGTCAAATTTGCAAGAATACAAGCCATTTCCCAACTGATAAATGGCCAAAGATATGAACAGGCAGTTTTCAGATGAAGAAATCAAAGCTCTCTATAGACATATGAAGAAGTACTCTAAATCACTATTGACCAGAGAAATGCAAATTAAAACAACTCTGAGGTACCACTTCACATCTATCAGATTGGCTAATGTGACAGAAAAGGAAACTGATAAATACTGGAGAAGATGTGGGAAAATTGGGACACTAATGCACTGTTGGTGGAGTTGTGAACTGATCCAGTCATTCTGGAGAGCAATTTGGAATTATGCCCACAGGGTGACCAAACTATGCATACCCTTTGACCCAGCAATACCATTGCCATACCATCTGTATTCAAAGCAATCAAAGAAAAGGGGAATGGACCTACATGCACAAAAATATTTATAACAATCCTTTTTGTAGTGGCAAAATATTAGAAATTAAGGGGATGCCTATCAATTGGGGAATGGCTGATTTGTAATGGAATACTATTGCAAAACAAGAAATGATGAACAGGCAGATTTCAGAAAATCTGGAAAGATTTGTATGAACTTAAGTGAAATGAGAAGATCAGGAAAATATCGTACACAGTATCAGCAACATTGTGTGATGATCAACTATGAATAATTCAGCTCTTCTCAGCAACACAATGATCCAAGACAAATACAAAGGACTCATGAAGGAAAATGTTATCTATGTCCTGATAAAGAACTGATAGATTCTGAATGCAGATCAAAGCATATTTTTTTTTACTTTATTCTTTCTCGTGGTCTTTTTTCTTTTTGATCTGTTTCTTCTTTCACAACTGTTACTAATATGAAAACATTTTACATGATAGCACATGTATAACTATATCAAACTTCCCACCATTATCAGAAAAGGGGAGGGGATGGGGGGAGAAAATTCAAAACTTAAAATCTTGTAAAAATGAATGCTAAAAAATTTGCTTGATGTGTATCTGGGGAAAAATTATATATATATATATGTATGTATGTATAAAATGTTCTCTCTCCTTGTGGGCAAGGACAGTGTTTTTCCTTTGTTTCTCTAGCCTTTATCATAATTTCTAGCACTTTCCTCTCTGTTCCCTCCCCTTTTTTTCTTCCCCTCTGTCCCTTCTCTCAATTTTCAATTCAAGTTGTCTAGATTCTAGTTTTTTTATTAAAAAAAACCAATAAGAGTGACCCTTTTATTCTCCTCAGTAAAGACGAAAAGCAGTCCCTTTCTTCAAGGGATGAAGGGCACACAAATAAGGCATCTACTGATGCCAATTGTATTTCTTTTTCTATGGTTACTACTCAACATTTGTAAGAATATTTTGATCTTCTGTCTAATACCCTAGAGTTCTCTCTGAAGTTCCCTGATGTATACTTGACTAACCCCAAGCCAAATTGCCATCCCATTGACACAAGAAAATATGTAGGCATGCTAAAATGAGGTGTATTAAAGAAACCTTGCAATTTATCACTGTGGCTGACATGTGAAAAGGTTATAGGCAATCAGGTGATCTAGCCTAGAGGACACTTTTTTTTTTACATCACTGATATTTTTTATCATTACAGTATTTCTCAAACATCTACTATATCTACTGTGAGTGAATGTTCAGATCATAACAATATTTTCATTTTAACAAAGTTGAATTTTTTGTTCTTTTAAATATCTTATCTCAAATTGTAATATTTTAATAGAAATCAGGACAGGGACTGGGGGGAGGGGGTGGAGGTGGGGAATTTCTTGAATTCATTATTTTGTGTCTTGTGAAGAATGGATGAATTACATTGCCTCTGTGGATAGCCTAAATCTGTCATATTTACCTACTCTTTGGCAATAAGGAGACCTGGCCTAATAACATCTCAGAGACTGCATAATTCCTTCCTTTTTTTCTTAGTACCCCCAAGAACTCTTGATCGAGTATGCTTTTAGAAAATAAATTCCAAATACCTATCAGTTCATATTAAGCACTTGAACCTTTTTTCTCCTATGCCTACCCAGCATTTTATGTCTTCAAAGTGCTATTGGATGCATTTTATATCTAATGTAATAAATATATTTAATGGGAATTTGGTGCTTGTTTCTCTTCTCTGCAATTATAATAATGATTCATTCCATTTCTGAAAACATGCCCAGTTTTTTTAGTTTATGCAGATTGCATATACACTTACCACTAAAGAGACTATAATAACTCATAATCATGAATCCAGCTTTATTTAGATGAGGGTTTTAACAACTCTTTAGCAACAAAAGCAGGAAGTCACCATCTCTGCTTCTCTTTTCCTACCATCTCAGCACATATTACATACAATATATTCTCTGAGGAGAGAAAGAAACGTTCACTGATTGTGACCAAATATTTTAAATATGAGTTTGCCAATAATATTAATCATATTCAATAGCCATAGTTCATAATTTGACATGCAGTTTTGTGCTAGACAAAGAAAATGGGGCATAATTTATAGAAATTATTTGCGACTATCTTCCCTTTATACTTCAGATGCTCCTTTTCCATCAGCTTCAGTCGAGTGCCTCCCGAAAATTAAATAAATTTTGAGTAATGTTACAGAAGTTGCAAAAATCCACTAGGCTTCTTCTCCCTGGTTCATTCAAGCAGGGTCCTAGTATTTATGAGAACAATAGACTTCAGTTATCTTATAGTGATGATTCTTTTCCCATTAGCCTCTTATCTCAGACATGCTCTGTTCACAGCACTACCAAAGGAGACAAAAGAAAGACTAGTCCTTACCCTGAATAAATTTACTATTACTAAAAACCTATGTTGTCCAGAATGTGGAAGGTGAGAGAAGGGCTCACACAAGCTAGGGCAGGATGATCTAGGCTTTGCCCAGTAATAGAGGAAATTAGAGAACACTGATAAAATTTGTATTCTTTCAAGAGATTAGAAAAACAACTGAGTTTATTTTAGTTAGGAAGAATAATTAATTAAAATAGGAAGCTACCAGATGACTCTAGTTTCTACTCTACCTGTCCCCCTAGTAGCAAGCACCAGTTACCTCCTCTTCTAGTCTGGTCTCTTCTGACTCTCTTCTCCCCAACTACTCCACCATAGCCACTCCACTCTACCCTTCTTCCCCATTAAATGAATTTATGGCATGTTTTGTGCCATTTGTCTTTATGGATTCAGGTAAGAATGCTAATTAGTCCAAAATTCTAGTTAGTTAATAGCCACTTTTTTTTTTTTTTTTTTTTGCTATTAATGCTCTTTCTGTGGTATGATGGAAAGAAAACTCAGTTTACATTCTGAAGATGTATGTTCAGGTCTTGGTTCTTCTGCTTAATAACTTGCATGACCTCAGGCAAATCTTATAACTCCTCTAAGCCTCAATTCCCTTATCTCTATTACTGGGATGATGCTATTTGCCCCATTCTCCTCACCAATTTTTGGTCACCACAAAAAGAGCTGCTATAAATGTTTTTGTACAAATAGATCATTTTCCCTTTTTTAAGATGTCTTTAGGATATAGACCTAACAGTGGTATTGCTGAATCAAAGGGTATGCACAATTTTATAGCCCTTTGGGCATAGTTTCAAATTGTTTTTCAGAATAGTTGAATCAGTTCACAACTCTACCTACAGTGTATTAGTGTCCCAGTTTTCCCACACTCTTTCTAACATTTGCCATTTTCCTTTTCTGTCATATTGGCCAATCTGATAGATGTGAGGTGGTACCTCAGAATTGTTTTAATTTACATTTCTCTGGTTAATAGTGATTTAGAGCATTTCTTCATGTGACTATAGATAGCTTTAATTTCTTCATCTGAAAACTATCTGTTCACATCCTTTGGCCATTTATCAATTGTGGAATGACTTTGATTTTTATAAATTTGACTCAGTTCTCTTTATATTTGAGAAATGAGGCCTTTTTAGAGATATTTGTTGCAAAAAGTTTTTTTCCCAGTTTTCTCCTTTCCTTATAGGTTGCATTGGTTTTGTTTATGCAAAATCTTTTTAATTTTATACAATTAAAATTATCTATTTTACATTTTGTGATGTTCTCTATGTATTCTTTGGGCCTAAATTCTTCCCTTATGTATAAATCTGACAGATAAACTATTCTATGCCCTCTTAGTTTGCTTATGGTATCACCCTTTATGTGTAAATCATGGGCCCATTTTGACCTTATCTTGGTATACAGTGTCAGATGTCTATACCCAGTTTCTGCCATACCATTTTCCAGTTTTACCAGCAGGTTTTGTCAAATAATGAGTTTATTGTTCCAAACACTTGAATCTTTGGGTTTATCATATACTAGGTTACTTTGGTCATTTAGTACAATATAATTTGTACCTAATCTATTCCACTGATCGACCACTCTATTTCTTAGCCTGTACGAGATTGTTTTGATAATTACCTCTTTATAATAGTGTTTGAGATCTGGTGTAGCTAGATCGTTCTCATTTTTTTCATTGATTCCCTTGATATGCTTGCATTCTTCCAGATGAATTTTATTCTTATTTTTTCTAGCTCTATAAAATAATTTTTGATAGTTTGTTTCATATGGCACTGAATAAATAGATTACTTTAGGAAGAATTGTCATTTTTATTATATTGGCTCAGCCTACCCATGAGTAATTAACATTTTTTCCAATTGTTACATCTGATTTTATTTTTGTGAAAAGTGTTTTATAGTTGCATTTATATAGTTCCTGTGTTTGTCTTAGACTCCCAAGAATTTGTATTGTACCACTTTGGCTGCATCCCATAAATTTTAGTATGTTGTCTTGTCATTCTCTTTAATGAAATTATCAATTGTTTCTATGATTTGTCCTTTGACAATTTGTTTTTTAGGATTAGATTATTTAATTTCCAATTAATTTTTAATCTCTCTTTCCATTGTCCACTATTCAATGTAATTTTATTGCATTATGATCTGAAAAGGATGTGTTTACTATTTCTGCTTTTCTATATTTGGTTGTGAGGTTTTTATGTCCTAATACATGGTCAATTTTTCTGTAGGTGCTGTGTACTTCTAAGAAAAAAAAGTTATTTCCCTTTCAATTTCCATTCAATTTTCTCCAGAGATTTATCATATCTAACTTTTCCAGGATTTTATTCACTTCCTTAACTCCTTTCTTGTTTAATTTTTGATTAATCTAGTTCTGAGAGTGGAAAGTTGAGGTCCCCCAGGAGCATAGTTTTATAATCTATTTCCTCCTGTAACTCATTCAACTTCTTCAAAAATTTAGATACTATATGATTTTGTGCATATATGTTTAATATTGATATGACTTCATTGTCTATGGTACCTTTCAGCAAGATATAGTTCCCTTCATTATCTCTTTTAATTAGATATATTTTTGCTTTTGCTTTGTCTGAGATCATGATTGCTACCCCTGTTTTCTTTGCTTCCGTTGAAGCATAATAGATTCTGCTCCAACCCCTTACCTTTACCCTGTGTGTATCTCTCTACCTCAAATGTGTTTCTTATAAACAACATACAGCAGGTTTCTGGTTTTTAATCCAGTCTGCTGTCCACTTCTGTTTAATAGGTGAGCTCATCCCATTCACATTTATAGTTACGATAACTATGTATTTCCCTCCATGCTATTTTCCCATGTTCATCCTCCTCTCTCTTACTCTCCACCCTTTTCTTCCTCACAAGTGTTTTACTTCTGATCACTACCTTACCCAGACTACCCTCCTTTTATCAGTCCATCTTCTTCCTTCTATTATCCCCATCCCTTTTCACTTCCTTATAGGATAAGATAGATTTCTATATCCCACTGAGTGTGTATGTTATTACATCTTTGAGCCAATTCTGATGAGAGTAAGGTTTAAGCTTTGCCCACCACCCCCATTCCATCTTGCCCTCCATCATAATACTGCTTTCATGCCTGTTTTATGTAGTATAATTTACCCCATTCAACCTCCCCCCTCCTTCTTCCAGTGCAATTTTTTTCTCACCCCTTTATTTTGTTTTTTGGGTATCATCCCATCAAAGTCACTTTATATACACACCCTCTGTCTCCACATACTCCTTCTAATTGATCTTATAGTAATAAAGTTAATAGTTACAAATATTACCTTACCATAGAGAAATAAAAACAGTTTAACATTATTGAATTTACTTTTTCTCTTTCTTGTTTCTTTTTTACCTTTTTATGTTTTGCTTGAGTCATGTATTTGGAGATCATTTTTTTTTTTAAATTCAGCTCTGGTCTTTTAATTAGAAATGCTTGAAAGTCCTCTATTTCACTGTGTCCTTTTTTTCCCCTGAAAGGTTACGTTCAATTTTTCTGGGTAGGTAATTCTTAGTTGGATTCATAACTCCTTTGCTTTCTGGTATATCATATTCTAAGTCCTCCAGTTCTTTAATGTGGAAGCTGCCAAATCCTGTGTAATCCTGACTGCAGCTCCATGATATTTTAATTGTTCCTTTTTAGCTACTTGCAAAACTTTCTCCTTGATCTGTGAGCTCTGGAATTTGTTGTTCCTGGGAGTTATCATTTTGGGATCTCTTTCAGGTGGTGATTGGTAGATTCTGTCCATTTCTCTTTTGCCTTCTGGTTCTAATATATCAGGACTGTTTTCTTTGATAATTTCTTGAAAGATGTGTCCAGGCTTTTTTTTTTAATCGTGGTTTTCAGGTAGTCCATTAATTTTAATATTATCTCACCTGGATCGATTATCTAAGTCAGTTTTTTTAATGAGAAATTTTATATTTTCTTCTTTTTCCTTTTTCCTTTTTTGTTTTATTGTATCTTGATGTCTTATAGGGTCATTAATTTCCACTTGTTTAAATCTACTTTTTAAGGAATTATTTTCTTATTTACTTACTTCCTTTTCCATTTGGCCAATTGTATTTTTTAAGGAGTTATTTTCCTCCATAAATTTTTGTATATCTTTTCCCATGCTATTGACTCTTATTTCATGATTCTTTTTCATTACTCTCATTTCTTTTCCCAATTTTTCTTCTGCTTCTCTAATGTGCTTTTTAAAATCCTTTTAAGCTCTTTCAGGAATTCTTTTTGGGCCTGAGACCAAATTTTATACATATACATACATATATATATACACACATATACATAATATATATATACACATATACATTATATATATATATATATATATATTGGGGTGGTTGGGCAATGGTGGTTAAATGACTTGCCCATGGTCACACAGCTACTAAGTGTTATGTGTCTGAGGCCAGATTTAAACTCAAGTCCTCATAACTCCAGGGCAAATTATAGTTTTCTTTGAGATTTCACATCTAGACATTTTGACACTATTGTCCTCTTCTAAGTTTATGCCTTGCTCTTCCCCATCACTATAGTAATTTTCTATAGTAAAGCTCTTCTTGTTTTTTGCTCATTTTTTCTGCCCTTTTTTGTGACTTGGTGTTTCATGTGAGAGTTGGGCTCTGGTCTTGCACTGTCCCAAGCTTTTCATGCTGGGGCTCTGTGTCTTACTGCTGGCTTTCACTGGGCTTCAGGGCTTAGTTGCTTGCTTTCTCAGGAGGGTAGGCTTCCCTTCTGGGAGGTGGGGCCTCCCCATTGGCCTCCTCTGGGTGTAAGGTTTAGTTACAGACCTGGTCCTGGGTTGGGGCCTTGTTTCTGGGTTGCTGTGGTAATAGAGTCTTTCTGATGTGTGGCCCTACAGGAGCAATTGTGTTGCTGGTCTGCCCCAAGGGTGGGGCCCTGCTCCTGGGTTGCTATGGAAACAGGGTCTCTCTGCTGACAGGACCCAGGGGCAGCTTCTCACTGTTGGCCACCCCCAGGGTGGGGCTTCGCTGCTAGTCAACAATGAGGTCAAGGCCTTACTGGTGGCCTGTGCTGGGGGTGGGGTCACTGGGGTGGAGCCTTGCTTCCCTGCAGACTCTGATCATTTGCCTAGAGGGCTGCTGATTTGCAGGAGAGCAGGGCCTTCCTGGTAGATTACCCCAGGCTGGGAGCCCTGCTGCAGGTCTCCTGCTGGGCTGTTTCTGCTGCTGTTGCAACTGCTGCTGCTCTTGGACCTGGCTCCCCTTCCATCTCAGTGAGACAGACCTTTCCTCTTATGCTGGTAAGCTGCCTCCCTGCTTCTAGATCAATTCTGAGGCAGTTTTCTAGTTGTTTGGAGGGGATTTTGGAAAGGCTTCAGACAGTTCCTTCCTCACTCCACCATCTTGGCACCAGAAGTTTAATAACTGCATTTCCATATAATTAGTTTCCTTTGTAATCCTATTAAATTAATATCATGCATTTAAAAATATTCTTCTGAGAAGGTACGCAAAGGCTTTAACCAGATTGCCAAAGGGGTTGATGACACACACAAAAAGATTAGGAATCCATGATCTAATGAAACTTTTGCTATTCCATCACTTGGCTTCAAACAAAAGATCAGGGCCTTGAGACTGATTCTTAAGAGCTAACTTTGTGGCAAGTAGCCAAGCCCTAACATTAGAAATATCACAATACCTATGTCCCTTCCATCCCATTCTATTCAGAATTAAAAGAAGGCATGGAGATGAAGTTTCTGGGAGGATTAAAAAAAAAGGAAATAGTTTTGATTTTTTTTTCCTTTTAAATGGTTGAAGTTATTTAGTATTGAACTCCTTGCTTCTTTCAAGACTCAATTTTCTCCTTGTGCATGAGGCCCTTTCCAGTCCACCCAGATGCTAGTACCTCCCTCTATATTACTTCCCATCTACTCTGTATATAGCTCATATATACCTAGCACATTGTATATACATATTATCTCCCATATTAGAATGCGAAATTCTTCAAAGCAGAGATTCTTTTTGCCTTTCTTTGTATCCCAAGATCTTAGTACAGTTTCTGGCTTATAGTAAGCACTTAAATGCTTCTTGAGTGACTGACTAGTTAACTGACTGGCATGTGAATATTATGAAAGAATGCAAATGCATGAGTTTTCATTTGTCATTTATGAAGCACATTGAAATTTAGGGTAGAAAGAGCCTTCATAAATTGCTCTTAAACTTGACCATTTGGGAAAGTCAGCACTTTCCCTTTGTACAACCTTTTCCAAAATTGATTCAGTTTTTTTAATTGTTTCTTAACTTCTCCATAAATTCTGGAAACTTCTCCCATGGTGACCCTTATTATTGTGGTTAAATTACTTTCACTGTTTAACAATCCCACCGTGTTTAAGTTTAAATTGTTGTTCCAGATAAGTAGCTGATGGCAAAAGATTTTTTAACCCAAAAAAGCAAGCCATATAAAGAAGGAAGCTGGAAATGTGAAGGTTGTTAGGAGAAATTTCACTGGCTTAAATGTGGTATTATGCTTCAATCTCAAGCAGCAGCAACTGTTTGAGGAAGGGAAAGTCTGTGAGAGAAAAGAAGAATCAATCCCTTTCCAATAAGAAAAAATGCTATCATCACGTTATACTTCTTTAACACAACAATTAAGAATGGAAGGTGGTTGGGTTAATGAAAAGTAACAAAATTATACAGGGCTGTAAAAATACCCAAAATGCTTCTAACATTTCTTAGTTTCCATAGCATTTGAGGAAATGAGAGCTAAGAATAGAGCAATTCAAATAGCATATAAGCTTTGCTTTCATTAATTGAGTCAAGGAGTGAATGAATGAATGAATGAATGAATGAATCTCACTCCAAGAATGTTAAAGTTTCTGGATGCAAAAGAAATTACATAGGGGTTTTTCACTAGGTTAAAAGGAAAATCCTCTAAAACTTTGGACTTTTAAGAAGAAGAATGATTTATGAAAAGAAATGTCTAACCAAAGATTGGGGAGATCAAGTGTAGATTAAGTGGTGATTGATAATAGTTACAAAATATCAGGAAAGAAAAAAAATCAGGAAAGGTACCAAACTATGTGTAGGTTCTTATTCTTTTAAGACACTCACATTCTCTAAGACTATGAACTTTATTGTTTATTCTTATGTTTAGCCATTTCTATACATTTTTGTTGTTATTGTTAAGGAAAGGTCTGGAAATTGCATACTATAGTCTGGTTCTCAGCTTTAAATATGTTTATTTTGCCAAGTTTAGCAGCTCCCACCTACAATCTCTACTGCCAAGGATGTTGAAACTGGTGAATTAGCTATCTGTATGAAGCTTAACAATAATACCTAGAGCTCACTAGGAGTGGGAGGGACACTATGCTGCCTAAGGAAAAGAAAACTGGTCAGGTCAGAAACTGAGCAGGTCAAAGGTCCCATGTCAGTCAGAGTAGAATCGTTTCTATGAGAGGACCATGCATTTTCAGCCTTGATGAGATAGTGTTTCAAATTGTATTTATGTATGAATATATGTACATTTTGCTTCAGAGCACATGAAGAAGGCATCACTACCAGCCAGTGACAATATGCCTTAATTATAATCAAGTACCTTAGAAGAAATTGATAGTTTAGCATCCTGGATTTGCAAACTTACATCTACAAAGTGATGATAATAGAATATTGCAGATTAATTATTAATTTGTTAATAAATTTGAAAAGAATCTAGACATGAGACCTAGAAATTATAAAAGAAAGGGGATAGAGAAGCATATGAGGAAGAGCGAAAGGAATTGAACAAGTTGGATTCAGAAAGGAGAATGACACAGAGATTTTCTCCACCCATCTTTCCCTTTCTAAAAGAGGACATCTCAGTGTACTATTAGAGATCAAAAATGAAAGTCACAAAAACCAGTAGGATGCTGTAGCTAAAGGGATCCTATAGGCATCCTATTGTGTGACCAGTACATGTAAGTGTTCCAGACTTGCTGATGCTACAAGAGAAGCTCATTGTGGACAATCAGTCAATACAGCCTTTTCTAAACTTCAGGTTTTCTGAAGCACCTTTGATGCTATAACTCTTAAAGCCAAAAACACCACAAAGGAAAAGTAGAAAGGAAAATGATTATCGATGAACACAAAAAGAGATAGCATAACTGCTAAGAGAGGGAAAGTGAAAATGAAGTGTAAATGTAAGAAAGCAAGCATCTGTTAGAAGTAACCATTTCATTAAAAGTTCACTAAATCATGCAGGTTTTCCATCAGGAACTGCAAGCTGTGGGCTGAGATTAAGTATAATGGGCTCCCTCATGAATTCTTCTCATTACTCCTCTTGAAAGATCAGTAAATCTACTGAGAGGGTAATTTAGGTTTAGTCTCCAAGATCAAATCATTTTCCTTTTAATCTCTCCTATTTAGAATTGTCCATATATGTGATGCATATATAAAGTCCAAACAAAGGGATCCATTAAAAATGAGCTTATTCCAGTGCCTTGAATATTCTTGGCTCCCAATACATGCTCAGTACTTAAAAAAAATATGGCCATTGGTTTTATGTCAGTGATAGGCAGTGATGGAGATGCAGGCTGTTTATAGAGGATTGCAAGCTATTAAATAGAAGAGTCAAGTAAAGGACAGGCTAGAGAAGACCTTGTTTGCCTTTCACTGCTGACTTCTGTGAATCTTTTTCTGAAGACTAATGGAATTTCCTCATCATCATATAAAAAGTTCACCTGTCACTACAGTGCCACAACAGAGCAGCATAGTATGTGATTGACCAAGAAAGGAAAAATAAAAGATATTTGAAGAAATTAGAAAAATTTATCAGGTCAAGAGAGGAGGAAAGGAGAAGGCAGAAAAATGAAATAATTATTTAAGAATGGGAGTATGAAAATGAAAGATTTCTGTTGCCTGCCAATATGGTGTGCCATGCAAAAAGCCATCAATGTGTATAGGTTTGTTCCTTGAAATATTTGAAATTATCTCTTTCCAGTTTATTTTCAAATATATTTTATTGGTTTATTTTGGTTTTGGGTAAACAAAAGGTCATGTCTCCTCTACCCCCAAGAAAGCCATCTCATATTATAAATAAAATTTTTAAAAGACCAAACTTGAAAAGAAAAAGAGGGGGAAAATTGGTAAGATGGATCAATGTCTCACAAAAGTTGGAAAAAATTGTGCCATATACCACACTAATGGACCTCCTACCTCTAGAAAATACATGCAGTTGAAGTTTCTCTTTATGTCACTGCTTTCAAGTTATCTTACTCTTTGTAATTGTGTAGTATTCACCTTTTGGTGGAGGTGAAGTTTCTTTCTGTTTATGTTGCTGTGGTTGTTGTATTTTTTTTCTTGGCTCTGATTACCTCATTCTGCATCAGTTCATGTAGATCTTTCCATGCTTCCTGGTATGCATCACGTTCATCGTTTCATAAAAGTACTATAATATTCCATTATATTAATGTACCACATTCAACTACTCCCCCAATCAATGAGTATCAACTTTGTTTTCCAATTCTTTGCTATCAGAAAAAAAGTATTGGAATAAATATTTTGGTGTATATGGAGACTTGCTTCTTATCAATAGCTTTCTTAGGATATAAGCCTAGTAGTGGAATCTCTAGGTCAAAAGGTATGAACATTGGGTAGAGAACCTGTGCCCTTGAGTCCACATGTGGCCTTCTAGGTCCTCAGGTGCGGCCTTTTAGCTGAATCCAAAGTTCACAGAACAAATCCCCCTAATAAAAGGATTTGTTCTGTAAAACTTGGACTCAGTCAAAAGGCCGCACCTGAGGACCTAGAGGGTCCCATGTGGCCTCAAGATGCAGGTTCCCTACCCCTTAGTCAATTAATTTGAATAATTCCAAATTGTTCCAAAATAATTGTACTGATTCATAGCTCCACCAATGAAGGAATCCTGTACCTATTTTCCTATAGCCAATACAACATTGACTATCCCCATATTTTGTCATCTTTGCCAATTTTGCAGCATATAAAGTTAAAAAAAACTCAGGGTTGTTTTGATTTGCATTTCTCTTGTTATTAGTGATTTGGAGCATTCTTTCATATTGTTATAAATAGTTTGCAGTTCTTCTTTTGAGAACTACTTGTATGATTTTTAGTAATATCTGTGTGTTAATTGTTCATATATCTTTAAATACCACTTTTCAAAGAAATTTAATACAAAGACTTTTTTTCCCCTTTGACACATCCACTCCTATCCTATGTGCGTTAATTTTGTTCATGCAGAAGCTTTTCTGTTTCTTGTAATCTTTATCTTTTGTAATTTTCCCTAGTCCTTGTATGGTAAAGAAAATATTTCCTACTCTTAGCTGTGGAAGGTTTCTCTTCCAATTTTTAATGGTGTGGTATTTTATATTAATTAAGGTCATATATTCATTTAAAATATATGGTAGAATACGGCATGAGGTATTGATCAAAGCCTAATTTCTGTCAGACTGTTTTCCAGTTTTCCAGTGTATTATTGTTCAAATTTAAGATTTGAAGTACCACTCAAAACACTTGATCTCTTAAAAATTTTTCCTAGTGATTTCAAAAACTATATCTTTTGTTATGAAAAAACATATGATAAAGACTAAACATCTTTATTAGCTAGAATATTTCTTTTTCTTGGATGTTATAATGGGTCTTATAATTTATAGTTTGTGTACTGACCTATGTGTGTGTGTACAGGAGTAGAAGTTTGTGGGAGTAGGGTTTTGTGCGACTTTTGAGGAAGATCAGGAGGGAAGTTCATCCAAAGAGCAAATCTTGAAATTTCCCTTTTTGTGTATGTGGTTTATTTGTTTTTTAAATCTTGTTTGCTCACAGACTTTGAAAAGCATTCTAAGTTCCTCATATAATTAGATAACTAGAGATTTGCCGTAGGCTGTGAAGACATGATTAATTATATGCCATTAAATTATTTTCTTATAAATCTGTTTTCTTTTTTAAATCATGTTTTATATTTTTACTCCTGATGCCCCTTGATCTCCATGCTCTCAGCAGGCCTCCAAACTGCACACATTATTGCCTCATTGTGATGTGGATTTTAATATATGATTTTTATATATAATTTATCTGTGGTTTTTTTTTTCAGTTGAGTGGCAAGGTCATTTATATAAAATAGGATTGATTCTGAAATGTAATGGCAGAGAAAGAAATGAGAATAAAAATCTCTATTACATTTGGAACATTACTAAAGTACCTTCAGTTATGTCATGTAAAGGCTATTCTTGGTCTCAGTTTATTCACCTGTGAGATAGGAAAATTGGGCAAGATAACTTCTTCTTATCCTCCTTCCTCTCCTTCTCCTCCCCCTCCCCCTTTTCCTCCCCCTCCCCCTCCATCACACAAGTAGTAAGTGTCTGAGGACAGATTTGAATTTAGGTCCTCCTGACTCCAGGGCCAGTGCTCTATCCACTGTGCCACTTAGCTGCCCTGGACATGATAATTTCTAAGTCCCTTTCTAGCTCTAAAATTCTATGGTTCTATGAAGGAGCAAGGAAGCAAATAAGTGAGGCAGCCTGTAGGGTGCAGTGGACAGAGCACTGAGTTGGTAGTTTGAGGACCCAGTTTCAAGTTCCACCTTTAATACAAGGTTGCCTTATGATTTGGAACAGGCTGTTTAATTTTCATGGTCCTCAGTTTCCTAATGTTTAAAATGCAGGAGATTAGAACTGAAGGCCTCTGAAGATTCTCACAGCAGTAGACGCATATGTGATCCTGCAATTCTGTGACATATTGAGGCACTCTTCCACTTCCTAGGGGTCTCTTTCCCTGGCTCTTCTATTGCTCATAGAGCTTTCATTATACCACCAAGAGTTACCTTAGCAAGTGTGAAATAGTTCACCAGATTATACTTACTTCAGCTGACAGAAAACATTGAACATATTAGCAAACATTTCTGAACTACTGGTGTTTTGATAACAAATTAATAAGGATCTTCCTTATCAGAGAAGATTTACATCTTCCCAATTGATAAAGATACCCATACGACTGCTCAATTTCAGTAATGTAGGTAGCCTGGGCCCTCTGGCATTTGTTCACCTTGTTGTCCTATGATCAGTCCATTCCTGCTTTGTGAATATTTACACCAAATTAATTGTCAACTATTGTCACTGAATAACTCTTCTAATGACATTGAAGTAAACCTAACAAGATAGACCAATCTTAAGTCTTTTTGACACAATAGCCATAGAATAATGGAATTCCAGAGTATAATGGAATATAGAAGGCATACAGTGCCCCCTCCCTTTTATATGTGGAAAAACTAAAACTTGACCAAGTTTTACTTATTTTACTAACTTTACTAACTAACTAGTAAGTGACAGGGACTAGACTTATTTCCTGATTCTCATTCTTGTGATCTTACCATGGCATTCTGCTTTCCACTAACATCTACAAGCCTTCTCCCTCTATTCTTCCTGGAATATACTTAATTTGATCTTCCAATAGCTTTGACATTCTAGTCCTTTGGCCATGTACAAAATGCATATGTAGAATTTGTGCAATCTGAAACTTTAACTTTGGATATATGTTTGATGAAAACAAATAGTATAAAAAAAAAAAGCATGAAACCTGAAAATGTAAGACACTACCCAATAGTCATCAGGGAATGTATCAGACTCTGAACCATATTGGGCATCCAAAAACATGGCTTCCAATTATAGTATAGTAGGCACTGAATACATTGGTTAAATTAATTATATGTACTATTAAGCTGTCTATGATATCAAATGGAACACATTTGTTATTAATAGGTAATTACCTCATGTGATATAAATTGGGCCTTAATCAACTAAGAAATGAAGAGATGATCTTGAAGCATGTAGATTTGAACTCTTTTGATTTAAAACTTTGAGTTATGTTTACAAATGTGTGTCGTTTGTTTCTGTCATTACTATAACCAAAACTCTTAATAATAGTCACAAAAAATGTAAAAAGGACCTTGAGATGTGCAAAGGGATTTCCTTTAAGGTAAACACGAAAGCAAAAAAGCAAATTCCTAAAGTTTAAACATGTATGGGTCTGAACCTGTGGCCTTAAAATATAAAGTTGTGTGAGACCTATAAGTACTCTGCCTTTTGAAGATATGGACGTAGTAGACAGTAGAGGACAACTAGATGAGGATCATAAAATGCTCTTTGTTATAGTCTTGTATAACAATTTCTCCCAAGGCTATTAAGAATGGAATATGTACAGTGGGCAAAAAGCATACACTTTGAAATATTTGTCATGACATTTTAATGTATTTTTCATCACATATCCATTTCTTAAAATATCTAGACCAGAAATTCTTAACTTTTTATGTCATGCACCCCTTTGGTTGTCTAGAAAGGCGTAAGGCGTAAGGACGCCTTCTCAGAATGAGGTTTTTAAGTGCATAAAATAAAATATATTCGATTACAAAGGAATCCAATTATATTGAGATACAGCTATCAAAATATTTTTTAAAAGTTCACAGACTTCAAGTTAAGGCTATACGTTAACAATGATTACATGAGAGATTCTTTTAAGTCCCTGAGAAATAACTTCTTCTGAATATGGTAATGAGAAAACAAAGTTCAATCATACTTCCAGACAAAATAAAAAAATACTGATACAACCTCATAATGAAGCATTTCCAGACAAGGAATATTCTAGATATGGTTCAGAAATTATTATCTCAAAGAAGCCATACATTTCTGAAGATACTACACAGAGAAACACACAAGCAGTTTCTAGTGATTGCCCAGAAAACAATGTATTCACATTATCTATAACATAAGAAAGCACTCCTAACAGCTAGTGTCTTTGTCAGAATTTTCATGATGTCAACCTGTATAAGAGTAAAGAACCAAAATTAAAATTGTTGCAAAATGTCCAGTAAACTATGTTCTAAGAACAAACAAAGTTTTAAAATGTAATGTTTTATCATTACATGTATGTGTGTGCGTGTGTGTGTTTTTCAAAACTCTGATCTTATGTGCGTGAGAAATTCACAGTATGGAAACCCCTTCTACCCTTGCAGATCTTCAGCTAGGTTGCAACTTACCTAGTCTTAGAAAGTTGCCAATGGCACTGAGAGGTCAAGTACTTTGTTCACGTCCACACTGCTAAGTATGTGTCAGAGGTAGGACTTCTGACTCCACTCTCCACTATGCCACCTTTACAATGGAATCATAAAATTATAGGAGTGTAGAGTTAGAAGAAACCTCAGAAGCCAGTCAGTGCAAGCTCTACCCATTGCAAGAATCCCATCTATAGTATTCCACAGGCAACAACAAGCTGTCCTTCATATTCTTCTTGACCCAGATAACCATCATGTGGTTTAATCTGGATCCCAAGTAGCTCATTTTGGCCTCTTTCAATTTATTATGACACACCTTAAACACTCATTCATGTGCTCAGATATTATTAATTAACAGAAATATGGGTAATCTTTAAAGAAATTGTTGCCAATAGCAGAGATCCATGCAAGAGATACCTGGACTCATTCCATTTACCTGTCTTTTATATCACGGAAGTTTTAAAGAGTATTTAAGTTTTGCAATGTCATTACCTGAAACAAATGTTCATCTAGTTGTTATAAATAGCCTGATCTTCACATATGCATCATAATAAAGGAAATCATTTCTTCTCTGAGAGAGCAGGAGATAAAATTAAATAATGAATGGTTTGTTTGCACCATTCATTCTAAAATATAAGATCATACAGATCCTATGAACTGATAAATCTAAAAGGTACTCTCCTTGATGCCTATTTATCATCATAACTGCAGTTGTTCTGATTATGTTCTAATCATGCTCCAACCAAGAATAGGCTGTTTTGAGCTTTCTGTGCATTCTGGAACTAACAACACTGATTAAAAAAGATTGGTGCTAATCTTAACACCCTGGTCTTGATTGCTATGAAAAGAATTCCTTTTTTGCTAAGGAATGTGCTTAAGGAGACTAGAAAACAACAGCTCAGGCCTTTTCTGAGACTGTTTTTCATGAGCCAGTCCGAGGAGTTACTATAGCCAGCCAACATGGGAATTTCTTTTCTGTCTTCTTACTTTCCTGGAAGTCGTTTTGCCCATTAAGAGTATGTTTATTCTTAAAACAAAAATGGGGCAATCTATGTGTAAGAAAGCTGCATTTTATTGTTCATTGATCACTTTTTCTGCAACTTTGAAACCTTTGATAAATTTGAATGTATGTATCAAATATATTTCCTAAAAGGACTTTCTTTGGCTGTTAAATCTTTAAATGCAGCATAAATATGTCTATGTCTTTTATCCCCAATTAATAATTGCTTAAAGTAATTGACATGCTTTCCTTAGAGTAGGACATGTTTGAATTTTGAATTGTCGTTATAAAAATTGTAAAGTCCTAAAATGGGTACTTTGACTAAATATGCAAAGTTCCCCCCCACTCCCCTTAATAGCCACCTTGAACCAGGCAGGTTTGCAACATTTTAAACTGGCACTTCATCCCTCTTTCAGCAAGCATCCTCTGCAGATTTAATGATCAGGAACATCCTTCTGATGCATGCTGGGAGATATGGCTGCAGGGTACAGACCACAGCCGACAGTGTGTCAGATGAGGCAGATCTTCTTGTTAGGGGTGAGTATGTTCATAGTGCAGTCTGAAGGCATGATCACCATAAATTACCATGCAAAGGAATTTAAATGCATGTACTTTGAGCACATCAGTACTGTGCATTATACTTCCAGTTTTATAATACATGTCTTTTTTTGTTTAACCTTTGTCTCTGAAAGAACCTAAATGGTAAATTGGTTCATAGTTCATAGTTCACACAATCAACAAACCCAATGAGAAGAATCAAGGTATTTTTAGTAACAAGAAATTATAAACATCTTTATTTAGTGCAGTTTGGTGAATGGAACTGGCAACAATGCTAAACAGAATTTTAAAAATTAAACTCTTGAGTCAATAAGACATTTGGACTTTGTAAGTAAAATTTTTAAAACTCTTATGGCAAATATACATAGTGTTTCAGTAACTCTTAGATCCTGTTTTTATGACAGAAAAAAAGAGAATTTCATTTATAACATGAGAACATTTAGGTCTATTAACTAACAGGGGCCTAAAATATCTGAAGATGTTAACATAAAGATTATCTGTGAATAAATTAAAACTCACTGTCTTATTGAAACCACAGACACAAATATATATATATATTTAATCTTCCATATGATGCTTCTTGAATATCATTGTGTATTGCATGTCATGACCCTTATTAATTCTCTGGCCGTATAGCTTTCTCATTTTATCCAATGGTAGCAAAACCTTATGTTCTGGAATAATGTCTTGCCATTTATCTATCTTGCACAGTTCCTACTAATTATAAATTCATATTTAAAATCTCAAAGTTGTGGAAATACATGAGTTTTCCAATATTTGTATTTAGCCATTTCTATTCAAGTGTTTACTGACTTCTGTTTTATGTCCATTATTGGTTAAAAAATATATATATTTCTAAGAGAAGAAATGCTATTTCCTCACGTGGGGAGACTCATTCACTTTTTTTACCCTCAGAAAGGCTAGCTGTATTTCACTTGAGCTTATGTGGAGAGTATGCATCTTTATTATTGGCCTGTTATAAACATTTAGCTTACTCAGGGTGTTCATCCTTTTCATAGAAATCTAGTAACTTATAAGTCCACCTTTGTGCTACATTAATGAGTCTTATAAACTTCCTTCCCTGTCACAGCAGGCAAGTTTATGGAACAATTGTCATTTCTTCAGCTCACCTAGTCTACTTCAGATTATCTCTATTTATTCTTTAGACTTGGTAGTCATTTAGAATGATGCTACTTAGATTGGAGCATTTCAAAAGGAACAATGCAATTTGGACTCCCTTATTATTCTTTTTGGATATTGCAAGGGGTGAATTGAAATAGCATGCTCACATTCTGCTTTGTAAGTAAAATTAAACTAAACAAGGCTTGGAACATAACTCAGGTTTGGCTGTTTCATGTTCTGCTCATCTAGCCTTTGGCTTTATGCCTAGGAAATGATAGAATACATAAATTCCAGAATTATACTTGATAGCAATTTCAAACAGGTTGCTATTGTCTGAATATTCATGTAACATTCAACTTAGGAGCTTTCACTTTGCTAGTTTGATCATGTAGTCAATTTCCTATTATATATTTGTATTATTTCTCTAAAATTAACATAAATGGCTAAGTAAATACCACTGTGTTGTCCAATTGGACCAAACCAGGTCTAAGCACTGAATTAACAGTTCTTCTGGTCTTCTCTCCCCCTACCCCGACACACACACACTCACACACACAATTCTTAAATTAATAATTCCTAGTGACTAGTGGATATTAGATGGTTGGGAGTTGTTGGTTTTTATATAGAATTTTTAATATAATCTTCATATATATCTCTCTCTTCCTTTATGCCTCCATTCACTGGTGTACAATGTCCTATATTTATCCAGTCCCAGGCTAGAGTATCAGAGTGAAGCTTTTTAGGTTAAACCATTTATGATGCTAGCCACAATTTCAGTAGCAGAGTCAAACAAAAGGTTACTTGGAAGTATGTCATAAAAGGGAATTCCATTATCTGTTTATCTCTTCTGTAGGAGGTGATCACTGTATTGGATTTAAGGATTAAGGATTTTGGGAAGTGAGTGAAATATGTTACCATTGGGACTAAACCAGGATGGGGAAGAGAATGTTCCCATTGCTCTCATACACTATAAGTGGAGATTTAGGAAATCTATATATTTCCATATAAGAAATTCTATTTATCCTCATCTCATCAAAGCCAGTCAAAGTTTGATTTTGCAGGCCCCTAAAGCTAGGATTGCCTGTGTAGACACCAACAATTTCTGCATGGTACCTCTGATACTTTAAGGACTTTCTGCAATACTTATTTCCATTGTGACTATGTGTTGTCTGTGAATGTCAGCGGTGTTATTTGCCTCTACCATTACCATCTTCCAAAAATGAAATTTCCCCATAAATAATCACCTGAAGCATAAAAATCACTTGTTTTAAGCACTTAATATTCAGTGAAGCAGTATTATGATGGTATTATGCATAATTTGGAAAAGCATAATTGAAGTATGAATATGCTAGAGGAAATTATTCTGGTATAGTATAAAATGAAAAGGTGATACACCTGAACAACTGTCCACAATTTTAGATACTTATTCTAGTACGACATAACACTACAGAATGTATGGATAGATGATACCATGGGGAACTCTTTTAAATCAATAGAACTATAGTGCTTTATGGGGGAGGTGTAGGGAGATAAAGAAAGAGAGGACAGAGAGAGAGAGAAAAGAGAGAAAGAGAGAGACAGACAGACATTGAATGTCACTGATGAAGATATTTCATTGAAAAGAACTAAGACTCTTGGACAATTTAAAAAGATCTGTCACAATAAAAAGAACCTAAGAAGAGAAATATAAATTATTTTCTTTTATAATAATATAAATAATATGATTCTCAGATCACATAGAAAGATAATTTTATACTCAGGACATAAATACTGCTGAGGAAAGTAACAGCATGGCTATCAAGATCAAAATGAGTTAAATTTAAACATAGTTAAAGAGAGTTCTAGGCAGGAGGTGCAGCTACCCGTCACATCCAGGAGAAGCTCCCAAACTTTAAATTTTCATGATCTGCATTACTTTTGCTACTCTGCTTTGAAGTAGTTTTCAAAAGGGCCACAACTTATGGAGTAATCTTTGGATTTTGTTGGTGAAGGTCTATTATGACTTGCTCTCAGAAAAAAAATCACCTTCTTAGTTCCTTCTAGACATGCGCTCTCTGTGCCCCAGAGTTGGGTAACAATCCCATTCACGGGGCTATCCCTTCCTGGAATGCCTAAGAATTCACTAAGGTAATGAAGGTCAATTCAAGACAAACCTTTAACCCACCCTCCCTCAGCTTCTTCCTTGCAATGTACAAATCAAATGATGCTTTTCAAACCAATTTATCTTTCTCCTCTCAAACTTTCCCAGCCTATTTCTCCCTTTTAAAAATAAGTCCCTTGAAATTTCATTTTCTTTCCTTTCTTCACCTACTTTCTTTTGTCCATTAAGAGGCTAGTGGTATGAACCTTGAACTCAGGATAGAGTCTAGGAATGGGTATATGAATCTAGGAGTCATCTACAAAGAGATGACAATTGAACCCAAGGAAGCTGATGAAATCACTAACAGAGAGAATATAGAAAGACAGGTGGGTTCAGGAGAGCAACTTGTGAGGCCCCTGCCAGAGAGTGGGCCATTGATGATGATCCAGAAAAGGAGACAGAATGAGCAGGCAGACATGAAAGAGGAGTTTCATGAAAACCCAGAGAGGAGAGAATATCTGGGAGAAAAGGATGGTCAACAGTATTAAATGTTGTAGAGATGTCAAGAAGGATGAGGACTGAAAAAAGGCTGTTCCACAAACATTTTATTAAGTTACATACTATAAGAAAAATCTATGCTAGATACTTGAGAAACAAAGACTGAGATCCCTCTCAGCTATGATGTCATGTGATGTTTCCTCCTCGAGCTTACAGAAATGTACAACTTTGCACTGAGGATCTTGCCATAACAGAGGGGACAGTTGAAGGATTTTCTTTTCTCTGAATCCAAAAGTATAAAGCATTACTGTTCTCAGGCCCAAGGGAGAAGAATCTACTTCAGGAAATATTTGGTAATACTTTCTGAATAATTGTGGTGAGGAAGAAGACAGCACTGGTTTGTCTCAGCCTCAAATATCTCACACAACAGTTTGTCTTTCACCATGGCATGAGTTATAATTTGGTTTCATTTTCACAGCACTGCACTCGTGAGACACAGAGGTCATGATAATAACAGAATTGATCCAAAAATTTAGCTCTGACTACTTTTCAAAACTTCGAAGCACAAGAGTTCACAAAGTACTTAAGACAACTTTTTTATTGTTTTCTTTTTCTCACATTCGAGTATTGTGCAGTAAGTTGTTTTCCCAATTTTTGAAGGGTTTGTAAATTTGTTATTAGAGAACTGTACACACCTTCAAAATGATGATAGTTTTGGATTTGACTTATCAGGAGGTTCCATTGTTAAGAATATAAACTTAATAATGTTAAGAAGGGGAGCTGAGTTTCTCAATATGCTACAATGTTTGGGGCTTGGGAGTAGGGAAGGAAATCTCAGTTAAGTTGAGGAGCAATGAAAATTACAGTTCATTTCTCAAGTAATTTTCTTAGGTGTAATGAATAATACATTTACAAATCACACTCATAATTCACGTTAAAGTTTTCAAAAACTGTTTCTCAGAACAACTCTGTGAGTCATATAGTACACCTGGTTTTGACACCATTATATATATAGACAACTGAACTGAATCTCAGAATGATGGAGGGACACCTGGTGAACTGTCAAAGTCAGGAGTCCAATTCAAGTCTCTCCTACCTCTGATCCCAGTACTCTTTCCATTACACTGAATTGCTTCTGGATATTAATCAGTATTAATTAGGAAATGAATATTAATTAGTACTTAATTCACAAATAATTAACTTAAAATCTAAAGCAAGAGCAAATGTGTCTGTTCACTTGAAGTAAAAATATAAAAGGCCTTAAAATTAGATGGAATAAAGTTTTACTTCTGAAAGAAAGCATAGATTTAAAGATTTCCTTGAGAACCGGAAGGCCTGGATTCAAGTCCAGCCTCTGACATGTACTGGCTTTATGATTCTGGGCAAGTCATTTTAACCTCTCATTGCCCTAGGGAACTTTTAATACATTGCACTCACCTTTCCATATGAAGTTCCCTTTGTTAGTGAAATCATAGGTCCAATCTCTGGCCCCTATTTAGGCAACAAGCTAACATGAAGATTCTTAGCTTGAGTTTGGTAATTACTTCTCAGTTTTTTGACTAAGATCAAGTTCTTGGCTTTACCAAATCAGTCATGAGTGCTATGTTAAGCCCTAGCTTCAGATAAGACTATAGCTATATTGCAAACATATCAATTATTTGCCTGTCTTGGGCTTTACCTCCATACACAAGTGAGATTGACTGAATGCAGGATAACTTCCTTTTGGCTCTTTACCTAATTTTGAACTTGGCTTTTTTTTTCCCCCGCTAATTACATTGCTGTCACCCAGATAGAACTTTATAAAGTTATAGAAACTAAGTAAAATATCAGTTGTTCTGATAGCTTAACTAATATCAAGTAGGATTTTATTTACTATGAAGAAATATTAGTTTTCTCCGGGGCTAAACTTTTTCCTTTTTTGTAACTGTGCTAGGAGGAAAGTAGAAACAAGGCTATATCAGAATAGAGGAACCATGTCTCAGTTGAGTTTCAGTGACTTCTGTGTTTGGGCTGTGATTTCATGATCCCCCCAAAAAAATTGGTTAAGAAGTAGAGGAAACATCAGATAAGAGCCTAACTTATCTTTTTATCCACCTAGTATCAAAAAACTGATTTGTCTGACTTGGGCTGGCTAATTTTAAATGTATTTAATTTAATTGATTGGTTGCTTGACTGAGCATATCTAAAAATATAGTCAAAACAATTAAACCAATCTGCATGTGTGTGTTTGAATATGTGTATATATGTCATTGTGTCTGTATGCATGTAAATACAGAATCAGTAATCAGGTAAGGGGTTTGGATTAAGAAGGTATTGATTAACATGCTGTAGAGCACAAATGATTGAATAAAATAATTTTTTTCCCCTTTTCAGTTTATCAACTTCGGATTATATGGATACAACTTCCATTGCTCACAAAATTTTCTTAGCAAAAGCTTTGACTGACTTTTTTATTCCATTAAAAAAAATTCTAGGCACCTAAGTACTATGTTATCTGTGTCCTCATAGTTATCCGGTTCAAAAAAAAATATTTTTTTATATTTTCATGATGAATTTTATGCAACTAATTAATGAGAAACATTCTGGGGTGGGTTTCTTTTATTATTTGAACAACTGTTTTAAATATCCACTTTTCACATTACATAGCTAGAATGAACTTATCGATGATTGATTTCTAGGGCTATTACAGTGAGAGAACCTGGGTTCAAATCCCACCGCTGATGCTTACACCCAATATGACTTTAAGCAATCATTTTACCTCTCTTGGCCTTAGTTTTCTCATTTGTAATACAAAAGCATTGGACTAGATGATTTCTGAGGCAAATTTCCTCCATATCTGAATCCATGACCTTATGATACTTGTTCAGTATATTCAATGTCCACTGTCATTCCAGGGGGGAACGCTTGGATATTTTTTTTTCATTGGTTGTCTTTCCAGATTTCAATTGTAACTTATGGCTGTATTAACTAATCTTTTCTTAGTATAGCCAAGTACCTCATTTTTCACAAAGCCAAAGAAAGAGATTTTATACATACACATACACACATACATACATATATATGTATATGTGTTTGATTCATGTGTGTACTCATGTGTTATCATGGTAGTATTGAGGTTTCATCAGTGTAGTATATAAATATCCAAGTTATTACAAGAAGGTTTATGGTCTGCTGGAGTTCAACTAATGACATGGCCCCATCTCCAGACAAGACAATGGCAGAATGGTAAGTTTTTAGATTCTGCTTTAAAACTTAATTTTATTTCACCCAAGGTTTTGCCCACTGTCGTTTTCTAAAACAATTATCTTGTTTATACTTACAGTATAAGACACCCTATACTTTTATTTCTTTATCATTCTTCACTGAAGCAATTCCTAAGCAGATTTGATACAGAGAAAAAAAAACTCACCTTGCTTGGAAGAAACTACTTGTGCCTTTTTTCTATTATTTGAAAACTGCAGATTGGCTTTTGTTCTTCTGGCAACACCTGGCAAAGGTAATGTCTCCGTTTCACTACATACTCTTTAATTTGAAATTACAAAGCCAATTAACTCTCTAACGAGTTAGAGCAATTGAGGTGAAAGAGTCAGAAAGAACTCTTGAACACCAGATGAAGTCTGTTATTGCCAAGAATAAGAATAGATGAGCAAAACTTAGTAAAGTTGATTCTGATTTAAATAATTCTTCCTTGTCTTTTCTAAAATGTGTGATTGGTGTTGTTTTATGCAAACAGGGCAGAATCCAGTTAAACAGATTTGTATTCACATTTGTAATTCTTGTAAACCTGAGTTGAAATTCTATATTTTTTGGTACTTAAGGGGAAGGAAAGGGAACAAGTACTTATTAAGAGCCTACTATGTGCCAAGCACTATGCTAAGTGATTTATAACTATTATCTCATTTGATCTTTATTATAACCCTTGAAGTGGCTGCTATTATTTTCCCCATTTTGCAAATAAATAAACAGAGGGTAAGTGACTTGCCCAGGGTCAAAAAGCTGGTATCTGGGGCTGGATTTGAATTTAGGTTTTCTGACTCCAGGTGCAGTGCTCTATTTAATTTGCCACCTAGTTGTCCCTATTAAGGAATGACTGTAGCTGAAGACACTATAGGACTACAGGATTACATTTATTTTCATAATTTAGGGAAGTTTGTTGGAGTACCTAAAGATTAGAAAGAAATCAAATGTATTGTCTAATTTTAGAAAGCATATGCATTAAAGCAGAAAATAGTGTGGACAAGTTGGGAAGGGAAAAAAGCAAATGTAAACAGGATGAGTTATAATAAGGATATTTGCAGGGTTATGTACTGTGGAAAGGACAACAAATTTCCATAAACTCTGGGTAGGACAGAATTCCCTTTGTTTAAGGACAAAAGGAAAATGATCTATAGGACTGTACTAATGAACAAAAAAAAAAAGCAAATTTTGACAGGAACAAACAAATATCCAATTCTATGATATGGCAAGGTATATAAAACGTTTCCTGAGAGCAATCCGTTTATTTTTTCTGAGAATTAGCATGCCATCTCATATTCTGATTTCCCAAGTATTTTTCCCCATCATGGAAATACAAGTAACTATATCATATTCATTAGTAGGCCATTTCCTCCCCTAAAGTGTGACTTCTCCAAAAGTCTTTTTCTTCCAGCCATTACTAACCTTCAATAGATATTAAAGGACCATATTCATGGCCCTTCTGGAGTTTTCCAGACTTCCAGAAGATTCTAGAGCCCCAAAGAAGGCAAGATATATCTGAACCATCAATTTGACTGTTGTCATATCAAGACCAGAGAAGAAACCCTACAGGGAAGCAACAGGAGATCTAGAGTACCAGATATGAAGTTAGAGGACCTGTATTTGAATCCCAGTTTTTCCACTTAATGCAGCACCTCTGTGAATTTGGGCTCATCACAGACTCTCTTAGCCCCAGGTTTCGAATCCGTGAGGAGATTGGAAGGTCCCTTCCAGTTCAAAGTCTATTATCCTATGGCAGAAACAACCCAATCACAAAAAGTCAGTTTATCCTATAATTTCTTCAATCTTATGACAGTCTACCTTTCAGTGTTCCATTAAGATAGAACCATTTTGACCCCAAAATTATCAAATGACTGCATTGTTTAACATATGAGGACAATAAATGGACATAATATTATTTCTTCTGCAGTAACTATGGTGAATAGTCTCTAATGATCTTAGATTTAGTGTTAGAAGGGATTTTAGAGGTCAAATGCATTCATTTAACAGAGAAAGAAACTGAAGGCCAAACAGGTTATTTGACTTCCTTAAGGTCATGCAGACTGTGAGTGACAGAGCTAGAATTAGAATCCAGGCTCTCTGACTTTAGATCTGATTAATGTAGTAATGAGTCATCTGCGGTCCTATGGGAATTCAATTACACAAACTACTATTTTCTTGTAGCAAATTTGCTTTTGTTGGCATTGTTCCTATGTACTGAGGTGCCCTCTTGTGGCAGGGTTCTGTTCTTTACCCTGTTCCCTCCTCCAGAAAAACTTTTCTCGGAGCATATGGGAAAATTTCTATGTATGGAGCAAAAGCTAGTGAGTTTAGGAAAATTTTAGCCTTATGCTATGTTGTAGAAGCTGCACAGACAATAGGGTTCAGGTGCTACTGAATCAAGTGTTTTTGGAGCAGATACTTGTGTAGACAAGGCCTGAGTGAAGGCATGAGGTAGGAGTATTTATACCAGATGTCCCCAAAAGTCACTGCAGTTTTAAATAACTTAAGTAGTTTTAAACAGCTTAAAACTGCAGAAAGACTTTTGCAGACACCCTGTGCTTCAGTTGCATTTTAAATATAGAAATATTAATGATTATAACCATATTATTTATGAAAAATTTCATTCTCATGAAAATTGATACATATACATTCTTCTATGGTACTTTTCTATAATACCAGCTTAGCAAGTTGTAATACTATTAAAAAACAAAAACACGCCTCATTTTAGGTCATTTGAAAGAATACTAATACCACAAAAGTAAAAGGAGCACCTCTGAAATTCTAGTTAAACATTTGGAAATTGTCTTTATAGGCTACTTAAATCTATTATTTTATAAGTAAGATTAAACCTGAAGCTATTTCATTGATTCATTTTAAAACAGCAACTATGAAATTATACCTTAGGTTTTTTTTTCTTTTTAAATTTTTGTTGAAATATGTTGTTGTTAAACCAGTACAAATTAAAAATAAAAAGGAAAAAAATGAAGGAACCTGGGTCCAATTCCAAACCCTGATGTATTTGGGCTCTATGGCCTTGGCCAAGTCACTTAATGTCTTAGTGCCCCAGGAAACACTCCAAAACTATAAATTAGAGAGAAGGTGTCAGTGGAACTGTCTTTTAGCAATGCAATGGTATGTCCAATCTTTAAAAAAAAGTAAAATCATTTTGTTGTTAGATTATATTCATTTCCAAATGTAGCCCTCTTCCTTACCCCCTGAGCTATCTCTTTTGTAACAAAGTATAAAAAAGAGAAATTAAGCAGTTCAACAAAACCAATGAATGTATCAGTTGGCCCTAAGAGTATGTGTGGCAACTGGATGACATAATGGATAGAGCACTGGGCTTGGAATAAGGAAAACTCATCTTCAAGACTTCAGATCTGACCTCAGATATAAGGACAAGGTGACATAACAATCAGGATTCAAACCCAGGTTCTCTGACTCCAAATTCAGAAACAGGAAAAAAAAACACATCTAAAGGCTTTCTTCCCCTCTCCTCCTCCACTTTTTTGCTTTTTTTCATTCTCCTTTTCTTCCCCCTCCTCTTCCCCCTTGGCTAACCCCTTTTCCTCCTCTCCTACTCTGAGAACTTAATCAGCTGTACCAAATCATCAGCAGGCTCAAATCAACTTAGTAAAGAGACATTTTCATTAATCTCAGAAAATTATGACACAAAACAAGTCTCTGAATTATGCTTTGTTCTGGAAGTTATTGGATCATATAATTATTTCTTTCAAGACAACTCAAGTAATAGAACTGTTATTAGTAAACTTGACTTAAAATACAAAATCATTGTTGCCCAAGGCATTCCAACACCTGAACCCCATCTGTATATTGAAACTAACTTCTTTTGTCTCACAAACTTGGCTCCCAGAAAGTTAAGCCAAACTAATAAGCAGCATTGATCACATGTGACTATACCAAAAAGGTGGCATTACAGCCTCTTTCCCTGTAATCCATCCATCATCAAGTGCATCTTTACAAATGATCAAACCTCTCAGGCCACCATATTTAAACATCCTTACTGCAGCGTATTGTCTCCATTTCTCCAAGTGAGTTAGAGTATGTTCAATATTCTTCCAAGTTTACCATCAGTCTATAAGAGATATAATCTGTCAGGCTGTGCCAAAAAGCTTAGTGGTACATTGGTATAACTCATCCCACAGTGGTATAGAAAAAAATTGGAAAATGGGCCACTAGCCAGAAGGAAACCACTAAGAAAGCTCCATTTCTATGAATTCTATTTTTTCATCTCTAAGAAGCCCATTGCTGATAAGTCTAATTCTTAGAAGGCAATATTAACTCTTTTCAGCCCCTAGATGACTACTCATTAACTCAGCTAGTTAGAGCATAGAATTAATGAGGCAAAATTTATGAGTTTATGTCCATAAAAGCCAGTTAGCTAGTCTCTTCTATGTCCAAAAATTGTACACCTAACCCAAACCAACCACTTTGCAAAAATGCTGTTAGCTACTAATCTAGGCTGACTATGAAAAAAATTCCAAGCATGTGCCCTATCAAATGATAGTATATTACTACATTATAACAGTAAGGAATACCTGAGCTAGAATTTGTCTTAAGACCTAGTACCCCATGCAACATTAGTATCTTCTTTGTCTCACTGGGGATACTAATTGTGTGACTAGTACTACTACTACTACTAATAATAATAATAATAATGATAATAATAATAATAATAATAAGGTAACATTTATATAATGCTAGAAGCTATGCAAGCCACTATCAATACATTATTTCAACTGAGCTAACCTACTTCACAGTACAGTTATGAGAAATAGGTAATAAGCATATCTATAAATAACTCTTAAGAAGAACCTGCTGACAGAGGTTTAACAGTCTATATACAGCCATATATTATTCTTTATATACTAATTTCCATGGCAGAACTTTAATGAGTCACACACAATAAAGAGTTTAACAGATTTATAGAAGGCTTTCCAGTAACACCATGTCTGGCGCATTGTAGCTCCCCATCCAGTACATTCTTCAAAGATTCCTTTTATTCATCTGTCGTCAGCTTTTATGTAATACTAACTTAAGACATTAATCCCATAAAATTTGCTTCAAGTCAGCATCTGGGTTAGTCATGATTTTAAAATAAATTATTTGAATTGCTTTAATAGTTTTTTTTTCTGTTTTGAACAATAAAATGTCTTTTTTTCCTTTCAGATACGATTTCTCAGTGGATGGACAGCATTGCTTTTCTGTTAGAACTTATGTACTGTGGACATATTTTAGTCATGTAAAAATTATTAAATATTTAGACTATTTCATTGCATGGAATCATTGACTAATTTTTACTTAATCTGAAGCTTATTGTAGTTAGGTAAATAGTTTCTGTATTTCCTAAAATGAAAAGTTAGAATGCTTACAATAGATATTTAGCTTATCTCCCTGGTCTAGGCATTTACTAATTGGACTTAGATAAACAAAATGAAGCAGAAAATTGAGGCAATTAATCCATTTATACAGGTCACCAACATGCCTTTATGCTATATATTTGGATGTTTCAGATGACAAAGATTTGGGGACCCCGAGCTAGATGATGTTCTCAATTCTCTGAGAACCTTGAATACGCACAGCCTTAAAGATTCATGACTGCCTACCAATAGTACACTTTTAACATATGGCAGTTCTCAAAATTTTTTTTCATCTGTGACTACTTCTCTTACAAATTAAGCTTTATTGAAAAGAAATGAAATTAAAGTTCCTATTGAATGAAATAACAAAAAGAAAATGATAGTGTTAATATTATTAATGAAAAGTACATGTGTAGACATTGCCATATTACAATAAAAATATATGGCATTTATATAGTACTTTAAGGTTTAAATAGTACTTTAAAATATAAAAATATTTTTAAAATATCAAAAATATTTGATCCTCACAACAATCCTGGGAGGTAGAAGCTATTAGTATCACCATTTTACAGATGAGAAAACTGAGGCAAACAGAGGTTAAGTGATTTGCCCAGGGTCACACCGCCAGTATGTGTCTGAAATAGGAAGTGAACTCAGGTCTGCCTAATTCAAGTTTAGTTCTCTATCCATTGGTATTACACAAGACCAGCCAGGGACTACCTGGCAATCTCAGGGAAAATACAGCTGATCCAGAAAACATATCTAAAATACTATTGCTGTTCTCACCAAATTGTCACAATTTGCATTTGTTCTGGCAACTATGGTAATCCCCAGATTTCAAAGGAGTAAACTAGAGAAGCCCAAGAGTTTCATCAGGGCATCTGTCCCTCTCTTTCATGATCCCTACTATCTCCTCTCCTCCACATGCTATTGAAAATGAAAAAGAAACACCTTTCCTGAATTAAGCAAAGAGGGAAATATAGACAGAAAACAAAGTGATAATGGGGAAAATATGAAGAATAAGTAGCCAATATAACATAATGTTCTGAAAACAACTGGCATTCAACCTGAATTGAAGAAATGTTGAAAAAACTAGAGGAACACAAACAGTGAAATGGGGGAGGGGGGAAAAGGAACCCAGAAAGACAGCATGAGCTGATAATAACCGTGTAAATATAGATGGGAAGTTTTTGAATGCCTCATCTACATGATTTCTTCCACATTTTCCCATGATTTCTCCTGACACACATATGCATGCTTTTAAAATATGTTGGTCCACACATTTAAAATATGAGAAATAATGAAAAATAAAGACAATGAAATAGTTGTAACTCCCAATCTTCTTGAACTAAGTATCTTAGAACAGTCAGCTAGTGGCCAAGTGGCTGGAGTGCTCTCCCTGTGGAGGATATATGTAAGGGCATGACCGAGAGTTATACAGGATAAAAATGTAGGGATTGTTTATGATCTCCAGTTTTGTAGAGATCCCCCACAATGACAAGATCACAGATTAAATGAAGTAATAAAGGATTTTACCAAAGGAAATCTAGCAAACAGAGGGGAGAAGTATGGTGGGAGCATTTGGGTTGAGGATCAGTGGAAGGAGAAATAGAAGCAGTGTTGTGGTGACTGCATATGATAGACCCAAACCCACTTATTTCTCCCTTAGGAATCATGCAACATCTGTTGTTTTGTAAACAAAATATCCAGAAGACTGAATAGTTATCATTTTTCCCATATGTTTTGCCATTTTATATGCAGAATTTCAGAAATTGCATAATGTTAAAATGAAGACTTGACTCGTGCTAAACTGGATCATTGAACATGGACAAACCAGATAATTCAGGCCAAAATTTTATTTTAGGGATTGTTTGTCTATACTTATCTGATTCGGTAGTTGATGGCTATATCCATCTGGGCATTTGTTCTATGCATGCCTACTCCTGTTGTCCCCTCAGAAAGAATCTACAGGAACTGTTTTTCTTTCATGTTGCCTACTTCTATATGTGTTTTATAGTCAATTGGTTTTAAAATATAATTAAATCAAAATACCTTGACTTATTTGACATCTTTACTTTAAAAGAATTTAAATAAAAGATTTGTTTGTGAATTGTTTTAAATCATATAAAAGTTTGATTTTGCACATAAAGCAACTGTGAGGGAGAAAAAAGCAAAGAAGTGGCCAAACCAAGTAAAATTAAATTTAAAATGAACAGATTAATACTAAAGAAAATAAACAAAAAAGCATGAAAGCTGCATGTTCTGGGATCAAAGAGGGTGTGGATAGCTGGCTCATTATCACAAAAGCCAGAAAGATTGCTTGGCCAAGAAAATCAATCTCAAGCTTGTTGGAATACTTGGACATATATTAATACACCAAAAATCAACAATCTCATCTCTTCCTTCTTCTCAGCCTCCCAGTTTAGGATTCCCACATAAGATGATAATGTTTATACATATCTAGGGAAAAATGAAAGAAATGGGAAGATAGATGAGTTACACAGTGCTTGGGAACAGCAAGATGACACCTCACAACCAATCAACAAATTCCTATTAAGCATTGACTATCCTCTAGGCACTGTGCTAAGTGCTGGGATGCAAGTATAAAGAATGAAATGACCCCTACTTGCAATAAACTCACATTCTACAGATAATGTGGAAAATACATAGGAAATATGTGTGTATATATATATATATATTCATAAATATAAAGCATATAAAACAGTTCAGTACAAGAGAGGTTGGGTGTGGGTGCTAACGATTTGGGGATTTCATGCAGAAAATGTTTGCCTGAACTTCGTCTTTTGGAGGTACTTTATAGACAGAGGTAAGGAGGAAGTGCATTCCAAGCATGGGAGAAAACTCATATAAAAGCTCAGTGATAGAAGATGGAGTGTCATGTGTGAGGCACAGAAGAGAGTTTGACTAGGTCACAGAATGGAGTGAGAAAGAGGGAATCCAATGAGCCTGAAAAGATAGGGTGGAGCTAGGTTGTGTGGAGACTTAAAAACCAAGCAGAGGACCCAAGATGCAATAGGAAGCAAAAGAAAGATATAATCAATATGTTTCCCCTTTCCTGAAAGTGCAGTAGATCCTTGACTAGCAGTCTTTGGAGACTGAGTTGTCACCACAGACTTTTATGTGCTATTGCAGATAAAATTTTCAATATCAAATGTCTTCTGTGTTCGTTATGCCATTATTCATCATTTAAGAAACTTATCATCCTGGGGCAGATAGATGGTGCAGTAGATAGAGCACTGACCCTGAAGTCAGGAGGACCTGAGTTCAAATCCAGCCTCAAACTAAACACTTGACACTTACTAGCTGTGTGATCCTAGGCAAGTCACTTAACCCTAATTGCAAAAAAAAAAAAAAAAAAGAAACTCATCATCCTATTCCATATCAGGAAAACACCAGCAGCTCAGACTGACACAAGTTGTGGAGTCCCAAACTCCTTCTGCCTCCCTACCACCTTGTTTACCATTTTGCTATTCTTCATGACCCTTTGGAATAGATCCATGACAAATGATTAGGAATTACTATATGAAAGAAAAACAGACCCTCAACCTAGTAGTAACAAGAACTATGTGAATGATCAGAAGTTCATTTGATAAACAGTTGGTTTATCAAATTGAATGAGTAATTAAATGAAATTTAACTCAATATTGGAAAGCATTTGCATGATTAGAGAGTTAGTTGTGAGTTTTAAGTTTATGCAAAGATGGATAGTGGAAGTCTTTAATCAGATGTGAAAAAAAAAGTTCCACTTACATAATTGCCTATATTTCAACATGTAACTGAAATAATATTTGAGTGCTAACATTACCAGTTATTGTCAGAGCAGTGAATTTGGAGTAAAAATAAAAAACTCCTTGGTTCCAAGATTTGCTACTCATTGCTCTGCTACTTACTCTTTGACCTTGGCCAGACACTTCCTTATGGGGAACTTAGTTTCCTCACCTGTAAACTAAAGGAGTTAGAGTAGGATGGTCTCCTATGATCTCATTACTATTAATTCCTTTATAAAATGAAGAAATTGGATGAGATGACCCTTTGTGGCTCCAAAGTTCTATGATTCAATTCAAAATTACTCAGCTAAATTATGATTTCTTAGCTCAGTATCATGACATCAGAATAACTATGAGAATTCTTGAGGTAATAAGAAAGTCTATTTTGTGCTTGTGTATATGTATATGTATTTTTAATTTGCCTATTTTATAAAAATTGGTTTTCTAAAAGAGCAAAAAGATATTCTCTTTCAAGAGGAGAAAACTATTCTCAAGCTAAACATCATATCCATGAGATGAGTTAGTATGTCTAGTAATGTACTTAGGCTTTTATTCAATACAGATTAATCTAATAACTGCTAGAGGAGTGGATGGTCCACAAGAAGATGGCATCTCCACCAAAATTAAGTACATCACAGGGCATTTATGGTGGTCGTTTTCTGAGTAAAGCTGACTAAGGAAAATTTGAGCAGACTCTTCACTTTTACCGTGAATTGTATATTCTCAAATAAAAATTTGATTTTGGGGGTCCTAAACAATAACAGTCCTAGAGAGAAAAGCTTCCCAGCCTAACTGTCCAGCTGACACTATGAATGATTATGGCTGAGCATAAAATTAATGAGATTTTCACTAAGTGAGTGACATCTGCATAGCTCTCAGGTCCTGGCTAGTTGTCATATATTTTTCATCACGGAGGCATTCACCCCTTATTAATTCACTTAAAGGTGCCTTGTGTTAACTAATAAAGCCTTTTCATCACCCTTTAACTCTCTGAAAAAGAAGTAAACATCACCAATAAAGATATCTTTATGGAGGCTTAAAATAAGAGTATATTGTTTAATGTAAATTTTATACAAACTTAAAATTCTGAGTATTTTAAGTTTATGAACATCCAATATATAATATATTTCTGAAAGGGGATCTTTTTTCTATAAAAAAGAGCTTAAGTACATACTCCAAATATGAACATATACTCTATAATATATTCTTAGATATTTTCTACTACTACTACATAAATTTCCTAGGAGCAGAGATATCGTCACATGGACAGTGTTAATTTCACACTGACAACAACAACAACAACAACAATAACAATTTTTTATAGCATTGTAATGTTTGCAAAGTACTTTACAATTATTATCTCATTTAATCCTCACAACCCTGATGGTAGGTATTCTTAATATCCTTATTTTATACATGAAGTAACTGAGGCAGGGAAATGTTAAATGACTTGTCCAGACTTACACAGCTAGTAAATGTCTAAGGCCACATATGAATTCAGATCTTGTTGACTCTATGTTCAGCACTCTATCCACTGCATCACCTAACTGCTTAGTGTAGAGGAAAATGAATTAAGAGTGGGAAGACCTGTTTCCATGTCTTCCATTTACTGAGTGATTTATATGAACCTTGCTTTTCCCATCTGTAAAATGGAAATAATACTGTACCACCTACCTCACAGAATTGTTTTGAAGAGCTAGAGAGAGAATGCATATAAAATACTCCATAAATACATTGTCACCATCTTTATATTTTCCCTTAGAGTTTAGAACAGTACTTTGAAAATAATTTACTCAATCCATATTTGTAAATACCCATTTATCATGCAGACACTTCATTTCAACATGCTCTTAATAATAATTCAGTTCAAAATAATTAAATAAAAGGCGAATTCACTTTGTACCTTACCTAGTAGGGTTTACATATTATTGAAAGCGGGCTTTCAGAAGTTAGTTCAATTGCATGAACTAAAAGGAGAGATGTCTAGTGTTGCTCTAAAGTTCTTGTCATGTTCAGACAGTCAGTTAGCTAGTATTTATAGTGCCAACTATATGCCCAGGCACCATGTCAAGCATTAGCACATTTAGAAAGAAATAAAAGAAAAGGCAAAGAAAGGCAAAAAAAAAAAAAAGTCCCTGCTTTGAAGGAACCCATAGTTTAAGGGGAGAGACAGTATACAAACAACTATGTACAAACAAGGTATATATAGGAGACATATGTAGAGCCTTCCAAGCTTATATTGTTCTGATCAAACACAATGGGACACACTGTACATTGACTGCAACATAGCTGTGTAATTTTGGTCCTCTTCAAGAATGAAGGACAGCAACCAACCAAGGAGAAAGTGGATATAATCAACAGAGTGAAGAAGGCACTAAGTTTAAGGAGAAATGGGAAAAGCTTGCAGAAAGTAAGACTAACTGAGATTTGAAGAAAGTCAAGGTAGTTAGGAAGTAAAGATGATGGGGAAGAATGTTCCACGCTCAGAGGACAGCCAGCAAAAATAAAAGGGGGGCGGGGAGAATCTTTATATCATAACAATTCTTCTGAATTTATAGTATTCATAGCCTTCAAGAATGAATTCATAGGAGCACAGATCTAGGGCTGGAAGATACTTCAGAGATCATATGTTTCAATCCCATCATTTTACAGATGAGCAAACTGACATTCAGGAAAGTTAAGTGACTTTCCAGTAGTCACAGAGGTAGTAAGCATCAGAGGCATTTAAACTCAGGCCCTTTGACTCCAGAGCCACTAGACTACAGTATACTCTAGGATTTTTTATTGCTTAAGGTATTGTATAAATTTTCCAGTGGGATCTTCTGCTCTGAATTTATGACTACAGAATTTCATAGCTACTTACACAATGTCAAATTACTAAGCCTTCCCCACTAAGGTAGCTTTCATATACTTTGTATGTATCTTGTATGTACCTACCTATTTATATGTTGTCTCCTCCAAGCTTCTTGAAAGCAGGAACTGTTTTGCCTTTCTTTGTATATCCAGCACATAGTGTATAGCACATAATAAGAATTTAATAAGTGCTTATTGACTGACTGGATGATTCTACTGATTTTTTAATAAATTAATTCATCATATCTATCAGTATGATTGAACCACCTTGATTGAATATAATCTTATATTTGGAAGGAATCTTAAAGATAATATAGTCCAAAATTCCACATTTCATCCTGTAGGCAAAAACTTCAACAACATTCCTGGCAGGTTCATCCAGCCTTTGAAGGAATAATTTTTAAATGGAATACTTTCACTAAAAGTATGGCACAATAAGACCTATTGTACACTTATATAAACATGAATAAAAACTTAGGAAGAGGACTTAAAAATAGAGTTTTCATCTGTACCATGAAGTGTCAGTTATATCAAAAATATTTTGATACAATAAGCAAGAAGCAATTACAGTAATCCATATTCTAAGCAATAGGTAAATTGGCACTGTTTGTGATAATTTCAGTGACAAATATTTCAGAAATGTTAGCATAAGATACTTAAGAGCCAGAGAATTAGTACATAGATCATTACATATTTTATTTCTTTAAGATCAAGATTTAGTTTAAAATTTCATACTGTCTGAATCACATATATATAATATGACTAAGCTACCATTTAGAGAATGTCTTACGTATGTAAATTGCCTCATTTGTTTATCATGATAGTCTGTGATATAGGTAGTACAGGTATCGTTTTCCCCATTTTACTGATGGGAAAAGTTAAGGTCATTTAGGTAACTTAGTAAGTAGAAGAACCAGAATTTATCATAGCATTTTTCAGGCTTTAATCTGATTTAGAAGGTAACTATTTAGTGTGAGGGACTGTCTGATATTGGCAACTACCAAGTGAGCGCTGTGGCAAGATTAGGGTAAGATCTGGGTGTTTGGAAGTCGAGGCAGGGGCTGTGGTAGATGGAGTCGTGGTGAACTGGGATGGGCTGGGTACGGAGAAGCCCTGAGGCAGTGGGCAGTGCTATGTGAGATAAGCTGGGTGCAGGGAAGTAGCCGGAGCTTGTGCTCCTGAGGCAAGGGGCGGTGCCACGTGGGAGTGGGATGGCAGAGGACGAATTCCCTTTTCTTAGTCCCCTCCCTATATGCAACATCAACCCCAGACGCCTCCTTCCTGTGACCTTCCTGACTTCCTGGGTCCCTTTGTGTAGCACTGACCCCAGATGCCTCCCTCCTGACTTCCTAGGTCACGTACTCTGTCTATGCACTAATCCCAGACGCCTCCTTCCTGTATCCGGTCCTAGCCTCCTACGTCACTCCCTCCCCCTTGGTGTGCTAAACTCAGACAGCCCCTTCCGGTATCTGACCCTACAATCATTGGCTAGTAGCGGGCTGGGGAGGAGGGGCTAAGTAGGTACTTAAGGACGGAACGTGGTCGGATCACGTGCTCTCTCTTGGCTCCTGCTCTGTTGCTCTGGCCTTCCTGCTTAGCCTTGCTGTGATGGCTTGCTGTGATGGCCTCTGAACAAAGCTCTGGTGTTGGCGCCTCCGATGGCTCGTCTCTGTGTGTTTATCCGGTTGAGGACCAAATACTGATGAGTGAGTATGACTCTGGCAGTCTGCTCCTTATAGGAGGAGAGGGTACGGCGCGGCTGGCACAAGGTCGGCGCGGCCGGTACAATTTAGTTCAGTGTTTCACTAGATACATCGTCTCACTGATATGGATTGGCTTTCCATTGGTGCAGATCCCAACTTTTATCATTTTGTACAATTTACATCCATGTTTTCCTAGAGATTTTCCACAAAAGATCTAGCCAACATGCTGGGTCTTTTTTCTATTTTTTGAGTAATGGTGCAACATTCGATAAACCTTGACATTGTCCAGAATTTTTTTTTTCTCATAAACTGTTCATGGGAAACCCTTGAGATTTGTAATATATTTTTTAAATCCATCCATTGCATTTTAAACTCTTAAAATTTCTATTTTTTTCATTGACCAAACATTTATTTTTCTCCCTCCCCCTTACCCCCACCTACTGAAAAAAAAAAGGAAGGAGAAAGAAAGAAGAGATAAAGGGAGGTTGGGAGGGATGGGCCTAGAGTCAAGAAGACTTGATTTCAAATCCAGTCTCACACATTTACTATCTGCGTGACCCTGGGCTTACCCTCTGCCTCTGTTTCCTCAACTGTAGAATGGGGATAATAACAGCACCTACTTTGCAGAGTTTTTGTGAGAATCAAATGAGGTAATATTTGTAAAACAGCTCAATGTCTGGCACATAGTAGGTGCACAATAAATTTTTGTTTGTTTCCTTCCTTCTTTTTTTCCTTCTTTCCTTTCTTCCACCAAGTGATAAATTTCTTTGGGCCATAGAAACTTGTGAATATAATTTACTAAAGTGGGGGAGGGAGGGAGCACCTATGTTGGAGAAAATAATTACAGATCCTTGAAGTAAATTTCTGTTAGTAGTAATACTATTGTATCACAGAAGAAAATCAGTGATGATACATTCAAAAAGTTATATTCATGAAAGGAAATGACTGTATTATCCTCAGTGAGACTTGACCTTCTAAAATCCAATCTGAATGCATGTTGCAAGCTTAACTGCAATCAGTCATTTCAGATATATTATCATTTTACATTTTCTTTATATTGAAAGTAATTATTAATTTTAGAACAAATACCTATGTTTCAAAGTATCATATTATTTTAGTGTTATTGGTAGCTTTTGATTTTTTGTGCCAGTAATTTCCCAATATAATACACACACACATACACACTCACACAATGAATCCTCCTTTACAACAAAGAATAATAGTGAGTTGCAAAGGCAACTCATGAAACAATCCTATCTGTCAGTATATGTACCATCTTGCACCCATAGTCACCCTCTGCCAGAGATGTGCTTCATCACACTTTCTCTGGAACCACCAAAGCATTATTTTTAAGGAAAAACTGCCAAGCATCATGTCATAGCCGGAAGATACTCTAGCTATCTCAAAAGGTTTGCATACATAAATCAGTATTAGGTAGAGATCTCAGCTAAGAACTAAATTCCAACTGGTTTGTAAATTCATTCATTAGAGTCATGTTTGTGCTGTGGTTATCACCTCTATTCTTTTGTTTCAAAAAGGTTTCTATTATTATCATTTCTATGATTAGTAAGCTCAAAGTGCTTGATGATCACAAGCATATATGAATTGCTAACAGGGAGCCATTATCATGATTGAAGAGGTGAAGATTGGATCCAGGAAGGGCTTAGTTCAAATCCTGCTATGTGACCCTAGGCAAGTTATTTAATCCCTTGGCAACTGACAAGTTACAGATGAGTTGCTAGTTTAAAACTAGTTCCCAGATTAAAACCATAGCAAGCCATATAAGAATTCTATTCTTAGCTTTCACAAAAGAAACCCAACCCCTTGGATATTTTCCCAAAATAAGTTTTCAGTAAGGGCCATGGTTTTCCTTAAGCTAATACATGTCTAGATCCTAAATAATGAATTGACTAATAGCAAATCCCCATTCATAGGCATTATCCCAAGTTCAGTCCTCTAGCCATAACACTTCATGTGCCATGTGTTGACAATGTCTTAATGAAACCCAGAATTGTTTTTATTCCTAAGTGCTTTGCCTCAATCACCTTTAACTGCTGATTCTGTAAACTGTGAGCTCCCTCAACAGCTTTAGTCAATATTGGCATTTATTTCCTAAGCTTTGCTTCTCATTCTTTTTCTTTCACTGTGAAATGTGATGTTAATTGGTACTTGCCTCAAAGTATACTGTGAGAAACCAAATCAAATCTATAATTAATTTACCCTAGAAATCATGAACACCAACTGTATCCCATGACTTGTACTGTCAATTTTGGTTATTAAATATGTATTTCATTAAGATGATTATATACTTTGATCAGGCCCTTATTGGAAATGCATTTCTTTGTCATGATGACTCAATTAAGGTTCACAAAATTATTTCCCTAAAGCTATATTCCCCTAGAACTGTATTTCTTGCTGTTTGCCTATAGGTCCTCCAGGTCCTCCTGGCATTGTGATCGTTGAAGAGATTACAGAGAGCACAGCCACCCTGTCCTGGAGTCCTGCTGCGGACAACCACAGCCCCATTTCTTCCTACAATCTGCAAGCTCGAAGTCCTTTTTCCCTTGGCTGGCAGACAGTAAAAACAGGTATGAGGGGCTAATGGAAAAAAGAGAAAGCAAGAAAGGAAGAGAGAGACAGAGATAGAGAGACAGAGACAGGAGAGAGACAGTGACAAAGACAATAAGAGAGAGAGGGAGAGAGGGACTGGGAGAGAGGAACAGGGGGAGAGGAAGGAAGGAAGGAAGGAAGGAAGGAAAGAAAATGAAAAATTATGCTACATGTTTACAATGTTCAAAGCACTGTGCTAAGTGCTAGGAATACAAAGAGAAAACCAAAGCAATTCCTGCTCTCAGGAAGTTCACCTTCTAATACAGGAAAACAACACATACAGAAAGTTTCAGTTGCAAGTCAAATACAAAGACCAAGATGGCAATGCATCTTCTTAAATGTCATTTCCATTGATAAAATCATAGTGGTTTCTGATATTGAACCATTAAATGAGCCAGAAACAAGGTCCTTGGTTTAAGGACGTACTGCTATTCCCAGAGTTCTTGGGTTTACCTGCACATTGGTGGCAGCTGGCCCAAGCTAGAGATAGAGATAGTGGGAATGGCAGTCCCCTTCTCCACAATGTTTGCTCTCCTTGATAATAACTGTGAGGGCCAAACTAGAAGCAGGGAAGAAGAGGGCACTGCTATTACCGAAACTCTGGGGCTCAAAGTCTTGGGCTCTCTCTACCAAGATCTGAAAGAAGTATTTTGACTTGTCTGGCAAATGCTGCCTCCTGTTTTTGCCTCAGGGTGATTTGCTGTTTCAGATAGGCCTCCAATCTTGGGACCTGCATTAGCTGGGAGTCATGGAAACTTAACTAATAAGATAAGGAATCTCATCAATATTGATATGAATATTTACTGTTGTTTTCCAGTTCTCATTTCCATTATTCTAAAAGAATAAGAACACCGAAGAATTCCTCACCCCTTTTGGCTAAAGAAGTTCTCAAGTCAAGTTAAATCAATAATTTATATCAGAAGTTCTACATTAATCCTTCATCATGGTGGGGGATAAAAAATTCTGAGTTCTTATACCACTGGGAAAAAAGCTCTGGTGGGGTCTCTCAAGCTAAAAAGGCTTCAGCTGTGATCCAATGATCTGGATGACAGATTTTTTCTTCTGCAAAAGTTAGCTATGTAGAGATTCATCACCAATAAGTCAGCCTCCAGATAACATTTTTTGGTCAAGGCTCCTCATGAAATGGACCATTAAAAAAATCCCTCAATTTTTAAAAATCCCCTTCTACTTCCATAATGAGGTTGGGGGGAGAAGAGGGATTTCAGAATCAGACAGCGCTTAGTCTCCAAATGCTTATTTAACTTTTTTGAATCTTAATTCACAATCTTTAATATACTGTAAGAGTAATTGAACCACATCTCCATTGATATACTTACTGTAAATGAAATCATTTCTTAGACGAGCTTAACTAATGAAAAATAGTCACCCCAATAAGTGGCCTGAAAGGGCCTAAAATGATTTCATAAAACAAACACATACTTAGTCTTGTTGCCATTCAGAGACATAAAAAAGACAACACTAGTTTAGAATACACATTCTCTTAAAAAAAAAACATAATGGATGATGCCAATACAAGCAAAATCGCTTTAAAGGGGGTGGGAGAGACTAGTTGAGAAATTAAGCCTACAGAGAGTTTGATATGAAACTCAGCTAAGCCAAATCATCCTAAAAATCATTTATAGATGAAAACAGGAGGACAAGAAACGTGCAATGGAACAAGTCTTTCAATTTTTCTGTACTGACTTTTTTTTTTTCTGCAACAATGGTAGTAGAACAATATAATTTAAAGTACACAACCTCAGTAATTCATTTGAGCAGGTGACAGTGATGCTCAAGAAGATAAAATCAGAAAGAATGGCCAGATTTATAGTGTTGCCAGATTAAACAACAACATCAACAATTGAGTTTGGAGTCAAAAGATCTTGAGTGCTAGCTACTTACTAGCTGTATGACATTGGGCAAATAGATCTCCATCTCTGTTTCTCAATTTCCTCATAACAGCATGATCTCTAAGGTACTTTTCAAGTCTAACATTTTGTATTTCTATGATATACCAAGAAGAATTCTTTGATTTAGGAAGCACTAAAGGCATTCCTTTTAAGGTCTTTCCAGGGAATCTGTTTTCAAGGTTTCCTGGCAAAATGGCTAGTGACTTCAAGTCTGGAAGGCATGGGTTCGAATATCACCCCAGACACTTACTACCTATGCAGCTGTGGGCAAATCATTTGAACTTTCTCAGCCTCAGTTTCCTTCTTTGTTATATGGGGATAGTAATAGCTATAGCAGTTACCTTACAGAGTTGTTGTAAAGGTAAAACAAGTTAATATATGCAAATCACTTTGAACTCTTCAAGTTCCACATAAATATGAAGTCATTATTTTAAAGATATAAAAAAAAATTGGAAAAGATTCCAAAAGAAAGGAAAAGATCATACAAGGTATGATCCTAAAAACTAAAAATAAAAGGTAACAAAGAAGACATCAGCCACTACTACATAAGCCACCTATAGAGAATTTTTTTTTTTGGTGAGTCAGTTGGGGTTAAGTGACTTGCCCAGAGTCACACAGCTAGTGAATGTTATGTGCCTGAGGCCAGATTTAAACCCAGGTCCTCCTGACTCCAGTGCTCTATCCACTGTACTACCTAGCTGCCCCCTATAGAGAATTTTTATGAAAATGGTCTATGAATATGTTGAATTAAATTAATTAAAAACAGAAAAAGAGAACAAGCAGGATTTTGTCAATTTTTTTTTTATCATCAGCTTCTTTCTAGTGATAAAATTGATCTAGAGGTTTAGAGGCTCTTAGATCTCACTATGTTTATTATTTGTGGATATTAAAAAAAAAAGAATTGGACCCTTTAGAATAATATTTCTCTTTTTCTTAAAGCCTCTCCTCAAACAAAGTTTCTCTTGCACTCTTGAGAACAGAATATGAGTCTACAACCGATGTACCTCCAGGAATGACTTTTTGATTATTGATATCAAATAAGGCCCAAGGCATATTTTGCATAAACTCATCTAAAACTTGCTAGTGTTGTAGAGAATTCCTACAGCCATAGAGTCAGGGTTCTTCCCTACTGATGGCACAGTTCTCTGAATACTTCTATTTACAAATGACATTTTGCTCATTGTATAACACTTGAAATAGGTGGGCCTAAATATCCACAATACAAAAATAAAATGAGCGAAAATCACACAAGGCCCAGTTGATCATATACAGTGAGATGGGAAGCTCATTGACTGAGTATGTGTGTATGCAGGTAAATATATTTGTTTTGTTTTGCTTTGACAGTTTGGTTTGGGGTATTTTTTTTTAATTCAGACCTATGATTTCATCAATATGGAGAACTCAAGGTGTAGAAACTTCTTCCCTCCTTTCCATGAAAAATGACAACATTCCTGTAACTTAAAGTGTTCAAGAACCCTGGCCATATCATACCTATGGTAGAATAAACATTTAATAATAGCTCTAACTGTTGATAATTATTCTATCTATGTGTTGCTAGCCAGCATCATAGTCAGGTTTTTAAATTGAAGAGCTCTATGGACCCTGTTTTCCAGGCAGATCTAGCCTTTTGAAGGAGGGAAAGGCTATCACGTGTGATTTCTGGAACTTGACGAGCATCAGGGGAATTCATTATTAGGGAGCAAAAGGCTTGGACTTTACCCTTTATTACCATGAGTTATTCTGGCAGCCGACATCCAGAGTTGCCTCTCTTGCAACATCAATTTAGTTTTCATTCCAGGAGAGTCCGAGCCTTCAGGATGGCACCATAAGGCTAGATGCCTACATGAATCTCTGAGAAAAAGTGAGCTAATCAGAATATCAAGGATTTATCTGTTCTTTTCTCCCCAGGGAAGTTCAAACCCTCAAAGTGATCTCAAAAGACTAGGTACCTGTGTGCAACTCCAATGAAAATGGCTACCTCAGCTATAGGCACAGTGGATAGGACACTAGGCCTAGAGTCAAGAAGTCCTGAGTTCAAATGCAGCCTCAGGCACTTGCCAGCTGTGTCACTTAGCCAATGTTTGTCTCAGTTTTCTCAACTGTAAAATGGAAATAATAATAGCCTCTACTTCTACTTGTAAAAATCAAATGAGATAGCATTTGTAAAAAGTGCTTAGCACAGTGCCTGGTACATAGTAGGAGATATATAAATGCTTATTCTCCCTTCTCCCCTCGTAGGCACTGTAATGTTCAGAGTTGTTCCTTTAGCAGCTTCAGGATTGTTTTCCCTTCTCAGAAGAAGAAGGACATACTATGAATGAAAGGAACTCTAGTGCCCCAGGAAAAAGTGGGGCTCTGCAGAGGGGAAAGAGAATTGTACTGATTGCTTATAGGTTACCTTAATACCTTTATATATTCTCTACATTGTTTATGGACTCTTGGGAATTCTTTGTCTTTTCTGTATATTTTCTATAGGATGAAATAAAGGCTCTCTAACTACTCACACACACATACACTATACATATGTAGACTAGACATATAAATGGATGGATGGATGTGTGTATAGATGTGTAGATGTACATACGTACATATACACAAATATAGCATATTTTCACATATGCATATATACACATACTTATATACCTAAATGCTTACATACATATTGTATATATGTGTGTGTACATACATATATATATAACATACTAATATATGTGTATATATATTGTATGTGTTATTTTTTATGAATATGAATACTTGTTCAGGAACTAAGACCTTTTAATCCATATCTGTAAGGATTTAGACTTGAATTTTATTCAGCCTCTATTTTGAGATTTCCCAGAAACTTTGGGCAGATAAACCAAAAAGAGGCTGGTAGCAAAGATCAAAATCAGTCCAGGCTGGGCATGGTAGCACAAACCTATCCCTGTTACTAAGGGAGACTGAGGCTAGTGGATTGCTTGAGTTCCAGAGTTTGGAGCAGCAAGTAGGACTGAAGTCAATCAGGAGTCCACAGTGTCTGGCCTCAATATGGTGAGGCCCCAAGAAGGGGGGAGCTGGCATGCTGCCTAAGAGGTTGGAAACAAAATAGGTCAAAGCTTTCCTACCCATCCACAGTGGGGTCAGGTCCCACTTCCAGCCTCAGAAAGATTTGGAGACCTAATCTCAAAACAAAGACAAAAACAACCTAGTCCAGGTTGCATTACATCACAATGTGCTAGGCCACAACAGTTAAATCTTGAGGGTTCTTAGTTTACATAGAAGCAGTTCAATCTTGGAAGCCTTCCCTCCCCTTTATTATTTTTTCTTTGACTCTCTGACTCAGAGAAATATTAGAATACAGCTGGACCATAACTCATTTCCAGGTTCCACAGAAATTGGTAAGATGATCTCCAGCTCCCACACAAGCACTAAAGACAATAGTGCATATATTTGTTACCAGAGAGTAGGATTTCACCATACAGAAAATACAGGAAATACAAAGGACTTACAAGAGCCCATTCACAATGCAAAAAAAAAAAAAAATTAAAAAGGCTGTCCATAAACAAGTAATAAAATTCTTCTTCTCTGCTGAGTGCCACCTTTCCTCAGGGCCTTTTACAGTCAACAAGCCTTTATAAGCACTTAATATGTGCCAGGCATTGGGGATAAAAAGACAAATGTGACAAAAAATTGCTCTCAAGGAGGTTACATTCTAATGGGGGGGGGGAAATGTATACACATATGGATGTGCAAAATTACTCATTTGAGGAAGGAAGGAACTAGCATCTGGGAGGTTGTCCAGAAAGGTTGTATTTGAGTCAATCCTTGGAGATCATCTGGGATTCCTGGAGATGAAGGTGAAGAGGAAAAGAATTCTAAGCATAGGAGACACTGCAAAGACACAGAAGACAAAGAAGAGATGGAAATGTAGCAGTGTCTGTGTGTGTGTGTGTGTGTGTGTGTAACAGCAAGTAAGACAGTATAGCTGGACCATTAAGAAAGCAGAGATTGTTATGTGATTTTGCCAAGTTGGTACATTACAAAGAGCTGCTTTTTCAGTATAAGAAATGTCAAACAATATCAAATATAGCCTAGAAAGTAAATATCTGTGAGCATTGTAATTTTCTGGTTAGGCCATGATATAGCATAGCTGGCAAGGTGAAACTAGGTGCATATTTTGAATTGTTCTACTACAGATTTTGGAGGCTGTAGACAAGCACTGGAATTTATTTTGAGTAGGGATAATGGAGTGACATACACAGATTTTCACAGTAGAAAAATTGTTTTGGCAACTAAGTAGAGGGTGTATTGAGTGGGGAGATACTTCAGGCAGGGGGACCAATTAGAAAGTTATTGCAATAGTCTAGGTGAAAAGTGATGAGGGCCTGAATGAGAGTGGCTACTGTGCGAATTGAAAAAAGGGTATGAATGTGAGAGATGTTGGAGTCAAGAATGACAGCAGGCTTTCACATCTGGGTAACTGGAAGGATGGTGGTACTCTCAGCAGTAATGAGAAATTCAGAAGAGTGGCCGGTTTGGGGGAGAGAAAATGAGTTATGTTTCGGACATTTTTATTTTGAAACGTTTCTGGGAGATCCAGTTTGAAATGTCCAATAAACAATTCATGATGTTGCACAAGATCTCAGGATAGTAAGTAGAGATATATAGACAGGAAAGTTAGCTGCATAGAGATGATCATTTAAGCCATGGGAGCTGATAAACCAGATTGCAGAGGGCTTGGAAGCTAGAAGAATAGGGGGTTGGAGAGAAAGAGAATAAGCATTTATTAAGCACTTATTTTGTGCTAGATGATGGGGTATGGGCCTAGGCCCAGACTTTTGCCCTTTACCCCAAAAAGAATTTGGGTCCCATTTGTCTAAAGGATTCTCCTTGAATTCTCCCACTTGATCAGGGAAGTCTCTGGTGTTCCTCTGAGGTTATAATCCCATCAACTGGCCTTTTGTTATGACCTACACCTAACCTCCCCATTCTGTTACGCTTACATTAGCCTAGCCCTCCATTGTCTTACCTCCCTATGGCCCCTGGCTACTTCCCACCCTTGACCCTCTCTAGACCCCATTCTCAACCTCTCATCCACATCCTTCCTAGATCCCTCCACAGTCTTTCTGTATATAAGGTCCATATTGTCTCCATTAAGGTGTTCAGATTCTTATAATCTAGCCACTGCTCAGAGTAGATTTTTATAATCTAGCCAATAGCTCACAGGTGCTCAGATTCCTTAAGAGTCTGACTAATATGGCGGATCTTTAATAAACCCTGTATTTGGCTGAAAGAAGGCTTGGGTCGAATTCTTTTGGGCAGGACCTGCATGCCGTGATCTTGGGGTCCCAGCACCCCTAAACCTCTAAACCTCACCACTACATATTGTACTAAGAGTTTTATACATATTATTTCATTGGATCCTCACAACAAATCCTGTGAATTAGGTGGCATTATGATCCCCATTCAAAGTAGACAAAACTGAGGCAGACCGAGATTAAGTGATTTGCCCAGGGTCACACAGCTAGTAAGTAACTGAGACTGGATTTGAACTTAGGTCTTCCTGATTCTAAGCCCAACACTCTATCTACTGCACTACCACTGCCTAGGTAGTAATAAAAAAAAAGAAAAAGAAAAAACAGAATACTCAATAAAATAAAATGAGTATTAAATCTTTTAAGAAAGATTCGTTCTCAGAGAACAAGTCTGGTGCCAATATCCATGGTAATTGAGCTTCTATGGTTCAATTTTGGAATTGAACTGGCCATTTAGTGAGTCATTCATTACCCGTCCCAGTCCCTGACTCTTGACACACCTCCCATCAAATACTTCCTTGAATTTGGAGGATAAATAAAGTCTTGTGTAGTCTTCCTTCCATAAACACTCCAAGGATTAGCCATAGTCAGCAGACACATTCTTTCATTGTAAATAAAGAAACTGATCACCAGGGAGCATCCCAAGCTCTCTTTGAACTTGACAAATGGCCACTGATTTTGTTCCCTAGGATAGTGACCACAGGTCCTTCATGAAATGAGTAGCCCAGAATATGAAGGGATGATGAAATACCCCCATATAACCGATATTATATCCAGTTGGGAGGGAAATTATTGTTCTCTAGAATCATCCCTCTTGGAGCAGCTAGGTGTCACAGTGGATAGAGCACCAGCCCTGAAGTCAGGAGGACCTGAGTTCAAATCTGACCTCAGACCAAACATTTGACACTTACTAGCTGTGTGACCCTGGGCAAGTCACTTAACCCCAATTGCCTAAAAACTAAAATTCAAAAAAAAAAAAAAAGAATCATCCCTCTTCTTTACAATAAACCTTCAAAAGTAAACAGCCTGCCCCATCTCTTCCAGTTGGGCTTTGTTTCATGAATCTCCATAGGCAAAGAATCTATCACCTAAATGGTAAGCCTGATGGTCAATAGCCTCTCCCACTTAGCTAGACTGGACTTTTACATCAGAAACAATCTCTTACGGGGACATACTCAAAGCTTTTGTCCCTTGGTTTAGGAGCTTCCAGAGCTTGGTGCCAGATTTCAATGAGTTTTATAAAAATATATAAATTCCAAGTCCCTGGTGAATTGAAAGGAGCCTTTTAAAATGGAATTTTAAAAGGCATTTGTGATTCCTTTTGTAACTTTCATCAGGTCCCATTTGAATGCAAAAATATGAGTAGTAGAATTCTTCTATTTAGCAATTCAAGTAGAGGTGTACTTAGAAGCTTGACTGAGCACATCCCATAGTTAAGTGACAAACCCTAGATATAAGTAAAAGCAGTCCCTTAAAGCATCTACTGAGAATAGAATCATTTTTTCCTCCTGAATGAAGTCTAAAAGTAACCATAGCAAATAGACATTTTAGCCTGCAGGCGACTCTCAGCTAAGTCAAATCACTTTTCCCTTAGAAAATAGACATTTCATTCATGTTACCCAGGGAGTATAGTGAGTTGATTTCTTTGAGTAGTTCTACATAGAGCTACCAGTTCAAACTGTCTTGACTGACTTAACTTTCAGTCCTACAACCTTTTGGATCATTTCTAGATTTGATTTTTCACCAAGATGCCTAACATTTGATTAAACAGACCAATGGACTAATTATTGTTTTGGCATTAGATGGACTTCAATTCTAACTAGCTGGTAATTAACAAATTTCTCTAGTTACCTTTTCCTTAGGAAGCAGTGTCAGTGAGATATGATCCCTCAAGAAATGTAGGGTTTTCTGTTTCCTTTAATCTCCTGCTTCTTCCTGGGAACACAGCCTGCATGTTTTAAACAGAATTGTCCCCATAGTTACAGAAAGTATATCTTTGTGAGAAGAAAAATAATACATGGCTATAAAGGCTTTAAAAAGATTTGTTTGGGAATAAAAGCTACATTATCTTTAATCTGCACAGGATTTGTGTTTCAAATCAAAATCCTAATAAAAAAGATGTTTGCCCCTTAATCTGTTCCACACTGCATGCAATTTCATCAAAAGTTTTAATATCCTCCTCAAGCTTTTACAATTATTTCAAGCCCTTACTCTTGATAATGAGTTTAGGAAATCCAAGGTAGTTTGTTGTTGTTGTTGTTGTTGTTGTTGTTGTTGTTGTTGCTGCTGGGTTTGGGGGGGTTTTTGGGGGGGGGATTTTTGGGTTTTTGTTTTGTTTTGTTTTATTTAAAGATCACCACTAACTGGAAACCAGAGGCCAAAGACAGTATTAAACTGGGAGCAGGAACCCATACTTCTTTTTAATATGAAGACTTAAATGTCATGGCTAATAAATGAATGCTTCATCAAGATTCAGAAATTAATTTTACAAATGACTGTCACACCTAGCACTCTGAGCTAAGATCAGATTATAGTTTACAGGGCACAGACTTATGCATCCTGACAGAAAAAAGGAAGAGTAACCTCCTCTCATTCACCTCAAAGACTTTCTGGAGAAGAGCTCAGCTGCAACTGTTGAGGTTAGGGGTGCTAGGACCTCAAAATCACAACACATGGGTCCTGCCCGAAAGAATTCGACCCAAACCTTCTTTCAGCCAAAGACAAGGTTTATTAGAACATCCATCATATTGGTCAGACTCTTAAGGAATCTGAACATTTGTGACTCTCATAAAGACAAGTATGCTTGAGCAAGTCTCAGCCATTGGCTAGACTCTTAAGGAATCTGAGCATTTCCTAGACTTTAAGAATCTCAGCACCTCAATGGAGGCCAGATAGACCTTATATACAGAAAGACTGTGGAGGGATTTAGGAGTGGCCAAGTAGTTTGGGGTGACTGGAGGAGGGGTCAGGGAGAAGGGGTGTCTTGATGGGAGTGACCAGTAGACTGAAGTGACTGAAGGAGGGGTCTAGGGAGGATCTTGATGGGAGTGACTAGAAGGTAGAATGGGGTCTAGATAGAATCAAGGTGGGAAGGAGCTGGGGGACCTTGGGAGGTAATAGATAATGGAGGGCTGGGCTAGATTAAAGGTAACAGAGAATTTGGGAGATTGAGCCTAGGTGATAGTGAAAGGTCAGTTGATAGGATTATAGCCTCAGGCTAATGCTAGAGACTTCCTTAACCAAGTAGGAGAATTCAAGGAGAGTCAGTAGACAAATGGGACCCAAATTCTTTTTGGGGTGATGGGCAAAGTTCTCAGCTTGGACCCATACTCCATCAATTTTACTAATGTCTTTTGTTTTTATATCACCTTAATTTCAAATATGTCCCTTGCCACTCTGCTCAGAAAGTTATGCCTTATAACAAAGAATATAAAACAAAAAAGGGAAAAAAAACAATTCAGCAAATCTTATGAACACATTAGCCAAATTTTCCAGTATTTACAATGTGCTATACCCAAAGTCTTTAATCTCTGCAAAGGAAGAAGAGATATGCATTTTCTCTTCTCTGAGGCAAAACATGGTTATTACAATTATACACCATTCATTTCCAGGGTTTGTTGTTGTTATTCTTTCCATTTTAAACTGCTGTAATCTCATATACTGCTTTCCTGGTGCTATATATCTTGCTTCAGTTCATATAAATCTTCCTATGATTCTCTGTATTCTTGGATCATTGTATTTATGGCACTATATTCCATTATATTCAATATGCCACAATGTGTTTAGTTCTTTCACAATTGGTTGGCATCAGCTTTACAAATAAAATATCTCCAAATGAGACTTTAGATGAATAGGATAACTATTTAGAAACCAAAGATTATTACTAAATCAAGAACCTGATGAAGATGGGAGCTAAATCCCAAAAAGAAAAAACCCTAGACTTTCCTACATGGCCAAATCTCTGGGTTTTGCCTGAGTCTATAATCCCATCAAACTGTCCTTTCTTTGTGGCTACACCCAATCTCCCAATTCCCTTAACCTAGCCTAAACCCTTTTATAGCCCCCAGCCATTTCCCACATTTAATCCTAGCAAGGCTCCATTGTCCAGGTCCCAGGAGTCCAGTTCACCCCAGCTTACTGGCCACTCCCATCCAGATCTCCTTAGACTCCTCCTCCAGTCACTCCAAACTACTTGGCCACTCCTAGATCCCTCCTACAGTCTTTCTGTATATAAGGTCCGTCTTGTCTCCATTAAGGTGCTCAGATTCCTAAAATCTAGCTACTGCTCAGATTCTTAGAATCTAGACAGTACTTACAGACATTCTTGAAGAGTCTGGCAATACAGCCAATCTTTAATAAAGCTTTTGGCTGAAAGAAGGCTTGGGTTGAATTCTTTCAGGCAAGACCCATGTGTTGCGATGTTGGTGTCCAGCACCTCTAGACCTCATCAAACCTACCTCTTACTAGCAAAAAAAACAATGGAATAAAAACAAATTAGACTAATTCTAAGAAATGTCTGCTTCCTGAGATAGGGCCCTTCTTTTCTCATTTGTTCTGCCAAAAATGTCCAGCAGAACTAAGTAGAAGTCAGTGTGATGTCCTGGAGACTATTGTATTTTAGTCATCTTTGGGATTGAATTCTGTGTCTGCTAGTTACTACTTGTGTGACCTTAAATAAACTACTTAATTCTTCTGAAGATTTCATTTCATCATTTATAAAATAAACTATTAGAACTATATTTTCCTTCTATGTCTAGATACTTGGATGCTGTGAATTTGACATGGGGGAAAAATGTTAGTGAAAGGCATAAAATAAAGGATGTGTAAATTCAGAGAGCAAACACACCTTGGGGGGAAAAATTCTTTACCAAAGTTGTCAAATTAACTATTAAGAAGATGTTAATCCACTTAATGAACACTTTGCTAAATTGTAAATGTAATTCATTGCATTCAGCCTGGTACCCTGGATAAAAAACTATTCCCAGAACCTGCGTTCAAGTCCTACCTCTGACACATTCTAGCTCTCACCCTAGGCAAGTTGTTTAATCTCTCCATGTTGCAGATTATATTCTCTAAAGGTCAGCTAGGTGGGACAGTGGATAGAGTGCCTGGCCTGGAGTCAGGAAAACCTGAGTTCAAATCCAGGCTCACTTACTTGGTAGCTGTGTGACCCTGGGCAAGTCATTTAACCCTGTTGGCCTCAGTTTTCTCATCTGTAAAATGAGCTAGAAAAGGAAATGGCAAACCATTTTAGTATCCTTACCAAGAAAACCCCAAACAGGGTCACAGAGTTGGACACAACTGAAACAACTGAACAACAGTGACAGCAAATATACTCTAAGACAGTAAGTGGAAGAGAAGGTGCCACCCTGTATTGGTAAGGGCAGTTTCCTCATCTGAGAGTTCCTTATATCAATAAAATCACAGATCCAATCCCAATCCCTAATCCATACTTACCCCAAAATAGTTCAGTTTGGATATAATAAATTAGCAGGGGCAGTATTCCATGATGGAAAAGCATCTGAACTTTTAGTAACTATATAACCATGAGTAAGTATCTTCCCTTCAGTCTTTTTTTGCTTTCCTATTATTGGTTCATTATATTTTAGTGACTTGGCAAAGGCATTCCACTATCTTTTGAATGTTTTAGAGAGATTTTTCATGACATTTACAGTTGGAAAGCATCACCTAATAACTTAGCTGTCGTTCAATCCAACTGCTCATTTTATAGATGAAATAATGAAACACCAAAAAAATTAAGTGAAATTTACCCAAGATCACACCAATTCAAGTGGTCATTCCCTTGCACTACTCTGACTCACCATTTAATACATGGTACTGCTTTGTTCTTCCACTAAAAAGGTTCCTGTTTTGGTGCCTCATGTTGGCATGGAACTGGCCCTGGTTTCTCAAAGGTAATGTCAGGAGATCACAACCTGTAAAGGTTTTAATAAAATGCCTGTAAGGACCTGTTGTCTAAGGACAACAGAAGTTTGACATAGAATCAAAAAGGTTTGTCACTAGATGTACAGCCACTAGGTAGTAAATTATTTCAATCAAAGCAATTTTTGCAACTGTATGCTAAGATATTAGGGCAGCTAGGTAGCACAGTGGAGAGAGCACCAGGTCTGGAGTAAAGAAAACCTGAGTTCAAATCTGGCCTCAGACACTGACTAGCTTTGTGAACCTGGGCAAGTCACTTAACCTTGTTTGCCTCAGTTTCCTTATCTGTAAAATGAGCTGGCAGAAGGAAATGGCAAACCATTTCAGTATCTTTGCCAAGAAAACCCCAAATGGGGTCACAAAGACTTAGACACAATTGAAACAACCAAACAACAACAACAAGAACTAAGGTATTAAGGCAACAATTTACATCACTAGGGGAAATACCTTCTCTCCCAATGAAGGCCTATGTCTTTTGAAATATTGAACTAATGTTTTACCATTTAACAAAAATTAAATAATGATTTCTACTAAGAATGACATTCATGAATATGAATGAGTAGTGTAACTATTGATTATTTTCAACTATCTTCGGTAAAATATGCAAGGACTTACTTTCTGAAGGTTATTTTTTCATTTTGCTAATGAGTCTGAAACTGCACTTATGGTCATGTGTCACAAGACACTCTGTGTTGGGCTGTGGGTACTGTAGTGGCTATGATCTATTTGATTGTCGTTCATAACAGCAAATAAAGTTTTCTGGAAACCTCAGTGGCTTGAAATTTGCTTCCTTTTTTCAGTCCCAGAAGTCATAACAGGAGACATGGAATCTGCCATGGCTGTAGACCTGAACCCCTGGGTAGAATATGAATTCAGAGTGGTGGCAACTAATCCTATTGGGACAGGAGATCCAAGCACACCATCTCGAATGATCCGAACTAATGAAGCAGGTGAGAATCTTGAAAACTGGTGCTTCTCATCTGGGACAACTCCAAACAACTAAGAAATACCAAAAAAGAGTTTGCTAGTCATACCATTCCTGAAGTACGATGTTCAATCCTCAATACCATATTTTGGGAGAAACGTTGGAAAATGAGTGTGTCTCAAGTCTTCAAATATTTTAGAGGCATGCATAAAAGAATTAGATTAGGCATGACACCAGAACATAGAATTAAGACAAATGTATAGACAGTCAGTCAATACGCATTAAGTGCCTATTATGTATCAGTCAACATGCTAAACACTAGGACTACCAAAAAAGGCAAAAAGCAATCCCTGCTTTAAAAGACCTACACTCTTAGGTGGAAGACAACCTGCAAACAAATATGTACAAACAAGGTATGTATAAATTGTAGATAATCAACATAGAGAAGGCACACAATTAAGGGGGATTGGGAAGGGCTTCTTATAGAAGGTGGGTTTTTTAGCTAAGACTTGAAGGAAGGAAGAATAGAGCGCCAAGCATGAGGGACAGCCAGTAAAAATGCTCAGAGTTGGGAGATGGAATATTTTGTTCTCAAGGAACAATAAAGAAGCCAGTGTCAATGGACTGCACAGCACGTGGTGGGGAGTAAAGTTAAAGAAGACCAGAAAGGCAGAAGGGAGCCAGGTTGTGAAGGGTTTTGAATGCTAAACAAAGGATTTTTTTATTTAATCTTAGAGGTTTTAGGGAGCCATTGGAATTTGTTGAATAGGGGGTAATAGATCACTTTGCTAGCTGAATGGATGGTGGACTGGACTTTGTAGAGATTTGAGTCAGTGAAAACAACCAACAGACTATGTAATAGTCCAGGCATAAATTGATGTGGGCCTTCACAGGATGTTGCAGTGTTAGAGAAGTGGGCATGAGAGATGTTGCAAAGATAAAATTGACAGGGGTTGGCAACAGTTTGGATATGGATGGTGAGACTGAGGAGCTGAAGATGGTATACTTGGGTGACTGGGAAGATGATGGTACCCTCAACACTAATAGGGAAGTTTAGAAATGGGGAGGATTTTGAGAAAAAAGGTGATTTCAGTATTGGACATCTCGAGTTTAAGATGTCTACAGGACATCCAATTTGAGATGTCCAGTAGGCAGTTGGAGATATGAGATTGTAGGTCAGCAGACAGGTTAGGGCTAAATAAGTAGATCTAAAAATCCGCAGAGAAATGATCATTGAATCAATGGAAGCTGATGAAATCACCAGGAGAGACAGTATAGAGGGAGAAGAGAAGAGGGCCTAATACCTGGCCCTATAGGACATTCATCTTAAGCAGACATGTCTTAGATGAAGATCCAGCAAAGCAGACTGAAAAGGAGCAATCAGACAAGTAATAGGAGAAAGATCTAGCAATGTCATGGTGTAAAGAAAAAGAGGGTGATCGTAGTGTCAAAGGCTGCAGAGAGGTCAAAAAGGATGAGGATTGATAAAAGGCCATTTGATTTGGCAATTAAGAGATCATTGCTAATTTTGGAGAGAGTAATTTTGGTTGAATGATGAGGTTGGAAGCTAGATTGTAGAAAATTAAAGAGAGAATGTGAAGAAAGAAAATGAAAGCATCAATTATGGATGGCTTTCTCTAGGTATTTAGCCACAAAAAGGAGGTTGATAAACCAAGTGAATGTTTTTTGAGAATGAGAAAAACTTGGGCATGTATGTGGGCATTCAGGAAATAGCTGATAGACAAGGACATATTGCAGATAGGTAAGAGTGGGAATTATAGAAGGGGCAATCTGCTGGAGAAGATGGTCTGTGACAGGGTCATTTGTGCATGTAGAGAGATTTGACTTGGAGGCCCAGGGACAAGGGCCACCTCTTCATGTGAGATAGGAATGAAGGAGAAAATAGTGGCAGAAAATATCTGAGTAATGTGATATGAGGAGAAGGAGGGAAGAGGAGGCTCCATTTTTTTTTTCAGTGAAATATGAGGCAAGATCCACAGCTGAGAGGGTAAGAGGAACAGTGTGAATTTGAGGAGAGATGAAAAGGTCTAGAAAAGGTGAAAAGGGATTGTCTTGCCATAGTGAGGACTCAGTTAAGATTATGTAAGAGAAATTTATAGAAGACTCAGTTGGCATTGTTTTGAGATTTTCCCCCTTAGCTTTGCTCAGCAGCACACAAGTAGGAGCAAAGGTAGCAAATAGTGAACGTAATACAAAGCTGAGGCTTAGCAGAGCAAGACAGATGTATACAGGGATATGAGGAAATAGGGCAAGCTGCACAAGAGAAAAAGACAAAGAAGAAATTACAAGGGGCAAATTTCAACCTACTCACAATTAGAGAATCAATTGTAGAAAAATTTGGCAAGGTAGCTATGTATCAGGTATAGAACTGGACAAGACAATTTCTCAGGGTTTCCCAATTCAGTGTCTACTGTATGTTTGGCATTTTTTTTTTATTACTACACATTGCTAAGGACAAAGCCATGCATGCTGCAGACATTTAAATTTTTTATTGGCATTGAATCAGATCAACTTTGTAAATTGTTGGATATTTACACTGACCAAATATCCAGACTTGGTTTTGGACTATTAAGATCATCAATTCTGATCTACTGCAGAGCAATCTACCCATCCCTTGGTACTCAAAGGTGCTAGTCTCAGAAAAGAATTTCTCCCCAGATGATCTATTTAGAGTATAAATAATCATACAAAAAAAGAGGAGATGGTTAGATTGTTGTACTACAAAGCAGGACTTGATAATCAAGATAAGTGAAAGTTAAAATAGTCTGGATATATTGAAACAAACATCTCTCTTCCTTTGTCATTTACCCATTACAGATTGTTTTCCTCCCAGGGCTTTTTTTTTTCTTTTCCGGCATGCAAATTTTAAATTGAACATTAATTGCCTGGTTGGGTTTCCATGCTTTCATAAAATCAGCCATGCTTTCATTGTGTACAGGTGTTCATTAATTAAGTACATAATAGGTTAGTCATTCCTCATTTTATTTACCTGCTATGCAGATATCGAAATGACTGGTAATCATAATGTGATGTTCATAACCTTTTTTTAAAAAGCACCCCTGATTTTGCATATTGTTCATTGTGTTTCAACAAAGCCAAAGATTACTGCTTAATTTGAGAGTTCTCTATATAAATATTCATTTGTAAAACAAACAATCCGTTTTGGATGAGTAATCCTTTTTTACTTTTTTTTGATAGTATAATCTCCACAGTTCTATTAAAGAACACTTTTTAAAGATTTAGTAAGAACACTTTTCTCTCTGCAGACTGAATTATGGTCAGGCCATTTGATGTTTATTAATACCCAAGAAATGCTGCATTTTAGATTTCTTCTGTCTTTTTCTGCAGGTTTACCTCAATCACATAGTGCCCATCTTTCTTACCAGGAGCTCTACCCCTACATACTTCAAACTCTTATAATCTTACTTAAGAAAGTAAGGAAATCACATGAAAAAAAATGCGTAAAGGATTGTCAGTTGAAAGAGAGTTGAAGGCAGCTTTTACTGCCAGCATTATGTTTCCCAGGTTTGGGTACCACATGTTGCGCTGGAACTGTTAATGCTGTTGAACCCCATGTTCCATTTGGCCTCCATTTCAGCAGGCAGCATGAATTAGAAAGAACACTGACAGTGTTAGAATTCTTATCAAATGACAAGCTGTACCTCATATGTAAATCTCTCTTATAAATACACATCTAGAATTCTAAAAGATGAACTGTTCTAATCAACCAACTATGTTCTGAGATTTAATTAAGGAGGATATGGGAGGAAAGAATCAAAGATGCTTTGTTTTTTTCATCTGAATCCTATTTATGAAAAGGCAGTGTTGTATGCAAGGATAAGTGCCTTAGACTAAGGATGTTGAGAAGTAGAATTTTCCCAATTTTAGCTCTACCTTTAACTAACTCTATGTACTTAGGCAAGTCACCAAAGCTCTCTAGTTGCAAATAACAATATTCTCTCAATAATACAATACGACCAGAAGTGAAAGAATACCACAGTCTCTGAAGAATTAAAGTTGAGGATCACCTGAAGGGGAGATAGAGAGTGGCTGTGAGTGGCTATAGCAGATCAGTAATAAGAAATTGCATGGGAGAAGTGGCATAAAGGATGTTATTGAAGAGATGTAGTAAAAGCAAGAGTTGACTGATGGACAACTCACACATATCTGAAATGTTGAGAAAACCAAAAGGAAGCCTCAGGACAGTGAGCAGACCCTCTATTATCTGTGGATGAACATAGACAGGAGTCACACAGGATATGAAGGCATGGTTGGGTTACAGTCTGTATCACCAAAGAAAATGTATACAATAAGATCATAGACCCAGTGAACTATTGAATTGAAATGGTTGGGTAGAACTTGATGGTCTCACAGTTCTCTTTCAGCTTTAATACATTATTATTAAATTCTAGTATGACTTTAGGGGTTTTTTTAATTACAGACTTTAAAATACATATACCTATTAAAAACCTATGTTATATTGCCTATCACATAATCATTTTGGATTTTATTATTAATTTGCTTCTTAGGACAAAAAAAGGTTAAGGGCAGAAAAAGGAATGAGAGACTGGTTAAAATATAGATACATAAAGGGGACTAGAATAAATAAGCAGAACAGATAGATTAGAGTCAGGTTATGGGAGCCTAGAATGATAAGCAGTATTTTATATTTTGCCACTGAAAGTCTCAAGTAAAGGAGTTACATGATTATAACAATATTCATCAACGTACTCCATATTTAATGGATCTTAAAACTTTTTAAATTGAAAGCTATATCCTTTGGCATTACAGGAAGGAGAAGAATTCCTAAAAATCACACTTTCTCCTGGCACTATCTGTAATTAAAATGTAATTCTCTTACTAGCTGTGTGACCCTGGGCAAGTCACATCACCTTGTTTGCCTCAGTTTCCTCATCTGTAAAATAAGCTAGAGAAGGAAATGGCAAACCATTCCAGTGCCTTTGCCAAGAAAAGTCCAAATGGAGTCATGAAGAGTTAGACACAACTAAAAAATGACTGAAGTACCACTTTTATTGAGTAGAAAGTGCAAGAGGAAGCTGGATTGCATTTGAGAAATTATGCAGTGCCTTTACTGACCTCAAATTTCCCCCTAAAACATAGATATATCTTTTTAACTTAAATATTTTTCAGTGATTCTATATTACCATAAAGCATGGAACATCATAGTCTTTGAACAATTAATGTCATAGCTTATCCAAAGGGCAATAAAGAAGAACATTTTGTATAAAGAGACTGAAGTATAATATCAATGAAAAAAATATGCAGGAGTCATGCCAGTCACTAGAACTTAAATTCTTTCATAATAGGGATTGTTTCATTCTTTGTATTTGTATTCTCAGAACCTAGCATAATGCTTGGCACATAGTAGGTGCTTAATAAATTGCTTACTGATGGATTGATTGATAAAAGATATCAACCTAGAGGTAGGACTGTAATGTACCAAGAGATTAGCAATGAAAAAACAATATGACCCCCACTGATGTTCATAGGTTGTCAAGAAATATAGAGGAAAACCTCAGATTTCAGGATGGATGTTGGCAGGGGAGGGGAGGAGAAGGAAAGAAGAGAGAAGATTTTATAGAATAACATAGACTAGAGTTGCCCAAGATAAAAATGAATGGATATGTTTCATTCTGTATCATCAGACAAGGGATACTAATGAGATCACAGATCCACTGACATTCTAAAGTCCTAAAGACCTCTTACAGGGTTTGACTACTGGGCTATCCTCATAACTACATTTGTATTATTTAAGTCAAAATATTGCCATTTTATTTCAGTGCTTACCAAATAGATATACCAAAAATAAAAGATAAAAAAGTTGGGAAGCCAAATAAAACAGAAGAGTTTGGGGGGAAGTTGCCTCATGTTTACATAAATCTGTCAATCTTAATTTAAAGTCAAATACATTCTAAGCAGTTCTCTTGTAGCTCTGAAAAAGACTATCATACAGAGCTCAGGCTATAAAGGGGAAATGAATGCATCCTCCACATTCAGCATTTATTCCATGTTAGGATCAAATAGAAGATCATCACTTAACTGAAGAGAAGGATTGGGACCATATCTGTGATGGTTTAGGCATTGATCTGCCTATACATAAGGCACTGGACCATATAACCATAAGGATTCTTCCTTACGTTTCTCTGAAATTATTGAGAAAATTTCATGTGTTCTGTTGCAGTAACTAGAAAAAGGTGAAATAAATTGGCAATTAAATAAATATGTTGGCTTTCTTCAGCTACACAAGTAAACAATTTATTTTAATAAATAAAAGAAAATGGTTTTCTGTTAGATTAACAGAAGGGAAAAATCATAATAAATAATAAACTTCAAAGGCAAATGCTCATTTACTTGAAGGAATTGACTAGTCTGTAGAAGCCCTGCAGTACTTTAGTAAAAATTGATTTGGTATTGTGACTAATGTTCTGGATTTATGGTCAGGAAGACTTGGGGTATATGTTCTGACATCTATCACTTGCTGTGTGATCACAGGAAAGTCAATTAACTTCTCTGAACCTCAGTTTCCTTATCCATAAAATGAGAATCATATTTGTAGTGTCTTTCTTATAGAAATTATGCATTCCAGTGCTTAGCTCAGTTCCTGGCACATACTAGGGACTTAATAACTGTTTGTTGATTGAGGCTCAAACAAGATTAAGTATGAAAGTGCATTGCAAACTTATTATTAATAATAAAACTGCCCTGGCCTCTGCACATATCTTCTGCAGTTTCTATTAGAGGTTTGTAAGCAGAGATAGAGTAATTATTGCAGATCTTACTTAGAATAAAATCTGCCTTAGCTGTAAGGCATGGCCAGCTTTGACTGAGAGTTCTAATTTTCTTCAGGGCCTATGAGAAGAAAGGTCTGGAGCAGAGCAATGATGAGGAGTACAAAATCTGAATATGGAAGGAACCAGTACAGAGAAAAGGGCTAGGAGGAAGATATGGGGCTCATGAGTGCCTCAAATTCAACTTGGACTTTTCTCATGTTCTTTATTTTAGTTTCAGTCCTTCCTCCCTCTACCTATTCTCTTAATCACCCCAGAAAAGATATCACTTGAGAAATTCACAGTTTGGACACTCGAGCAGAGATGCATATGAAAAGTAACTTGACTTGTGCCCACAGAAAAGTTTATTAGTCCATTGACTTTTGGCTTTTGTTTTTGTCTAGTTAGCAAATAAATTAGAAAATGGAAAAAAGTAGCCAGGTTAAACAGCCTTCATTTCCATCATTGTTGCTATTTATGGGATGGCATACAGGATCTGAGAACTCTGTATTTCCTAAAATATCCAATGGCTTTTGAAAAATATACAAGCCACCCTCTGCCAAAAGAAGAAAGTGATACTTCTAATTTACAACAGAAGCATAGAATTTTAAAGTTGGACAGCACCCTAGAAATCACTTAGTCCAATCCCATTGTTTTTAAAATGGAGGAACTTAAGGGTCAACTTAATTATGCAAGTTGACTAAGAATATACAAGAATTAGAGATAGGATTAGACCCGGTTTCCAGATTGCTTATAAAGTTCTTGTTCTACCACACTACCCTGCCTCCCATTAGCAATTTCTAGGAGTCTATTTATGATTCATTCTCAAGATTGATTCTACATATGGCAACATGACCTGTCAAACTGTTTGGCTTCACACAGGCAAACATCTTTTAAAATTCAGTTTTATAGTCCTCTCTGCCACCTACCACCCACAAAGTAAGCACACTTTCAGTTACATTTTCCAATCTTTGTCATTTCTCCAAATTGGTCACTGGTTTACTACAAATCTCCTAAATTACTTGCTTTTCCCAGGCCTCTAAATAAAGCCATATTGTTTAATGAGCCACGGTAAACACCTACTGAAGCAGAAATTGGAACGATTTCTAAAGAGAGACAGTTTGATAGATGGGTTCTTCCTGCCTCTTTTTATTTAGTTGAATCCTAATTTAGTTATTTAATATTTGGTTTGTGGATGGGCTTTCATGACAGCTATTATTCCAATAAGGAACTCTGTGACATTCTGGCATGCTTAAACTGTGGTCATTTGCTATGATTTGGTCACTTCTGGCTTTTACACAGATGTTCTCTTTTATACAGCCCACAATTTGAAGCCCACCGGTATTCTGAATTTCACCATGCCAGACTTTGCTTTGAAGCAGCCAGGCATTTGCAGCCTGGGGGCAGGGCATCCATTACATTATCTATTCATGGAGGGGCATGGCTAGAAACAAAATTGAGAAGAATCAGAGTTTAACCTGCTAATCGTGCATGCAAACTTGATTCTGTGAGTTAATAAGTTCATGACATTTATCAGCAGCAGCTCACAGAGTATGTGAGAACAAAAATCTAGCTGTTTAATTCTAAATCAGGTCTTCCTTGCAGTACATTGAGAAAATATGTCCAATTGAAAAAAAGTAGTTACTTTGACAGAAAATGTGTTTCTATGAATGTGATTAGAAAACTAAAAGCTATTAGCTATTAAATTGATTTCATTAATTTTATGCTACCAACAAGAGCCATCTAACCATAGTATGTTAGAACTAGAAGGGACCTGGAAAACAATCTAGTCCCACTCCCTCATAAAAAGATTTCAATTTTTTGTTAATAAATATGAAGGTTATTAAATAACTAAAACCTCTCAAATCAAAGGCATCAGTGATTAGATGGTAAATGGGAAGGTAAGTGTCATTGTGAATGACCCTGTTGCACTGTATACAACTCTAGAGGAAAAAATAACATTTTTTTTTAAAAATGAGAGAGAAAGGTTCTTTCCTCTTAGGAAGAGGTTGCGCTTGTTGCCATTCCTTAAACACCCCACCCCCAGATTCATTCAGGTAGTAATGACTCTTGTAGTTGCTATGTTCAGGCACAGGTAGGGAAGTATCTTCTCCATTGGCCAACCATGTTCTTCCACAAGGACATTAAGCCCTAGTCTCAGAATAATCAGGGTCATTCATTCCATTAGGGCTCTTTTTTTCCTGGTGATCATAAAACCTACTTTGTTGCAAAGTTCCATTGGTATCCTAGGGGTTCTTTTAAGATCCATGAATTTGGTTTTTTTTAATATTGTTATAATTGTATTTCAACATAAATTAGTTTCTTTTGTAATCCTATATATTTTATTTTATGCATTTAAAACACTCTGAGAAAGGGTCTATAGGCTTCCCCAGACTGCCAAAGGGATCTGTGACACAAAAAGAGCTAACAACTCCTGCTCTGGTAGAATGCAAATAATCCTTCTCTGTGTTTTTCATACTAAATAACCACGTGCATCTCTAGTGGTAATTAATAGTCATTCATCCAGGTAGATCATATGTAAGAGTGAATTTATTCTTTATGAGCATATCAATATCATTTAAAAATGATATGCTGTGATATAAAGGCAATGCTGAAGTGTAAAATTGCTAGAGTAGCTTCAGAGCCTGGAAAATGATTCCTTTTAATAGTTTTCTTCATTTAACAGTCTTTCATTTGAAAATGTTCCCTTTCAGCTGTACATTCTGTGGTTTCATGCAGTGGAGAGGAAATTTATTTCTTTGACACATTTATTCTTTTAATAGTTATTCATTTGAAAAAGTTTCATTGTGTGACTATATATTTTACAGTTTGCTAAAGAGATTCACTCCTTTGACAGCTTTATTTTTTTTAAATATTTGTTCATTTAAGTAGGTTCTCACTCCATGATGCTGTTAGGAAAACCCCTCTAAAGTGAAATTGCCAGGCTGCTCCAATGAGAAAGGAATAATGGCTTTAAACTATGGCTTCATTGTGGCCCCACAGTCAGATGGCAGCATTCTGTCAGAGCAGAGAGGAGTAGGCCATACTTAGCATAACAACAGAGACCAAGCTATACATGATTTTAAAATTAATCATTACTAGATGTACACTAAGAGTTGGACACGACTGAAAATGACTGAATGAACAGGTATACTTAGAAGCAGCTTGGTGGCTCAGTGAATAGAAAGCCAGTCCTGGAGACAGGCTTTCTCAGGAGTACCTGAGTTCACAGCCAGCCCCAGACGTTTACTAGCTGTGTTACCCTAGGCAAGTCACTTAACCCTATTTGCCTCGGTTTCCTCATCTGTAAAGTGAGCTGGAGAAGGAAATGGCAAACCACTTCAGTATCTTTGCTGAAGAGAAACAAAAAACAAACAAACAAACAAACAAACAAACAAATAGGGTCACAAAGAGTCAGACACAACCAAAATGACTCAACAACAAAAACTGTAACAACAAAATGTACTTAACTATATGTATTAGATTTGTTAGAATTATTGTACCTTAGTTTTCCACATGTATACCAAAACCAAATTCAGTATTAGTGAAACTTAAGTACATATTCTCTCCTAAAGGTCCTTCACATTACTTTACATTTACTTATCTGTTTTAGCCTAGTGATTGTAAGGTCCCTAGAGAACAAGGAGATACTTGATAAATGTTAGTTAAATTGAATCTAATTGAATTGACCATACCTTAGCAAATAGCTCCTGAATGCCCATGAAAATCTGAATAACATTAACCCAACCTCCAATCACCATATTGTTCATTGCTACACCCAAACTCAAATGCTTCTCTGCTTATGCTCACTGGCACAACCTTTGGGAAGCCAAGGTCTTTCCATGTTGTAATGAGACATAAGAGAAGGTGACCATTCAGATATACAGATATGAATGTGTGATTTTGTACATGTGTGGAACCAACACAGATTGGCTACAGTCCATGACTTAATAGGTCAATCAATCAACAAGTGTTTGTTAAGTACCATCTGGCTGGTACAAAAAAATGAAAGAGTTTCTGCCCTCAAAGAGCTTATACTCTATCAGATAAGTTCCAGACAGGTGTTTAAGGCACATAAAGGTTAAGGGGCTCACCAGAGTAAACTAATACTAAGGATCAGAAGTAGAATTTGAATTCAGATTTTCTTGACTCCAAAGTTAGTACTCTACTTGACCACATTGCCTTTATATAGAGGTATATAGATAGATCATACATAAAGAAATGTAGGTGACCCTGTACAAGGAAAAAAATAAATCAACCTAAGTCAATGATTAATTTAAACTTTTTTTATGGTTTATATTTGTTGTTTTTGCTTAGTCATTTTTTAGTCATGTCTAACTCTTCATGACCCCCTTTGGGATTTTCTTGGCAAAGATACTGGAGTGGTTTGCCATTTCCTTCTCCAGTTCATTTTACAGATGAGGAAACTGTGACAAACAGGGTTAAATGACTTGCCCAGGGTCACACAGACAAATTTGAACTCAGGAAGAGAAGTCTTCCTTTACTGCTGGTCCAGCACTTTATCTACTGTGCCCACCTAGAGAATCATACTTATGAGTACATTGTTCTTTTTCTACTGTGATATTATTCTAACATACAGTTTAATCTTTTAGTATATGAATTATCTAACTATAACATTGTTATACTTTGATGACTCTTTCTCATGGTCCCATACCCTTCAGCAACCTCTAAAAAAGTAACTCCAAATTCGTTTTTCAGACATCATAACCATGAAACAGATGCTGTTTTGTTTTGTTTTGTTTTGACTCTTCAGAACTCTGCAATGAGCCTTCGAAAACATACCCTGATAATATTATGTGAGACATAGTGGTCTATATCAATACTTTTCTATCTTAGTTTCTCTGTAAGAAAGGCCACTTTCACACAATTATCTATTACTGTCTCCCTCTCCCCAGTTCTCCTGTAATTCTATAGTTCCCTTCCATGTAGCCTATGAATTCCTTGAGAGCAAGAACTGTCTTCTGCCTTTCTTTGTATCCCTGGCACTTACCACAGTGCCTGGCACATAGTAGCGCTTCTTAAAGGCTTACTGACTAACTGACTTCCCTACTTCCCTTTCTCCTCTCTCCTCTCCCCCCCCGCAAAGACTCATAGGTAACCAGAAGAAAGCAAGGGGCAAGGGAGGAGATAATAATAGTCAATGTTCAATAAGCATTTCTTAAGCACTTTCTGTGTGCCTAGAATTACACTAGACACTGGGAATGCAAATATGGAAAAGAAAGACAGTCCCTGCCCTCACCAAGTTGAAGTCTAGACAACACAAAAAAGAAAGCTGATATAGGAGGGGGGAGGGGGATTTCAGGAGGAGATACTCAGAAGGGGTAGAGATAGGGGGATGCTGGAGAAGCCAAAGAAGTTCAAAATGAGTGAGCAGGATGGGAAATGAGATGTCTGAGAAGACGAGATCGTGAGAGCAAAGACAAAAGACTATAAGTACTGAAACAGATGGCAGAAGGGAAAACACACTGAGCAAAACTAAACATCAGTGTCTCAATGTATCTTCCATAGAGGAGCTCCCCTTATTGCCATAGAGGAAATCTTTCTGTGCTTCTGTTCCAATTCTGTGTATATTCATGTTGCACTTGTACTAACCATTTATTTTCCCTTACTCTTGATATGTAGTTGGACCACTTTGATTTCCAGTCCTATACATTCTTTATGTCTTTTTTTTTCTTTTGGTCACTTCTTGCCTACCTACCATTGTTAATAATACGCTACAATACAAGAATTAATATCATCTCCATATTTTCAACTCATTTTGCAAGAATCAGGGAAGCCTAAGAAATTTAAGCAGATACTTAATCCTCTCCTTCCTATAATATTCCAAAAAAAAAATCTATCATTTTGAATAAACTTTCATTATAGGTAGGACTGAAAGTAAAAGAAATGAAATTTTGCCTCATTATGTTTTGCTGCTAATGACTGACTCTCCTGACTCCAAATAAGGGAAGCACAAGTAACAGATTTAGAAATTATGCTTCTATTTACATTTCTATTTTAAGGGTAATTATTTGCTTATGTAACGCATTACACCTTGATTAGAGAGAATAACACAGAAAAATGTATGATGGGCCTAACTCCCTGGGCAAAATGTAAAATTTATAGAAAATGTAAAAATATTTTAATTTATTATATGTTCTAATCAAGGCACAAACTCTTACTCAAGCAAGTGCTTTGGGAAATGTTGGTATGAATACCAACACTGTAAAAATTAGCCCTCTTTTACCACAACACATTTATTACTGAAAGGTATGTTTTGAGCATGAATAATTTAGAGTTAATTAAACGAATTGCAATGCCAACAAAAAAAAAAGTATTTTAAACTGAACATTCTATTTTAATTTTCACTGGAAATACATTTAAAAGCTTCCATATAGATTTTTCAATCATGCAATCTCACCAGATTAGGCATTGGTTTACATATGGGGTATATTCCATAGGGAGTATGTGGTACAGAGGCCAATCTTAATGACAGAAAGATCTGAGTCTTTGGTCTAGAAAGTCTAGCCTTTGGTACATATAGTTTTGTAATTATTAGCAAGTCATTTACCTTCTACTGATTAGGCAACATTTCTAAGAATAAAAGTTATAGTTAACTAAAAGTTATAGAGGGGTTGCCACTCCTGGTATTCTGTACACAGATAAAATCACACACATACACGCGCACACACACACACACATACACACATGCATATGCCTGTATACACATATACATACAGATACAGATATGTGGTTATATACACATATGCCTTAAATTGTTTCTTTAGTGAAGACACAAGACAAAACACAGTACAAATATGCTAGATAGAAAACCAGATATTCTACTAGTTTATGTTCAATAGGACATCTTAAAAGAATTTCTACAAATATAATTTGGAAAACGTTTATTCTCAGAAAAATTATAAGCTATATAGCATCTCTCTTAAAATTAGTCATATAGGTGGTACATTGGACAGAGTACTGGGCCTGAAATAAGGAAGTTCAAATATAGCCTCAGACTCTTCCTAGCTTTGTGACCCTGAGCAAGTTATTTAACTGGTCTGCCTCAACTGTACAATGGAGATAATAATTGTTCATACCTCCCAGGGTTGTTATGAGGATCAAATGAGATATTACTTGTAAAGTACTATCACAGTTCTTGGCATATAGAGGGCTCTTAATAAATGCTTATTTCCTACCTTAAAATTACATCAGCTACTTAATATTAGTCACATTTTCACTATGCAATGGAGAGGGAGATTTCTCCCATGCCTCCCTCTCTAACAGTGTCAAAGCCCTAATAAATGCTAAAGAAGACTTTTTCCATCATTCCAAAAGAGCATTGATCAATTTTTGATACTAAACTCTAAATATTCCCATAGTCATAGACTGATATATTGAATGGTTCAATGGAACTATCTAACATAAAAGCATAAGGATTACAGATATTTGTTCATTATATCTATGCATGATGTGTCCTTTATCATTTCAATGGATCTGTGATTTCAGCTGTGCGAGTACTACCTCCATAGAGGCAAGTTACAATCCATTCTGTGTAATCTGTGCCCATATTTTTCCATAAATTTTCTATAATGCATCTAGCCTATGTACTAGAAATCTTCCCTATACCTTTTAATATTTCAAGGATGTCAAGACAACACTCAGACTATCTAGCTTTTATCCTTAACTCTTCCAGCATGATCACTTCACCATTTTTTCAGATCATAGATGGCTCTTTATTAGGCCCTTTTCTCTATTTCATATATCAGAGTCATCAGTACTAGCGTACTGTATAGCCTTCTTACAACTGCCACATGTTTCTCCATTACTCTTTGGGTATAGAGTATATATATATTTGATGTCCTTCATACATGAAGTTGAAATTGTTAACCTACTGATGGTGGGGACTGAGGAGTAAGTTGTTCTTTTAATTTTGGGTATGGATTAGTGTCATGCCACGCATTGTCTTACCCAATTCTTCCTGTAGTCATTCATTTGCAAGAAGGTGGATTTAGGAATGAAGTCAGCTTTAGGAAAAGACTCAAGCAGACTTGTCCATGTGAAGATTATAATATGGCTTTTGTCTCATTAGCAAAGTGCTGTAAACAAATATTATATATGCTGTAATATCAACTATATTTACTATAAATTCAGAAAAGTATATTTTGTATTTGAGAGGCAATAACATAGTGGTGACCTTAGCTTGAATCTCAGCTCAAACATTTACTAACTGTGTAATTATAGAAAATAAACCAAACTTCTCTGAACCTGATTTCTTTAAAATATAGATAATAATACTTGCTACTTACCTGTCAGAGTTGTGAGGAAGAGGCTTCATAACCATCTTCATTTGTGGAATTCCTACTTGTCTTTCTCAGGAAGCCTCCAGGAAACTCCTAGCTCATTAATGATTTTCTTCCCTCATAGCAATTTGTAATTTTCTAATGTCCTTATCTTACAGCACTCTGAGTTATGTCTGTTGGTATCTTGTAACCTTAGTGGATTGAAAGCTCTTGAGGTCAGAGAACATTCTCATTTAACTTCCTCTTTTTGCTAACACCTAGCATGGTACCTGCACACAGTGGGTGCCTAATAAATGTTCCTTGATTGATTGTAAACCTTAAAGCATTTAAAGCAGAAATAGAAATGTATCTTATTATTGTTGTTGATATTTGGACTCAACTTCATCTTTATTGTAGACAAGTTTAAATAACATGAGTATTCTTTTTTCCCACCCCTGTCCTTTTTGATTTATAGTTCCAAAGACAGCTCCTGCTAATGTAAGTGGTAGAAGTGGAAGACGGCATGAATTAGTGATAGCATGGGAGGTAAGGAAGCTTTTTTCTCCATCATTGGACTTTATCTAGAATTTTTAGAGGATGAAGACTTTTTTCCCCACCAAAATATGGCCAATACAAAGAACCTGAGGTTTCCTCTCTTCAAATGAGGATGTGCAGCAATTTGGACCTTTCATCTCAATTATGATGCCCCAAATGAGCTTTTCATTTTTTTTTTTTTGCAGCAGCTACCCAGGTGACTTTTCTCCAATACTGTGATATGCTATCACATGGAGCTAGCTGGACAAAACTTCTCAGAGATTTGTCCAGACCCTTGGTTTATGTGGTCTGGTGTTCACTGATTTCACTACTCTAACTCCTCTGCATGCATCCTTTCATAGCTAAAATCTGCAATCTGTGTCTCTTCAAGTGCCCGTTATAGGAAAGAATAGATACCTACTCTTCATTCAGTCACTTTTATGGAGATGTATTTTTATTACCAAAATACAAATAGATAACATATAAATAATTGTTAGTGTGTATGTATATATATATATATATGCCATTGAAACTGAACTCAGAAGTGAATAAGATGTCATTTTTCCAAGCACAATAAAAATTCATCTCTTCATATAGAAAGTATCTATCCTATATTAACTAGGCCATTAACTAGGTATTTTATAACTTCTTTTCTACCACAGACTGTCACTTTTAACCAAATCTCAGTTTTCTGGTTTATTGAATCATCTATTTTCATTTATTTATTTATTTTAGGTAGCACAACCCCATTGGAACACATTTACATATGACATGGATATAAACAAAAGTTATAAGATAAATATAATGATATAGGTCTCTTCATACTTCCATAGAACATGCAGAGCTCAACACTAGAAAGAATAGATTGTAAGGTATTATGTTGACATATAATCCTAAAATTGCTGTGAGAGTGACCACACTAAACCTACCAAGTAGAACAGATTTTTCCCAACTTAATGGCCATTTAATTTTGCCCAGTGGAACTTGGGACCTTGGCAATATTCATTTTATGACACAACTAATTGGGAGAAAATAATATTTTAATTTAAAGAATGTCAGTACTAGATAGTTAAAAAGAAAAAAAGGAAGAACCAAGTGTTATCAAGCCAGTGTCTAGGATTTAGAGGATTAATAAATTTATTTTAATTTGAATTTTTCAGAAGTTATTTTCAAAGTCTTTGATTTTGCAGAATACTTTGGAGCAATTATGCCATCATAATTTTCAATGTGCTACTTATATTCAAAAATTCTTTTTTTCTCATTCATTTTACACATATTTATTACTATGTAATATATGCATTATATTGTGCCGGGTGCCCAGGGAGCTACAAGCTGCTAGGTTCTCTCTTTATAGAAAGTCACTAATTTAAAGCGATTCATGGCAAACCTCAAGTGTTTAAAAGTATTTAACATTTCTGATGAGTAATTGCACTTTTCTTCTTCAGCCAGTATCGGAAGAGTTTCAGAATGGGGAAGGATTTGGCTACATTGTGGCATTTAGACCCAATGGAACCCGTGGTTGGAAAGAAAAAATGGTCACTTCATCAGATGCTTCAAAGTTCATCTACAGAGATGAAAGTGTACCTCCACTCACTCCCTTTGAGGTGAAAGTTGGAGTATATAATAACAAAGGGGATGGACCTTTCAGCAATATTGTGGTCATCTGTTCAGCAGAGGGAGGTCAGTTTCCATATTTCTCTTGTAATTTTTTTTTTACTGTATAGGAATATTACCTAAAATCAGTCAAAAATAAATTCTCCATTCAAGTAATCAATTAAATAAAACAATAGCATAGCTAGAACTACAACCTTTACAACAGAGAATTTGAGAGACCAGCCCAGTGACACCTAGGTGGGACAGTGAGTAAAGTGCTGAGCTTAGAGTTAGGATGCCCAAGTTCAAATTCAGACTCAGGCACTTTCTATCTGTGTGGCCCTGAACAAGTCCCTTAACCCTTCTCAGCCTCAGTTTTCTCATCTGCAAAATGAGGATATTAATAGCAGCTACCTCTCAGAGTTGTTATAAGGATATAATGAAAGAATATATGTAAAAGGCTCTGCAAACCTTAAAGCATATTGTTATCATTTACTGAATGCTACTTTATTCAAAATGCTATCCTAGAATCAGTGGGGAATACAAAGACATATAAGATAATCTTTATCCTTAAGAAGCTAATAGTATAACTAAGATAAATTCCTCCCCAAAAGTAACTAATGTTAAAATGTAATATAAAATTAGTCTCAGGTGAATATAACAGTTAGTAAGTCCCTAATTAAGAGTCCTTCAGGTTCAACAGCTCATGGAAACCTTCTTGGAATAGGTGAAGCATGAACTGAGCCCTTAAAATGATGGGTGGGATTTAGCACAGTAAGAAAAGTGAGGAGACTACCCTAGTCCAAGGGAATGTCATACACAAAGCCACCAAAGCAGAAATGTTCAAGACCATTAGAAAGAGCAATGAATAGAATAGTTTGAATCAAAGCAATCAGTCATGGAAGTAGAAGGAAAGGTATGGAATGGGAAATTGGGACCAGATTGTGGAAGTCCTTGAATGCCAGGTTGTTCGGATGTTACTGCCTGGGACATGGGGTGTCATTGAAGGTGGAGAAACATGAGCATCTTTTGATAAAGAACTGAATTAGAGAGGTGTCAGGGAGGAGAAGTGGATAAAAGAGATCACAAAGGAAGAATGAACATAGCTTGGTGACTGATCAGAAATAGTGGGGAAAGGATCACAGTCATAGATCACGCCAGATTTTTTAGTATGGAATATAGTCATGAAATATCTACATTCAGAAGACTTAGAATGATCCAGGATTCCTTGGTCTGGGTACTTCTTCCACCTTCAAATAATGTCTGCCCACATTGTGTGACTCTCATCCAAGTCCATGAATATGACATAGTAAATTAAAAGGAATTGTTGTGTCAGGGTATTCTTTCCATGAAGTTACACTAGTGTCTAGCATATCAGTAAGCTTTCAATAAGTATTTCTTAACTGATAAAATGGAAGGGAGATAAATATGATACCATCCTCTGCCTTTTCTCAGCTTGGGTGGAGTGATTTCCACGTCTCCATTCACAACTTTCCTTTTTATGTGACTAAAATTAAGTGTAATTTTTTTTGCAGAAGGGCAGGGTGAAGAAGAGATAACAAAAGAATGGCTGGGTCCTCAACTTTTGCATCAGAGCATTTGGGAGACCATCAAAGAGAAAGATGATTCCTTTCTATTCTAGGAAGCCATGGTGGTATCAGTCTATAAGATTAAAAAGGGACACTCAGGCTCTTCTAAATAGGTTAGAGATAAAATGCAAATTTCATTTTACCCATACCTGCCCTACTTGAGAGAGAGAATGAAAAAATGAATACCTTTGAAAGTTAGTTTTAGCCATTATCTGTTCATATGTGAATAGGAAACACTATTTAAGTTTATTTACCTCTCCAATCACAGAACATAAACGCGCACGAATGCAACTTGAGTTGCTCAAGAGAATTATTTGTCTTCAACAAAAATATTTTTTTCTGTAATGGAAAATAGAAGAGAGAACAACACTGTGAATTTTCCCAGACCAAATGAGCTTATTTTTGGAAACAAAAGTAGTTTCAGTTTTGGGTCAAATGTAGTTTTTCATCTATATAAGCTTTGTCTTTCATTTTCATAAAATATAGCAACACTTAGAGGCAGAAACAGAAAACTTATTAATAAGAGCACTGCTGCTGTGAAGCTCCATGAAGAGATGAGAAGTAGAATAATCAGGACCAAGAACCACTGTGGACTTAATCAGTTTGATTTGCATCTGAAGGATATGGGACATAAGGGAGACATGCCCATTAGATATCCTGTTGCCTTGCACTTTTCACCTTTTCAGGTTTCTGGATAGCTTAAAAAGGAAAGTCCGAGAAAGTAATATTACAGTTATATAATACAGAGATCTCCAAGGCAGAAATACATCAATAATATGTAATATTGTTTAGCTTGTCAAAATTCAAAGGGAAAAAAAACTATACTTGCTTGAGGTCTATGTTTTCCCCTAGTAGCATATTGTTTCTTACTTATCACACTTATACCACCTAGGGCCATATGAGATGAAGTCAGGGACTTTGGTGAACATGCTTAGTGTGGTTCCTCTAATGCCTTTATGAAATTCTAGAATTACAAATTCCTTGTCAACCTTTACTTTAAAACTGAATGACTTCAATAATCATGATTTTCAATGCTATTTCTCCTTAAACTGGAAACAACTGGCCTTTGGAGAGTTTTTTGCAAATCTCTATGGAAAATATGCATACTTCCCACCCAAAAGACTTCCATTTTTGTTAGAGCAGACTTCAGCATCAGATGATTCATCAACTCCACTTATGTAAAAGAACAAAGGAATGTTCTGGTGCTGGGCCATAATTTTTTTTTTCTGGCAATGAAGCTCAAGTTGACATTCTTTGATCAGTATTTGCATTCATTAATATGGTACTGGGCAGGCAAACAGATAATGTTTTCCTGTTGCTTTTATGCTACAATATTCATATAAACAATTCTCTCATGTTCATAGTCCACATATTTTTCAGCCACTCTGGTCAGAGTGATGTTTCATTTCTTTCACTATGCTCAAGAGGTAGAGTGCTTTGATGGATTTTGAGTATGAGGACCTGGGTTCAAAACAGAGATTCTGCTACTTAGGACCCGTGTAACCTTCAGGAAGTAATTTAACTTCTCTTTGTCCTGGCAACAAACTATGTTTATTTTTTAAGAACCAGCCTAAAGAAGCACAGGGAGGATCATCACCAGCAGTCTGACTTACCTGTAGGGGATGAAGTTTTTAGTCATGAATACCCATGAAACAAATAAAAAAAAATATAAAATGACCCTCAGTCATTGACAGAGTTGGTTCTGTTGTATGTGCAAAGTGAACAATAAACCTCATTTCAAGGGATATTTAGTTATTTCACCTTTCCCTACTTACGACAAGCATTTGCAAAAAGAACATGAAGATAATGACAATGTTTCACCAATATCCATTACAGGTATTGGGTAGATAAATTGAGGTAGATAAATTCTATGGAAATTCAATAAAACCCTCTAATTTAAGTCAAATATATTTTAATATCTGGTGATTTTGATATCAAATTGGACACAGGGGAAATCAGTAAAAAGTGAATTTGAAGATATGTTTCAGAAAAAACAAAATGCACCAAATATTTTTAGTTTGTATAGAAGCCTCATACCTCTGTTTTATGAATACTTTTTTTTTCTTTTAAGAGAGTTGGCAGGTGTTTGACACCTCAAACACACACACACACACACACACACACACACACATGATTATGTGAGCTGGATTCAAAGTCAGAGATCATAAGTTAAAATCATTTTTCTGTGATGGTGGCCAAGTCAAATGAGGGAGCTAGACTAGATGACCACTAAGGTCCCTATCAACCTAAACTTATGATCTTGTAATACTACTTAGAATTGAATAACCAAAAATAAATAAATAAAAACAGGAAAAAAATGGTTAATAAAGTGGAAGTATTTTCAGATAGGCATTCTGCATATAATTTGACTATCATCTTATTAGTGCAAAGATCAAAATTACTGCCAAATTTTAAAAAATAAAAATGATATGATATTAAGCAATTAAAGAAATGCCAACCTGAACCATCTTAGGAAGCAATTGATGCCCTCAAATGGTAAACAGTTAAAAGTACATATATTGACATGGATTATCGTCATTTCTCAAGGAAGTTTAATGGATATAAATCAATCCTCACAACAAAGAAACCAAGAGAAGGAGTAAGATACCTTAGCCAGTAAATACCTGCTCCTCTTGCCAAAAATAAAAACATGGAAGTCAAGGTCAGAAATCTTCCAGAGGAAGATAGTGGAGGATTGTGAACATTATATCATCATTAAATAGCAAACAGAGGTGAAAGGAAGATCAAGTTTACAGAAAGCATACCAGGATGCCTTATTAAGCTGAATCATCTTCAAGACATTTAAGGAAGAAACTGAAAGAAGGAAAAAATAGATGAAAATTTGGAAGATTTGTAAAATCAACAAATTATTTTTCTATCACAGGAGTCAACATGTTTGAACTTTAATATCACAAAGCCCAATTTTCTACATCAAGAAGTAGAAATAGCACTGAAGAAAACAAAGACAGGAAGAGGATCCATAATAGAAGTATACATAAATGAGGTTCAAAATATAAGAGGATAACCAATGTTTAGAAGATATTATAGATGTTTATTTCTAATGAAAAAAGTTAGAGAAAATATTTAACAATTACCAGCCAACATGACTGCTTTCCTTTACTACAAAATTTTAATGAAAATGATGTAAACATGTATTGAGGGAATCCTTACTTAAGGCACAAGGAGTGAAAACATAGACTTTTGCAAGTGATGTTCTCCTGCAGGCCACGTCTTTATAATCACACAATTGACTAAGAACTATAGAAATAAAAGCTCCGCAGTTACCATGAGTTTTGACTATGGAAAAGCACAAGATTCACTAGAACAGGAATCTTACTTTTCTCCAATAAAGTGTCTCCTCCGTGTATTTTTAAACCATACAAACTTCCTTGAAAGAAGCAACAACTTTGATTATTAACACCAAACAAATCATAAAATGGGGAGATGTATTATTTCTAAAGGTGTTTATTAGCATTAAGGAGAATGTCCAAAACAAAGTCCAAATGGAAAAGGGATTTTGTATAGATGATGAGAACATCCAAATGTTCTTGTTTGGAAATAACATTGCTCTGATCTCCTCAAGCCCTTGGACACCCTAAATTCTGACCATATATAAGCAATAAAAACCTAACTATCCACAAAAGAAAAACCAAATAGATGAAAATTGTCTTATTCATATTATAATATGCATTCAGATGAATAGCTGATTGTGATGTATATACACACATACACACACATACAGATATGGTGTATGTGGATAAATAGAGATAGAGATAGAGATCTTAGATAGATACTGCAAAAGTCTGTTCACCACACCCTGGTGTGGTAACAAAAACAAAAGTATACTTTGATGTTAGATCACATCATTCTTTAGGAGTATAATACCCAAGTCTATCAAAAGAGACATTCTAGCCCACAACTTTTACCACAGCTTGCTTTCTCTACTTTTAGACAGAAAAAAAAACTGAACACATCAAACCATACCAAGCCAGAACTAAACTTGTTTAATGCCAACATACAGTATCTAGATTTTGAATCTAGGCCCCTAAAGAGAAGAACTGATCTTTTTTCTTTCATTCTATTTTCCTAATAGCAAAAGCTCTGTTTGCTAACAGTAAAAATGTCTGAATAACCCAAAAGGAATCTGTATTTCAAGGTAGACAGTCAAATTCTCATATACTTCTTGTTTTTGGAATATATCAAAGTCAAACTTAAGTCACAGTTTTTACATAGTTCTCAAGGAACTTTCTTTTACAAGGAAAAACAGTACAGGATTAGTCCATGGCTAATGAGAAAAGAGAAAAAAAGAGAGATTTCAGTGAACTGAGGGTACCATAGATTGAAATATCTTCTGACCCTCTGAATTTATTTCTGACATTCTGAGTTTTATGCTTATTTTTCCAGTGCATAGGAGTGTGTGCTGCTTTTCTTTTTTATTTAAACTAAAAAGCCTAGTTCTTCATTTAGGAAAAATGGTACACAATTACATCCTCATAAATAGAGCCTCTGCAGCTCAAATTAAAACCACACATTCATGAGGTGTTATTCTCTGGATCAGCTTTTAGCTGAAACTAGGCTCAGTGGGATTTATGTGAACCTGAAAATTAATAAATTGGCATATTAGTTGTAAAATACAAGGAATAAATTTCCTGTCTTTGCCAGATGATCCATCTGGATTAGTGCCTGTAAAAGTTCAACTACATCTGTCTTCACTGAATTTTTAAATAATGAAATCATAACCCTTCTACCAAGAAGTTTATGAAACTCTCCTTTGATTAATGCTTCTAACCCCCCTGGGAAGTCAGATGTGTAATCAATATTGCAAGCACATCCCCCCATATTATTTGGAGAACTCCAGCTGCTAGGTCACTTATTACAAATGTATCATTTATATTCATGAACATGGTAATGCTGTTTAAAACTTTTAATCTAACAGAATCTGAATTCTATCAATCAGCCTGTCCACTCTAAATCCTAAAATGGAGTAGAGGAGCCATCTATCAGATAATTAATATCTTCATACTTCAGTATTTTTTAAAAAATCTGATTTCATCATTTTGGGCAGTCCCTCTACCCATGCAAATAGCAACCCCTTCAATCCTTCATAGATAATGTCATGAATTGCTCTACCAAACTGTAGGTAATGAGCCTCTCTAGAGTTAGCTAGTTCTTTGGTTAACAAAGAGATCTTGTTACTGGGCTCATACTTAAAGCTTTTCAGCTTGAGAAGACCTACCAGAACTTATGTTCCATTGGCCTTTTAAAATGCAAAATCTAGATTTTTTTTATTTCTACATCAAGATGAGAGTTATGTGTAAGACTTTAATAGACTGATATCTTCATAAGCAGAAGCAAAAGGTAGACCTTTTTTTGCTGCTTAGAACAGTTTTACCCAATGTAACCTAAGAAATATGCTCCCAAACTTGTACTAACATACCACTATGTTTTCTATTCACAGTGAGAATAATAGGGCAGGTAGGACCCATGAGAATGCATGAGAATCAGTAATACAGAAAAGCAACATGGTGTAATAGAACCCACAGTGTCACTAGAGTCAGAGGACCTGAGTTTAAATCCCACTTCTGAACACTTACTACCTGTGTGGTAAAGAAGTCCAGTGACATCTTTGGGCCTCAGTTTCCTCTTCTGTAAAATGAGAGAGTGGCCTCTGTCTTTCAGGTCCTAAAATAGACTTGATATCCTCTAAAGTCCCTTCCAGCTTTAAATCAGATTCTATGAATAGACAGAAAACTTTTGTGAGGGAGCCTAAAGGAAACTACAGTATGCCAGCTTGGTACAGAATGATGAAACAGACCAGAAAATAGCAGCAAAAAAATTGATGGGATTCCCCAAGATGTACAAACAATTCAATACAGGCTAGACCACTGGCCTAGACTACTTTTGATTGGACAGCAAAATATGGAAAGTATTGGTTAGAAGGCTAGGAGATCTCAAAGGGTAAGAAGACAAGGGTAGAATGAAAAAGAAAAGGAAAAAAAGGAAATAGAGGAAAGAAAGCAAACATTATATATCTCAGACATTATTTCTCCTTTCTTCTTCCTTCCTCCATCTTGCTACTCTTTTTTTTCTGTCAGTTATTAGAAAGAAGTTGGGCAATAAGAGTAGGAAATGTTCTATTTGCTTCTTCTAGTCCTCAGACAAAAAAAAATTGGGAAAACAGAGTGGGGCAGGGGTAAAATGGGGAAAGATTTCCATCATTCATTCTAGGCATCTTCTCAGAACAAATAATCCAACTCAAAGCAATAGCCAAAGTTTAGGTACCCTTTGGTCAGTTCTATTCAGGTAAGAATTTTCACCCATTTACCAAAGTAGCACAACTGAAATTTCAGGAAGCAACATGGTTGGTGCCCATTTGTAACATAGTGAAGATTCTCATTTGGGCAAAAATAGGCTTGTGTACTGAGGAAAGGCTGAACAAATAAAAACTACATTTCTGTTGCTTCAGTTGAGCTTCAGTTCATTTAGATCCTGCCAGGAAGCTTGAGGAACAGCAGAAATTGCTTTTGGGAGAACTGATTAGCACGCACCTGGTCCAAATAGGGAGCCCAAAAGCCCTAAACTTAATGACTGCTTTTTCTGAAAATAGTTCATTTAAAACACACACACACACACACACACACACACACACACACACACACACAGAGTTTGCTTCTGTTTGAGAATTACTTAAATTTTCATTAGTGAAAACTCTAAGAAATAATTCTCACCTTTACAATAAGAAAGAAAATAAGCCAGCCAACCAAGCACCCATTTTGTACTTATGAAATTACTAATCCCTCTTTAATCTTCTTTAACAAGGACACAGTGCTTTTAAAATATAAAAATAAGAGGAAGCATTTAATACACACGTCTTAGTACTGCAGTCTGAGGAAAGGTAGTGTAATTATGGAATACAAAATCATATTCAGAATAGGATACCTGTTAGAAGGAATCAGATCTTAAATCCTGTGGATCAGGGTACACTCACTTTAAAACTCCATCATTTCCTTTCACCTGCTAGTGAGATGGAATAACCTAGATGTGATTAAATAACAGATTTCTTTCTTTCTTTCTTTTTTTTAAAGGAAATATTGTAGGTCTCCTGATCAGGGTTTTAAACATGGACCACAAGTAGAAGCTCCTTGTAGATGCTTTTTCCTGTCAAAAGACACACAAATAGTGCAGGGGGAAAAAAACCATGGAAACAGTAACAATGTTAAGTAACACATTCAGAGGATGGAAGAAAGTGTAATCACAATTATGGCGAGTAGAAATGACTAAGGCACAGGACAAATGATATCCATGTGAATATGTTTGCCAAAGAATTTTGATTTAGCATAGCATGTGGTTTTATTCTGGACTTTGCCTCAAGGAAAGCCCTATTTAGTAATCATGTAAAATGAACTCCTTAATATGTACTTCTGAAAAAGCTCCTTAACAGGCTTCTTTGAGTATAGCCTAACTTCTTATTTTTTTTAGACAAATGAGGCAGAAAAACAAGAGTAGAAGGGTAGAGTGGTGGAGAAAGAGCCAAATTTGGGGTCAAGAAGCCTTGGGTTCACGTAGAGCCCCAGATACCCACTGACATACACAGGTTGTGTGGCCCTGAGCAAGTCACTTGTGCTGGCAGGCAATTGTAACAAGTTGCAGAGTAGGGGCCATTCTGCATTGGTGGAGGGAGGTCTTTACCAGGAGTTTTCTTTACCAAAGATCATAAGTTGTCTAAACTGATGATAATGTTGATACAGAAAACTGTAGAAGGTTTTTCACAGGACTTCCAGATCAATCTGTAACTACCCTCCAGCAGAAAAGAGAATAACCACAAGAAGCCATTGTTTGATTTTGTTTGAGGGTCATGATGAAATGCTACCATCTAATTTAGAGATCGCTCATTCCTGGAGGTTTTCCATAGACCACACTGAGTTTCCACAGAGCAGCTTGAGTTCTTGTCAGTGGTGTCTGGGGGTCATCAATATTTTCACTGGTTATTGGTTGTCACACATTTTCAATTTATTTTTGACTCTGTGTTGACAGAACTAAAATTCGGCCTTTATTCTCTCATTTCAATCCGAACCATGTTTGTAATGTACTTGGCATCCATTGTAGCAGTGGCAGAACCAGAAACTCAATGTTCCTCATAGAGAATACAACCAAAACCAATATGCACTCACTGATGGATGCCAATCAGAAACCACAGGTCTCTTTCTGAAATTATTGAGAAAGGTCACAAAATGTAAGAAAGAATGAAAGGGTAGGTCTGTGCAGCTGCACTGAGACCTTTGTGATTATTTCCTGTTCACCACAGACATGTCTTAAAAGTCAGTGCAAAGCTTTAAAATACTATGATCCATGACATATTTCTTTGGATCTGATAGAGAAGAAATATTTTACTGGGTAAGACGTTGAAAAACAACAACAATTAATTTAAATGTGGGCCCTTCTACTAACATTATGTGTTATACTATGCCAAAAGTAGCCAGCTAATTAATGGATCAAGTCGAACTTCCCTCCCACCTCCTATTGTGTAGAGAAAGCAATCAAACTGAATTGTTTGCTTTCAAGCAGTTGAATCACTGCCTGATCTAATTCAATTCAATTCAGTTCAATTCCACAAACATTTAAGTTCCTTCAATGAGCGAGCACTGTGATTCTCTGTGATGAGGCTTAGCATCCTCTGGATGACTGTGCTGACATGTACAACTTGAAGAGGGAGATGGTATTTCACAGCATAGATACATTTCTGAAAAAAGGTTGTGGATTGCCCATTGCTTTTTTTTTTATAAAATAAGTAATTTTACAAAAAAGATCAGTTAAATACTAGAGAATTTTTTCTATTTAATGAAAGATTATTGTGAATCATTTTATTACATATTGGATGTTTGTGCTGATTTGAATTCAGAGGTCCTGGATTTGAAGCCCGGATCTTTTCCTTGCTACTGCTGTGACTTTTGCCAAGTCACCCCCCCCAATGAGCTGTAGTGGGTTTGCTAATGTGATAGAGTTGGCTCAGATGACCTCTAAGGTTCCTTCCCGCTCTAAGTCTATAACTTTATGATTCCTTACCTTTATTAATGCCTAGTTTGTGTTTAATATCTATCCAGATCCCTATATTACAATTTTATGTAAATCAAGGAATTTTAGAACAATTAAAAAGGCAAACTTCAAAGAAATGGTCCTCTCAATTCAAAGGATCATTCAAATTGGTTATGTAACTGACCTGACCAGTTATTTGACTAGTGAGTTCCATTAAAAGATTTAAGTTCATAAAGACACAACCTAAGTCTTGGGTTCTCTACCTGTAAATAAAGAGAATTTTCCATGCTCCTTACTTCGCAAAGTTGTTGAAATAATTAATTGATTAGAGCTTTCAAAATCTTCCTATTGATGTTCATACCTACTTCTCTAGTAAAAAATAAACAAACAAATATAAAAGCATGGCACCATTTTGGTGCTCTGAAAACAATACCTCTCTCCTGGTGATTTTCAGGTACCACATAATGAACTATCTGTGTACCACAGGGAGAATCCTATTCCCTGCAACCAGAGAAGTCTTCTGGCAAAAATATACTTTCCCTGATACAGATGAGTTCAACAATTAGTTTGCTTCATCCAATGAGTAATTTATCAGCCAATCCAAGGAAATGAGACTCATTTGCCTTCCTAAACTTGCCAAAAAGAAGCTGTTGATGAAACATGACACATATGTAGCAATCCAGGAAAGATCATTCTTTTAATCCCACGGTTGTTGGGCTGTTTTGTTTTGTTTTGTTTTTGTAATAAGTATGGTGCTTTATTTCAAGCAGTACAGTAAAACGTAGGATGTCTATGACAGGTTCTCTTGCAGTACTGTGAAAGAGATGACTTGTTCCAATGGAGGTTTATTATTTCCATTTTTCTTAATACAGAACCCAGTGCTGCTCCTACAGATGTCAAGGCTACAAGTTTGTCTGTATCAGAGATTCTTGTTGCATGGAAACATATTAAAGAGAGTCTAGGAAGACCACAGGGATTTGAGGTATGAACAGAATACCAGAATAGTAAACTTTGTTGTTTTTTCTCCTGAAAGTGTGGTTTTATTAAACTTCAACAGAATTGTATCCCTCATGTAATATGGCTATACGTTGAAGAAAAAAAGTCTTCATGGAAGAAATGTACCTATTGTATTGATATAGACAATATAGCTCACATCTAGATTAAGCTCATGTAGATTATTATCATTATTATTATATATTATTATTATTATTATTATGAAATCTCAACAAAATCCAGAACATTATCAAAGGAGGTTACACAATCCATTAAGCTGCTATAGATATACCACTGTCTAAGTGGTATAGAGATTGGCAGAGATGTTCAAAAATGTCCATATGTCAGGGCTCCCATTGATTAAATTTTATAAGCACAAAATTATCCTCTCACTGTCTTAGCAGAGCTCATCTCCAATATTGAATTTCGAGGGGTGGCACAGAAAATTTAAGAGATCAATATTTTATGGCGTCCAAATGGATTTTTTTTCTCATGAATCTTTCTACTTTCCTAAAAATGATTCTACCCACCTTAAAATCATATGTTTTTCATAAATTCTATGACTTCAATTTTAAAAAGTCAGACTTGTCTTCACTTCTCACCTCTAACACATGTGGTCATCAAGACTTCTCAAAAACTTTGTTTCATTATCTATAAAATGGGAATGATAATATCTGTTGTGTCTAGCTCACAGGGTTTTGTGATATTCAAGTGAGATAATGTCTGTGAAGTGCTTTGAAATCTTTAAAAACCTTGTAAATATCAGTTATCATGCTGACTGTCTCAGTTCCCTCATTTTTATAAAACTGGGATAATACTACCTGCCCTGCCTACCTCAGAGTGTTGCTGTGAAGGTCAATGATATAAAAAAAAATATGAAAATATCTTTATAAACTGCAAGCACACTATTCAAATGTGAGAAAGTATTGTTATTAATATGACATAAAGAACAAAGTTAAAAATAAAGACAAATCATCATTCTACCAATTTTTAAATTTTTAAATCTGACTTAATTTCAATTTCTCATTTTTTAAAAATCAGATTTCAGTGAAAAACCTTCTCCTTATATAAGCTATCCATTATTTCCTCTGCTTATATTCTAAATTAGTTGCCAGGATATGTGTATCCTAGAAATTACATATATGTATGTATGTATATATATACACATATGTATGTGGATATATGTATGTAGATGGATGGATGGATAGAAATATATATCCTGGAAACTATATATTACAATAAATCATTTTTCATTTTATTTTACATATCCTAGAAACTATCATATATGTTTATATATATGTGTGTTTATATGTGTATACAAATATACATGTTTACATGCATATATATTTATATATATCAAGATATTATTAAGATAGTTGCAAATAACCTCTTGATTAATATGCAGTCAGCACTCTTTGATAGCAGCAATAATGAAGACTGTGTGTGTGACTACTAATACTTCCATGACAAGGCTCTTAGGGAGCAGTTAAATATCTGAACCATGTGTTTGTGTTATTTATAAAATCCTGCCTCAGTCCATCATTTTCAGTAACTGGATAGTATGTTCAATTTGTTTATGTCACACACTATACCCTTTTTGAATACCCAGGTCCTGCATTCTCTTATAATGTTCATATCCAAAAGCTGGGACCTTACAGGAAAGAATCCATGCTGGGAATATTTCAATTGGACATGTATCAAATTGACAACTCATCCCAATCAAAGAAAGCAGCCTCAAGAGGTGAACTAAAAGTTCACAGGAATGAACAGAATTCTGGGACCACAGGGCATAGTTAGTGAAAATACAAAATATTGATTTGTTAGCTAAACTACAAAATGTTGTTCAATACACTCACATTGGCCCCACACCTAAGACAAATACTATTTCAAATACAAGTTAATAACTAAATACCAATTACTTTTGCAACATGTGATGGGAATGTAATTTTAATCAGGGCAAGTGTTAAGTAAAACAATGAAGTACCTAATTTAAATATTCCTCCCCTTCTGTTCATTTTTTTTCCATATCCCTATCTCTCTCCTCTGATAACTACTGACCTCATCATTTCAACATTATTAAAAGCAGTTCTCAAAAAAGAATTTGTTAATGGGCACAAAGGAGACTTAAAGTTCACATTAGGCTATTTACCATCTGTTTCACCTTGAGCAAGTCACATCTCTTCTCTGGATTTTATTTTCGTCATCTATAAAATGGACCCAATGATCCCTAAGATCCCTTCCAGATCTTATTTCACTAAGATCTAATTGAGTGACAACAGTTAATGTGATACCTTTTCTAAGAAAATCTTATCTTAGAAGACACAAACATGAATCATAAGAATGAATCTCTACAGATAACAACAGAGAGGTGAACTATTCTGAGGAGAATGTGACCTTCTCTATGCTCTTAAAATTAAACCACATAAGAAGCTGTCGATATAGCTTATTCATAAGGTCAGCTGTGTCCTTATGAATAATTACATGAATCATATGAATTATATGAATCATATATAATTATATGAATCATAAATCTTATAAAATGTCCCAGGATAGAAATTATGAATTAGAAACTTGGAATTTGAAAGAATCCTGGATATCATCTGGTCTAACCTAAACCAGGGGCAGCAGTAGATAGAATGTCGGGCCTGAAGTCAGGAAGATTCATCTTCCTGAGTTCAAATCTGGCCTCAGCCACTTATTAGCTGTGTGACCCTGGGCAAGTCACTTAATCCTGTTTCCCTCAGTTCATCATCTGCAAAATGAGCTACAGAAGGAAATGGCAAACCACTCCAGTATCTTTGCCAAGAAAACCCCAAACGGGGTCATAAAGAGTTGGACATACCTGAAACAACCCAAACCATGAAGCCAACTTACAACATCCATATATCTGACCTGTGATTGAAAACACCTAATAGTGGAGAAATTAACTAATGCCTCTACTCAAATGCTAGGAAGCTCATTACATTTGCTTGAAAGTTCTTCCATATGTACACTCAAAATCTGCCTCCCTGAAACTTCTAGCTTTGGCCTCTGAGGTCAGGTCTAATTTCTTCTATACAAAAGCTCTAAAGATACATGAAGACAGTTAGTGTCTTTTTCTCAATTTTTATTTTTACTGAAGCCTTTGATACTGTTGATCACTATCTCCTACAGATACTTATTCCTCTACGTATTTTCATGACATTATTCACTCCTAGTTCTCCTAATTGTATGGCCACTCCTCCATCTCCTTTGCTAGATTTTCATCATGCCTGTAATCTTGGATATCCTTCTGGGCTTTTTCCTAGGCTCTCTTTTCTTTTGCCTCCAATTAGTTGCCAAGTCCTACCAATTCTATTTCCGCAATATTTCTTGCATTTCCCTCACTCTTTTGCTGCTGTATGATGCTTCATTTGGTCCTCAGAAGCCATCAGCTCCTATAGGTTCATTTATCATACCTAAGCAAATGATTCCCAGATCTATATGCCCAGCCCTAGTATTTCTCCTGAGTGCCAGTCCCATATAACTAGCTACCTTCTGGACATCTCAAACTGTTTGTCCCATAGGCATATAAAATTGAATACATCCAACCTAGAACTCATTATCTTTTCTCCCAGATATTTCTCTCCACCAAACTTTCTTATTACTATAAAGCATAATACCAACCTGACTGTCATTCTTCTGACTCCTCACTCTCACTCATTTTACATATCTAGTATTTTGTCAAATCTAGTCATTTCTACCTTAATGACATCACATATAAGTCCCTTTCTTTCTACTCACATAGCCACTACCCTAATATAGGCCCTCACCCCCTCTTGCCTAGATTATTGAAACAGCATTCTAACTATTTTCCCTTCCTCAAGTCTCCTCTAGCCAATCCAACCTCTACTCTGCTGTACAAGTGATTTTCTTTAAGAGTAGATCTGACATAGAAACTCCTTTCTTAATTAATTCCAGTGAGTCCCTATTACTTCCAAGATCAAGTAGAAGGCCCTCAATTTGGCATTTAAAGCTCCTCACAGCCTAGCTCTTTCCTTTCTTTCCAGGCTTCTTAAAATTTACAGCTCTCTATTTACTCTACATTCCAGCTGCACTGACGCTGTTCCCCACATACCACACTACAAACTCCATGCCCTTGCATGGGCTGTTCTACTTGTGTGATGCCCTGTGAAAAGGTCAAATCGAAGAGTGGTTTCCTATGGGCCAAGGAGTTCTAGAATTGGATCTGTTGTAGACGACCTTTTGTTGACTTCCTTGAGTCCTGTTATACAAATGACTCAAGTTCTCTTGTCTTTGGACTCAACCCTTTCTCTGATTACCCATCTCAAATTTTAAACGAACTCCTGAAGATCCTCACCTATACATATCTCACCAATATCTCAGACTCAAAACAAACTGGAATTCATCACTTCCCATACCCACACCCCTTAATACTTCACTATTTCTCTTGATAACAAGACCAGCCTCCATCCTTCACATTCAATTAGTTGCCAAGTCCTACCAATTCTAGTTCCACAATATTTCTTGCATTCCCTTCACTCTTTTGCTGCTGCTACTACACTTGTTCAGTCCTTTATTACCAGTCTCCTAGCTTATTGGAATGCCCCCCCCAAGAAGGGCTCTCCTCCTCCAGTCCCATTTGACCTTCCAATAATACCTTTCATATAGCTGTCAAATAATCCTTCTAGTGCAGAAGTCTGATCTTGTCACTCCATTGCTCAAAAACTATTAGCAGCTACTCACTGGCTATTTAATAAAATGCAGAGTCCTTAGTATGGCTTTCAGTGCTCTCTATAAGATGACTCTATAACATACATTTCCAACATGCCACTGAATTCATTCTACCATAAGTCAACTCCTTGCCAAAAATAGCCTCCTTTCACAGCTTTGCTTTTAGAAATCCTTCTCTTCTTTCAAGTTCCAGTTCAGATATATGAAATCAACCCTGATCCCACCAATTAAAAGTAAATTCTCCTTAAACTTCTGGTGAAATTTTCTTCAAGCACTAAATTATATTCTAACTTCTTTCATAAGATTTTATGTGACTATCTTACCTCCACCACATCTGCCCACAAATAATCCAAACTATAAGTTACTTTAGAACAGGAATGAGGTCTTTTTTTAAATTTTTCATTGTTTTATGGAATACCATGATCAAAAAATTCATTATCCAGTGACCATTCTACTAGGGATGAACCCCTCTAAACTTTGCTGAACAGCAGACTCAGATTTTGCTGGTACCTACCTGAAAGTTCTTCCAACATGGTAGAACCTGAGAAAGCACAGAGAAAGCTTCTGACAATAGAGGGTGACCCTCTGTGCAATTAGGAGGTGCTCTGGAAGAACTTTGTGGAAGATGAAAAATGGATAATATTCACTTAGCACATAGGTTTCTAGAAGAAATGCTGATCAGCTCCATCTAAACTAAAAAGTCTATTTCAGTTGGTGACACTAATAAATTGCTGCGTTTAATTGAAATATTGAGCCTACTAATGGAAAACCTTCTTTGGGTATTATTACTATCATCATCATCATAATCAATCAGTATTACATAATCCTAGATATCTTTCCAGATAAAAGTACAATTACATAAGCTTTCTATCATCTGTGAAAATATCCACATAAAAGCAGAGCAAGGTTTCCTTTTTGTTAAGATAAGAAGTAGGAAAAGAAAGAGTTAACCTTTTACATTTTTCCTTTTCTCCCTTCATCCCTAGGAGAGAAGAGGTAGAGAACAGGGAAGAATAGGAATAATGAGGTGGTAATTAAGGAAAGGGCAAAAGAAAGGCTATGTCTAAATCATGACTCATTTTGACTTTATCTTGATATATGATATGAAATGTTAGTCTATACCTAATTTTTGCCAAACTGGGAAATTTAGGGAAATTGTTCTATAGTTTTCTTCCTCTGTTTTTGCTGTTCCTGGTTTAGGTATCAGCACTATATTTGTGTTGCAAAAGGAATTTGGTAGGACTCCTTCTTTGCATATTTTCCCAAATAGTTTATACAGTATTGGAATTAATTGTTCTTTAAATGCTTGGTAGAATTCACTCGAGAATCCATCTGGTACTGGGGATTTTTCTTAGGGAGCTCATTGATGCCTTGTTCAATTTCTTTTCTAAGATCTTATTTCCTTAACTTTTCTTTTTTTGTTTTGTTTTGTTTTGTTTTGTTTTTGGCAGTTGGGGTTAAGTGACTTGCCCAGGGTCACACAGCTAGTAAGTGTCAAGTATTTGGTCTGAGACCAGATTTGAACTCAGGTCCTCCTGACTTCAGGGTCAGTGTTCTATCCACTGCACCACATAGCTGCCCCCCTCTTGTTTTTTTTTTTTTTTGTTAGATTTATTTAGTTCTGAATGAAGCAAGTTGAGGTCCCCAGCTAATATGCTTTTGCTATTTTCTCCTATAACTCATTTAACTTTTTCCTTTAAGAATTTCAGTGCTTATACCATATGGTGCATATATGCTTAGTATTTATATTACTTCATTTTCTGTTGTACCTTTTAGCAAAGTATAGTTTCTCTACTTATCTCTTTTAATTAGATCTATTTTTGCTTTTGCTTTGTCTGAGATCATAATTGCTACCCCTGCTTTTTTTTTTACTTCAGTTGAAGCATAACAGATTCTCCTCCAGCCCTTTACCTTTACTCTGTGTCTCTCTGCTTCAAATATGAAACAACATATAGTAGGATTCTGGTTTTTAATCCACTCTGCTATTCATTTCTGTTTTATGGATCAGTTAATCCTATTTTCATTTATTGTTATGATTAATTTATTTCCCTCTATCCTGCTTTTTTCCACCTTTTTTATGCTTCTTTCTCTCTCCTTTCACTTTGTCCCTCCTCAAAATTGTTTTGCTTCTAACCACCACCATTCCCCTGTCTGCCCTCCCTTTTATCAGATCCCCACATACACTTCTATCATTCCCCTCCCCACCTGCTTCCCTGTAGGGTAAGACAGATTTCTACAGCCAACTGAGGTAGTATATTATTCTGTCTTTGAGTCAATTCCTATGAGAGTAAGAGACAACCTTTGACTGCCATTGCTCTTTTATGTGAGATAATTTATTCCATTCTACCTTTCCCTTCCATCTTCTCCCAGTGCATCCCTTTTCTTATTTATTTTCTTGGATATCATCTTACCATAGTCTCACACCTATGCCCTTTGTCTACATACACTCCTTCTCACTACCCTAATAAAGAAAATTCTTAGGACTTAGAAGTATCATCTTTCTATACAGGATATAAATACTTTAACCTTATTGAATACCTTATGATTTCTCTTTCCAGTTTACCTTTTTATTCTTCTCTTGAATCTTGTATTTGAAAGTCAGATTTTCTACTCAGCTCTGGTCTTTTCATCAGGAACTCTTGAAAGTCCTCAATTTCATTAAATATTCATTTTCCCCCCTGAAAGTTTGTAAGTTTATATTCAGGTTGGTTTTTTTATTTGTTTTTTGGCTAGGCAGTGGGGTTAAGTGACTTCCCCAGGGTCACACAGCTAGTAAGTGTCAAATGTCAGAGGCCGGATTTGAACTCAGGTCCTCCTAACTTCAGGGCCTGTGCTCTATCCACTGTACCACCTAGCTGCCCCTGATTATATTTAGCTTTGCTGGGTAGGTGATCCTTGGTTGTAATGCTAGCTCATTTGCCCTGCAGAATATCATATTCCAAGTCCTCTGATCCTTTAATGCAGAAGCTGCTAAATCTTTTGTTATCCTGACTGTGGCTTCACGATATTTGAGTTGTTTATTTCTGGATGCTTGCAATATTTTCTCTTTTACCTAGGAGTTCTGGAATTTGGCTATAATATTCCTGGGCATTTTCATTTTGGGATCTCTTTTAGGAAGTGATTGGTTGATTTTTTTCTATTTCTATTTAACCTCTGGTTCTAGGATGTCAGAGTAGTTTTCCTTGATAATTTCTTGAAAGATGATGTCTAGGGTCTTTTTTTTGATCATGGCTTTCAGGTAATACGATAATTCTTAAATTTTCCCTCCTTGATCTACTTTCCAGGTCATTTTTTTTTTCCAATGAGATATGTCACATTTTCTTCTATTTTTTCATTCTTTTGATTTTGTTTTCTTGTTTTTTGATGTCTCATGGAGTCATTAGCCCCTACTTGCCCAATTCTAATATTTAAGATAGTATTTTCTTCAGTAGCTTTTGTACCTCCTTATACATTTGGACAATTTTACTTTTTAAGGATTTTTTTTTGTCAGTAAATTTTTGAACCTCTTTTCCCATTTGGACAATTAAGCTTTTTTTTCAGGAATTCTCTTCAGTTTAATTTTTCTGCCTCTTTTATAATTTGGCCTATTTTGCTTTTTAAGGTATTATTTTCTTGAGTAATTTTATGCCTCCTTTACCATGCTGTTGACTCTTTATTTGCATCACACTACTCATTTCTTTTTTTTTTCTATTTTTTCTTCTGCCTCTCTTATTTGATTTTTAAAATCCTTTTTGAGCTCTTCTAGGGTCTGAGATTAATTCACATTTTTCACTGAGGCCTTATAGGTAACTGCTTCGATCTCATTATCTTCTTCTGAGTTTGTGTTTTGATCTTTCATGTCACCATAATAACTTTTTATGGTTAGGTTCTTTTTTTGATGTTTGCTCATCTTCTCAGCTTTTTTTTCTAGACTTTTAACTGTACGTTAAATTTGGCTCTGTACCAGGGGTTGATGGGGCACTGTCTCAAACTTCAGGTTTTCCATGGTGCTGTATTTAGAGCTTATTCTGGAGATCTGCAAGTTTCAGTTCTTCCAAGGTGGGGTCACTGCTGTCCTGACCTATGCTCTGATCTTTGAGAGACATCAAGTACTCCTTTCCACCCTAGAACTGTGACCAGGGTCCCTCCTTCTGCTTGTCCTCCTCCTCACCCGGTGACCATGACCCAGAACTGCCTATGGGCAATACAACAGAGTCCTATACCCAGTGTCAACAAAGGATCTCCTGTAATCTCCTTCTGACCAGTTTTCCAACCCTCTTACCATTTGTGAGCTAAGAGTTCCAGAAGCCATACCAGAGCTGATTCAGTTGCCCACCCCCCCCCCACTCAAGGCCTGCTGCTGACTTGCAAGGGTATAACCTGCACTGGACTGGGCCCCACTCTCACTCTAGTGAGACAGATCTCTCTTGCTGACTTCCTAAGTTTTCTTAGGCTGGAAAACTGTTTCACTCCATCCTTTTCTTGGTTCTATGACTTCAGAATTTGTTTTCAGGCTTTATTTTAAAGTTGTTTAAAGGAGAATTTGAAAGAGCTCAGGTAAGTCCCTGCTTTTATTCTGCCATCTTGACTCTGTACTCCTTCCTCTCTCCCAAAAAAACCTTTAAAATAATTCCTAAAATCAAATTTTGGAGCATCGGAAAAAAAAAAAAACAAAAGATCAGAGTGACATATTTTTCCAGCCTAAGGCAGTTTAAGAGATCAGTAGGAGAGGTCAGTGATACTGGGGGCTGGCCCAGAATGCAGGGAGCAGCAGCAGTTTGGGGAATTCTTAGACTGGAGACAATAAGGGTGTTGGACAAATTGTCAGAAAGAGATTAAAGTAGACCCTTTGCTGGCACTGAGTGCAGCTAGCAATTCTATTGCCCATATGCAGTTCTGGGTCACAATTCCAGGGTAGAGAGAAACACTTCCAGTTGGTCACAAGGGACCCTAGTGACAGTTCCAAGGCAGAGAGGAGTACTAGCACTTGTGCCTGCAGGACAGCAGGGGACATAGTCACAGTTCAAGAGCCAAAAGGAGTGCTAGAGTTTGTGGCTGCAAGGGAGCAGATGTACTTCCTTAATGAAGACCAGAGCACAGACCAAAGGAGCAGAGACCACACTCCTCCCCAAAAATGCCACCTTGGAAATACTGAAAATTTGCTTACCTCCCCGCCCAGCTCTGAAAACAACAGCATGAAAAAGCCTAAAGCTTGGCATAGTGCCTCCCCAACCCCAAATGAGAAGTGCCCAGTTTTAACATAAAGTTCAAAGTCAAGAAATAGGCTGGGGAAATGAGCAAACAACAACAAAAGAACTTGACATAAAAAGTTACTACAGTGGCACAAAAGACTAAGACACAAACTTAGAAGACAAAAACAGCTACAAACAAAGCCTCAAAGAAAAATTCTAATTGGATCCAAGTCAAACACAAATTCCTAGAAGAGTTAAGGAAAGAGATGAGTGGTAGAAGACAAATTGAGAAAAGGAATGTGAGTGATGCAAGAAAATTATGAAAAGAGAATTAACAGCCTGGTAAAAGAGGCATAAAAAATACTGAAGAAAATAATACCTCAATTAGCATAATGGTTAAAAAGGCATAAAAATTCACTGAAGAAAAAACTGCTTAAAAAGCCAATTAGGCCAAATGAAAAAGTTAAAAAAATTTGCTGAAGATCAAAGAAAGAGCATAGAAATCACATTTCTAGAAATTATCAAGGAAAACTGTTTCAATATCTTAGATCCAAAGCGCAAAACAGAAATTGAAAGAATCCACCAATCATCTCCTGAAAGAGATCTAAAAATGAAAACTCCAAATTCCAGTGCTCCCAGATCAAGGAGAATATTGCAAGCATACAGAAAGAAATCATTCAAATATCATGAAGTCATAGTCAGAATCACATTTTAGCAGCTTCCATGTTAAAGGAACAGAGACTTGGGATATGTTACTCAGAAAAGGAGCTAAGATTGCAACCAAGAACAAACTATCCAGTGACTAAGTAGAATCTTTCAGGGGGAAAAATGGATATTTAATGAAATTGAGGACTTTTAAGAATTCCTGATGAAAAGATCAGAGCTGATAGAAAATTTGATTTTCACGCATAAGACTCAAGAGAAGTACAAAAAGGTAAACAGGAAAGAGAAATCATAAGGACTCAATAAAGGTAAGCTGTTTACTTTCCTATATGGGAAAATGACACATGTAACCTCTAAAAGCTTTATTATTATTAGGAAAGTTAGAAAGAGTCTACATAGACAGAAGGCATGAGTATGAGTCAATTATGTTAGGATGATCCCCAAAAAATTGAAGGAGTGAAAAAGAGATATGCACTAGGGAAAGAGAAAGGGAAAACTAGGATGGAGAAAATTATGTCACATGAAAGAAGTATATAAGAAAAAGCTTTCATAGTGGAGGTGAAAATGGGGAGAGTGGAGAATGCAAGCAATGCTTGAACCTCACTCTCATCAGAATTCATTCAAAGAGGGAATAATATGTGTGTGTACACACACACACACACACACACACACACACATACACACACACACACACACTATTGGGTATAGCAATCTATCTTACCCATTAGGAAAATAGGCAGGGAGGAGATAAAAGGTAAGGGGGTGACATGATAAAAGGGACAGTAGATTGAGGAAGATAGTGTTCAGAAGCAAAACAGACTTTTGAGGAGGAACAGGATAAAAAGAGAGAGAAAAGGATAAAAAGAGAGAGAAAAGGATAAACAGAAGAAAATAGGAAGAAGGGAAATAAATGCTTAGTAATCATAACTGTGAATCGGAATGGCACAAGCTCACCCATAAAACAGAAGCAGATAGGAGATGTATTAGAAACCAGAATCCAAAAACACATTGTTTACAAGACACACTTGAACAGAAAGACACACAGAATTAAAATAAAGGGCTGAAGCAGAATCTATTATGCTTCAGCTAAAGTAAAAAAGGCAGAGGCAGCAATCATGATCTCAGACAAAGCAAAAGCAAAAATGGACCTAATTAAAAGAGATAATCAATTTTGCTAAAATACATTTTTAAATGTATTTAAAAGAGATAATACATTTCGCTAAAAGGTACCAAAACAATGAAGTACTATAAAAAATTTTACAGCAAATTTCTTTGATGAAGTCCTCATTTTTTCAAATATATAGAGAACTGAGTGAAATTTATAAAAAATAAAGGTCAATTGACAAATGGTCAAGGTATATAAACAGGCATTCTTCAGAAGAAATTATAGCTATCTATCATTATATGAAAAAATGCACTTAATCATTACTGATTAGAGAAATGCATATTAAAACAACTCTGGGATACCACTTCACATCTATCAGGAATGACAAATGCTAGAGGAGATGAGGTAAAATAGGCATACTAATAAACTTTTGGTGGAGTTGTGAATGAGTCCAATAATTCTGGAAAACAATTTGGAATTGGGGAATGGCTAAACAAACTGTGGCACGTAATTGTGATGGAATACAATTGTGCTATAAGAAATAGCAAGATGAGTGATTTCAGGGAAAAAACAAAAAACAGAACAAAACATGGCAAGACCTATATGAACACATGCAGAGTAAAGTGAAAACTAGGAGATCATTATGCACAGCAACAGCAACTTTGTAAAGACAATCAACCATGAAAGAGTTGACTACTCTAATCAATGCAATGATCCAAGACAAAACAAAGGACTCATGATGAGAAAATGCCATCTCCAGAGAAAGAACTGATGAACTCTGAGTGCAAATTATAGTAATTTTTTGGCTTTTTTTGGCTTTTTTTGCAAAATGGTTAATGTGGAAATGTTTTGCATAACTTCACATGTATAATTGATATTTTACTTTTTTTTTTTCAGTGGGTCATGGCGGGGTGGGAAAGAGGAAGACAATTTGTAACTCAAAATATAAAAATTAAAAAACGTTAAAAAATTTAAAACTACAACAAAATTTCCTATAGATGTAAGATCCAGGGCAATTCATTTACCCTCTCTAAGTCTCAGTTCCCTCAACTGCAAAAATGAGTCTAATTTCTGTAGTATCAATATCACAGGGTTGCTGCAGGGATTAAATGAAATATTGAAAGCAAAACAATATGTTAACCTTATATCACTATATAGATGTCAGCTGCTATTGTTCTAATTCTTTGAGAAAGAGTTACTAAATCTGTTTTAATGCTGTGGGTATCTATCAGTCTTTCTTATCTATTCAATGTCTCCAATTCTGCTAAACGACCAAGAGGATGAATTTAGCAAAAGAAGAAAAACTCTTTACTAGACGTTAACTTTTCAATATCACAATTTCAATTCTGCTCCTAGAATAATGTCACAATGACAGTCAATTGTATGGTCCTTGCATTTTTCTGGCCTTTTTTGTAACCATGTTATTAACTATATTTTTTTACTTTTTGATGGCCTGGCCTTATGTCAACAGTAAGTGACAAGGTATTTTTATAGCAATGGACAAGTGGACAGCAATGTCCCAGTTTCAATCTTAGACTTGTTAGCACTTATTACTGAGGTGTAATAAAAGTCAAAACAACTTGTTCCATTTTCCACTGTCATCACTTAAAAGGCTGCCCTAACAGCTCTGTTTCTCAGGTTTTGTGTAAAGTTTTCAGGTGTTCATTTTGTGCCTTCCAAAGTATATTTTCCTTGGAACTGTATTTTACATGTCACCAGTGCTATGTCTGTCAACTGATTGCCCTCAATCTGTAACCAATGTCATTTAGAGAAATAAAACAAGTCCTAATAAGGATTTTTTAAGGAAAACTGAGAGTGGGAAAGGGGAAGAGAGGAGATGATCATTGGATTTTACTTTATGAACTGACAAATCAAGGTTGAAAACACAAAAACCAACAAATATACTAGTTTCTCCCACAATAACTCAGACATTGCTGGGAACTTTTTAAAAATTTGTGTCTGTTTGTGTTTTAGAGAAGCTCAGATAGAAATTGAAAGGGAAAAAGTAAATATAGCCACAATAACCAAAAGGCTAGAACAAAGCCTGTTTTATTTTCCATATGGTGTGTGGATAACAGCTGTTTTATAACATCACTTTATTTTCCACTGTAGTTATAGAAAAGCTTAAATATCAAAAGCCAAACTAGTAAGACTGGAATAAGATGCCAGTTCTATCCTTTCCCTTCTGAGAGGCTATGGATTCTCATTTAAATCAAATGACTATTATGTCAGTTTCATTAGATTTACTTCATGGGTTATTTTCATGATTATGAAGCTAACAGAAACGATTTCAGCTTTTCAGGGATCAGCTCATCATACAAAAAGTTGAGGGACTACTATTTTTTAGAGCCTTTTATCTGTGAAAGATTATTAACTATTCATTCCCTTGTCCTGTCAGGAATCTTTCCTTACTGTTCTCAGACAAGAATGCCTAAGTGAATTGCATTTTGATATCACATGTATAAAAAGATGTATTACTATTCCCTTAGCCAAACCATTTTTTATTTTCCAAAATTTTAAATGTCATATCATTGTCAACTGTACTGTTTTATTTGACTCAAATGTTCTCCTTGAGTACAACCTGACCAGAACTGTGACCAGATTAATATGTTAATCATTTGCAGCAATATTCCCCAACTTTGCTCAAGTCATTAAACAATTGTAAATTTACTGGAATACACTTTCTTAAATGGGATCTCTCACTCATTGCCATAGGTATGAATGGAAGAACCATGTGTGTCAACACACTTTAGAGGAGCATTCTCATTGGTTCTTTCCCTAAAGGGAAGCATTCCTATTGACCTTTCCTGTTACCAGCCTACTCAGTGTGTGTGTGTAGTCTTCTGTTCATATGCATCCAAATAACCATTAGTCTACTCATCTCTAACTACATCTTCACATGTAACTACATCTTATAATTTTATCACCCTCTGTTCTTCCTGTTGCTGTTGTTCAATTATGTCCAACTCTTTGTGACCCCGGCACCCTACTGTCCATGGAATTTTCTTGGCAAGGACACTGGAGTGGTTTGCCATTTCCTTCTCCAGTGGATTGAGGCAAACAGAGGTTAAGTGATTTGCCCAGATTCACACAACTAGTAGGTGTCTGAGGTCAGAGTTGAACTCAGGTCTTCCTCACTCCAGTATGACATCCCTCTTATTGACTAGAGAGAGGTAAGGTACATTAGAGAAGTGAGGTAGTATCTGAAGTACCCTTCAAAATCATCCTGTCTAATTCATTCATTTTACAAATGAGGAAATAGCACTAACAAGAATGAACTTGTCAAAGGTCACATAGCCATTCTATTCAAGAGTCTGGATTAGAACTCTGGTTCCTAGGAAGGCATTCTTTATAGAATATCATGTTGCTATTAGTTCATCAGACTATCAGAGTGGAATGATCATTAAAGAAACTCTTTTGCAGTAGATTAGAGAATTGCATATACTCTGAAAGAGCACCCATTCTAAGAGGAAGCTCAATTCACATATGAAGGACCTGGGGACTTTTCACCTATGGAAGACTTAGTGGGGACATGCTACGTTTCAACCAAACTAACTTACTTTTTTCTAGAAATTATCAAGGAAAACTGTTTCAATATCTTAGATCCAAAGCGCAAAACAGAAATTGAAAGAATCCACCAATCATCTCCTGAAAGAGATCTAAAAATGAAAACTCCAAATTCCAGTGCTCCCAGATCAAGGAGAATACTGCAAGCATACAGAAAGAAATCATTCAAATATCATGAAGTCATAGTCAGAATCACATTTTAGCAGCCATTCCTGCCATCAAAGAGCTCACATTCTAATAGGAAACAATATGTAAGTAACAGTATATGTAGGATATATACAGTATAAATGCATTTCTTGGTTAGATTTTTCTGAGTAACTCTTTGTTTTCTAATCATTGTTACTGGAATGGCTCACTGTATAGGGAAAAAGGTAGGAATATATTTGGAAGTAAAGTTGATGTTAAAAACAAGGACATGAATTTTTTTTAATAAAACTAAGAGTTAGGAGGTATGGATTCTAGTACAGGTGCTGCCACTTTTGACTGTAGGCAAGTCTTTTTACCTCTCTGAGATTCTATTTCCTCATCTGTAAAATGCATGTAATAATACATACCTTGCCTCTCTACCTCATAGTTTTGTTGTGAAGATCAAATTAAATGATTTATAATCTAGTGCTATGTAAACTGCCAGATTCTCTAGGAATGATGGGTATTGTTATCATTCTGGCAGAACACACCAAATTGAAACTAATATTTTTATTAAATATTCCTTGGGCTGGTCACTTAAAAATAAAAAAAAAATAACCTAAAGCAGACTGCTGTAATTATTGTTGTATTAGTTCCCAAGAAGTGGGCTGTTGTCATGCAGACTGATGCTTAATATTTGAAACAAAACAAAACAAAACAAAAAAAGGGAAAAGGAAGTTTGAAAGAAGGGAGACCTGCGGGGTTGCATCAGAAGACTAATTGCTCATTTACTCTGAGAAACATAAAAATGAAGGCAGCCCTAGTGACCATGGAGTGTAGAAAATAAGGTCCTGTAATTTTTTTAATCTTCCCTTATGTTCAAACCAAATCTGAAATTGTCTATAAGGAGCTTTAGCTCCTTTAAAAAGCAATTACTGTCAGTAGCAGGCAGGTTGATTGACAGCCAAAGTTCCTTATAGCAGAAGCAAAAGGGAGTAAATGGTTCCTTTTGTGTGTTAAATTGGCCTGTGGCAGAAAAAGCAGGGAGGTCTAGGTGACTCCTGTCATGCACTAAATCAGCAGATCCCGAGTTAGGGAATACAAGGGAGACATGCTGCAGATGTGATGGGGACTCACATTTCTTCCTCATGCCAGCTCCTGTTCTGACTGAACAGAATGCAGCAAGGGAGCAGCAGTGGAGTCTGCTTTGGATTTTTTAATACCTTGGAGGGACTTTAAAGATCGCTTGGTCCAGTCTTCTCATTTTTAAGATGATGCAACTGAGAATTAAAGATGTTAAGTGACTTGCTCAAGAGCATGACCTTAATTAGTAGTGAAGCTGGGATGGAAACACTGGGCTCCCAGATCCTGGGTTAGGGCTGCTTTCAATTATGATAGTAAACATACGAACCCAGGGGTTAGGCCTTAAGGCCGCAAGTTCCCCACCGCTGTATTAACCCCTTTGAGAAAGGGAATGGGTGGTAGTCACAATCTTTTTAGGCACCCAACCTCAAAAGTTAGACTACTGTCTCAAACAGGTGTAGCTTCCATTAATAACAATTTACCATAGTGAGCCGGCGTCATATCATGTGAGAGCATTGTATTAAGAATCAGAAGATGTGGGTTTAAGTTCTGTCTCTCTCACTTCTATAACCATTTAACCTATCCGGGTCTCATTTTGCTTATCTATGAGAACACGGGCATATCTGACAGCTAAGTAGCATAGTGGCTAGAGTGAGGGACTTAAAGTCAGAAAGGCCTGTGTTCAAATTATACCTCAGATTACTAACTATGTAACTCTGGGTAAGTCATTTAACCTTTGTCTTCCTCACTTTCCTCATCTATAAAATGAGGATAGTTATAGCACTTTCCTTCTGGGTTTATTGTGAGAACAAAATGAGATAATATTTTTAAAGTGCTTTGTAAACCTTAAAGTACTATATAAATGTTAATTATCATTGTTATATTATAATGCTATACTATTACATATAATATCATATTATGTTATATTGTATCATATAGTAATATGGTATATTTTATAATACATTTTCTATATTATAGTTTCTATGTATTATTTTATAATATTCAATATAACATATTTGTGATATATAATAATTTATTTTATAGTATGGAATGCCATGTTATTTGATATTGTTACTATTAATAATTATTATTATTATCTAGCTCTTGGTGTTATTGCCAGGAAAGTGTTTTGTAATAAAAATGTTTTGTGTAGTATTACTTGTCCTTCATGACTTAAAAGTCTCTTTGAACCCATTTTATCTTAAGCCTATACCATCTCTTAGGGATAACAAGTTCCAAAAATTCTCTGCCTATTATTTGTAGCCCTAGGGGATGCTCCACACATGTAGAACTCCTAGAAAATCTACCCTGGGTTCAAAGTATTCTGTGAGTCTGCAATCCACTCAGACCCATAGCTTGAGTCCCCTCCTTTTACTAATCATTCAGAGAACATGATCAGTTCAAAGCAGAAGCATTTAATGAATATTCTGCCCTCTCATAAACCTTGGGCACAGTCTCTCACAGATCGACACACTTTACCTAGGAAGACTGAACATATTTAGGCAGGACCTACAAGCAAGAGGCACATATATAAGAACCCCCCCATGAGCAGTATGCAGGTAGAAAGAACGTATGACTTAGGCACAGATGTAGAAGAGCAACCACCTATGTGGAAGGATCACCAGGATCTTCTGGTGATATTAGTTTGGGCCTGCTTCCTGGTGCGTCTGGTGGGCAGTTTCTGCTAGATATTGATCCCTTCTGTTCTTGTAGTTCCTTTGGGCATGTAGTGTCTGCTGTTCTCCTTTATCTCTTTGTCTCCTGCCACCTATATTGGGCTTTTAGCTGAGTTCTCTCATCTGTCTCTCTGCTTAGAGTCAAGAGTCCAAACTTCAGTTCTTTTAGTGAAAAAAGCATATAGGATGACTCTCTGGGAGGCAGAAGGGGTAGAAATACTGGGGGAAATTTTAATGATGTTTAAAAAAGAAGAAATTAACAAAATTTGTGGAAAAAGAAAAAAAAACAGAGGCCTCGCACAAGCAGCTGTGTAGTTGATTCTCTACATAAGTAGTAAAATCTGTCTAGTTGCAGACTTCACTTCCAAGGACCAAGTTGTTCTATAAAATAGATCATCTAAATTAATTAGAACCCAAAAACATTTAGTCTGTCTTTGAATCTACATCTTCCTCCTAGCAGGATCAGCCTCTTTGTCACAGAATACTATCCCACTTAGAGCTAAGAAGACGTCTTTAATTCCACTAAATTCTTAATTTCCAACCTGTATGTTCCTCAAATCATTTCAAGAACTACCTTCTAACAAATTGCAAAGACAGCCCAGCTCTGCATTCTGCACCCTGAGATCCTTTGGGTCTTGTCATGTAAATGAAGCCAAGCAAGCAGGAAAAAAAAAACAAAACAAGAGAAGAGTACAAGGACATTGTTTTCTACCCTTCTGCCCCAAATTCTTCTGTGCGTGTGTGTGTGTGCGCGCGCGTGTGTGTGAACAACATTCCAAGTGTGAACTGCCCTACATAGGAGTTACAAGTAAAACATTTTTATATTGAACTCCAAAAACCATATAAATTATTCTTTTGTAATGAGAATTTGTTAGAAATAACTGTTGCTAAAAATCATATTCTCAGAGTTCAGGATCTAAAAAATATATATTAATGTATAGTATTATATAGTACTACATATTTGTATATAATATATAGTAGTTAGTATATAAAATATATAATTGTATATGGATATAAATGTGTATATCTACATATATAAACAACAAATTATATGTGTATATACATATGTATTCTATATATAATACATCCATACACACGTGTACATATACGTATATACACCATACACACACACACACACACACACACACACACACACACACTCATACATATATGAGGTACTCACATACAGCTCAGAGAATCAAGAAAGGAGAATACAGCTAGGAAAATCAAGAAAGATCATGACCAGAAACTAAAAGTAAGTTAGAGAGCCAATTAGCTTAGGGGGATGAGGGAATACAACAAAAAAAATTCTATGATTTTTTTTTAAATTCACATATAGTATTTAAATTCTAGAATATTATATTGTTCATAGTATTTATTTTTGGGCAGCTAGGTAGCACAGTAGATAGAGTGCCAAGCCTGGAGTCAAGGAGACTCATGTTCCTGAGTTCAAAATCTGGCCTCAGACACTTCCTTAACCCTGTTTGCCTCAGTTTGGAGAAGGAAATGGCAAATCAGTCCAGTATCTCTGCCAAGAAAAGTCCAAAATGCGGTCACAGAGAGTTGGAAAAATGACTGAACGATTTATGTATTTTAAAATGCCATCATGTAAGATAAATTGACATGGAGTCAGGAAAGAGTTTTAAACTTGCTTCTAATACTTGCTAGTTGTACAACATCCTCTCTCAGACTCACTTTTCTCATCTATAAAATGAAATGTGCACATAAAGTGCTTTCAAAACCTTAAAACATTATAATAAATGTTATTACTATTATTATTATGTGTTACAATGAAGACTAAAAGCCTCCAGTGGGTAATAATAAACAGGGAGCACAGTTTTCAAACATTTCTTACAGCACACAAATAAATGCCTTGCCCTGACTGAGTCTTGTTATTAAACACATGCTCCTCCTGGTGACTTGGTGGTCAAGAATTTCAAGCCCATATCTTTGCTTAGTTTTCTGTACATAAGGAGACTTATGTCCCATTTCCATGGTTACAGAAGTTATGTGAATGGTTATAAAGTACACTATCTCTACCTTTAAGTAAGTTTTAAAGTTCCACTGGGTTACAGCAGCAGATGATTTTCAAGCTACTATGATTATAGGTCCCCAGGTACACACTATTCTATTGATTTCCAATGGAGATAAGACCACACAGTCATGGATTACAGTAATGGCTTGATAGATAGTGATAAAGTCATTGTTGACCTTTTTTATTTTAATTTAAATTAAGATTAAAGTAATGGATTTTTTAAAAAATAAATTACTTCTCCCAATATCAAAGGAAAAGCATACTGTTATAATATTGTATTCCATTAAGAAGTCCAGATAGTTCATTTCTCATCTTCCATACCCCACCCACTTTGGAGCATGGTCTTCCAGAGACATTCATATTATTTTTGTTTTACATGAATGCTCAAAGGATCTATGCACTCATTTGCATGTGGAATTACCCCTATCAACTTACAACCAGTTTGTGACATAAGATAACTTCTGGGGAAATTCTTGAAACACCTAAAGATGAAGTGATTTGTCCAGCATTACACAGCTAAAAAAATGTCAGAGGTAGAATTTAAATTCCGGTCTTTCTGATTCTAAGCCTAACATGCTACCCTCTATGTCATGTTGCTTCCACATTTTCACTTCACTAAAGGCTAAATCACTTTAGAGTCATCATCTCAAATTGGAATTTTCCTTTTCTTCAATCACTGTATCATTGTAGCAGGTGGAAAAAAATACCTATTTTTGACTGAAAGAGCTTCCATGAGCTATGGTTTATCCTGAAACTCTGCATTTTATTCTTCTAATTAATCTTTCTAATTAATCTAATTAATCTTTCTCTATCAAACATCACATATTTGTGCACATTAAATACAAAATCTACTCCTATAACTGTTTTTCCCTCTAGATGTTATCCCATGATATATCTGGGGAAAAATAGGAATGAACCCTAAAATCAAAACAAGAAGCCCCATTGTATTCCTACTCTTCAGTTTTATCTTCTTTGGATAGTAGTGACATCTTCTGGGATAAGTAAATACAAGTACTTCAATAAACTATTCTCATCATAAATTATTCTCATCATAATATTCTTACTCCACTATAAACTGTTTTTATCTCAACCCCCCTAACTCCATGTTCAACAGCCTCATCAATATTAAAAAGAATGACTAAGCATTGTTTATTTACCTAATTTGATTTTTTAAAATTCTACCCTTCAGAGTATGAATATCTATGGGGCACAAAACAATTATAATACATGAAACATCATATTGGTGTGTGCTAACGAATACCAATCATGAAGTGTAAATTGAATAATTGTGCCCAACACAGCATTCAGGTCTGGAGACTGATGTTCTGCCAAATCCAAACAAGCAGGGAATGCCCTCACTAATAAAATGCCCTGCATTCAAATGATGATATTTTTTTTTCCAAATCCTCAGCAAGAGAACCTATCTGACCTTAGATGTTATATGAGTAGAGAGGCCAGAGCAGAGGTAACTTGGGGTTCCAACTTCTTAGAATAGTCCCAAAATGCATTGAGCTAAGCACTGCGGATACAAGGAAAAAACAAAAACAGTAATTGCCCTCAAGGAGTTTATAGTCTAGTGATCCTGGAATATCTTCAAAGTCAGCTCCATATAAAGTTCAATAGAGTAATTGAACTGAAAGGGCAGAAACTATACATGGTGATAATGAGTTCTGTAGCAGAAAGAAGCAGTTACATGAAGTATATAGGTTAGGCAACATAGGACTTAGATAAATTATTGGTAGTGGTAAAGCCTTTCTTTAGGGGAGGGAAGGGAAGATTTGTTTGTTATTATTATTTATCTAATGTATCAAACTAATGAGTTTTGTTGGGGGGAGGGAAGGGATTGGTCAATTTTGAAACCTTACATCTAAACATTAATCTTCCTCCCCAACTACCAGAGGAGGGGTAAGGACCCACAAGGATGACTCAGCAACTAAAATACAGATGGATAGATAGAAAGCAGCTGAACCACCATGAAAAGATGTTAATTGCTATTGTCTCTAGACTGTATATTTCCTCAGCTAAGCCAATAACCTGGGTAACAAGGACTTCTAAAACAAAAAGGAATTTGTTAAATGGCATGAGGCACGTGTTTGAAGAGGAAGAGGAAGCTTGTTCTGAAAGAGCACCCATTCTAAGAGGAAGCTCAATTCACATATGAAGGACCTGGGGACTTTTCACCTATAGAAGACTTAGTGGGGACATGCTACGTTTCAACCAAACTAACTTACTTTCTCTATCGGTTACACAACATTCCTCTTCTTGTCTTTGTACCTTTTCCCAACACCTAGAATCTATTCCCCAGTTGCCTCACGAAAATCATTACTTTCTTCAAGGCTTTGCTTAACTCCCACCTACACAAGCCCATTCTGATCCTCTCAGTTACTAACACCCTCCCCACTGGAAATAACTTCATATTTTAATTTGGTAGGGTAAGGGAACAGAAGAAGTTCTGTTATTTCACTGGTGTGAGTAAACTCTCTTTATCAATAGGCAATTCATATGCAATTTACAGTCTCAGAGAATTGCCTGGGGAAATGAGAAATTAGGAACTTGCTGGAGACCTCAAAGCCAGTATGTATCATAGACTAGACAATACCAAGGGTGGATCATATTTAAAAAAACAGTTCATCATTTAGCACTGAAGTAGAAGTTTCTCATATTTTATTCCACCATGATACAAAGAGAAATGGTTTGTAGATTCTAGAGTTTTCCCCCTGGGTTTCGTCTCCTGTAACCTGGATTTTTATCCCACAAAAATCAGATATTAGACATTTTTCTTTAGCTTAAGAGGCTTAGATTTATAGTGATTAATCAGTATATTAAATGTTTAATATTAAAAGGAAGCCAGAAGGCAAAAGTATAAATATAGACTGTTGAATATTACATTTAATCATGCTCTAGCTATCCAAAATATATTTAATTATTTTACAGAAAGCCTGACCCATTTAAAAATAAATAAATAAGCAACAGAGGAAATAGAGCATGCCACTGAGGAAAGAAATAATGAGTTTGTTTCTGAACTGAGTGAATTCTCATACTGCCCAGCACCTATGAGTTCACTTTTGGCCCAGTTTTTTCCTAGTTAATGATCTGCCTGGAAATCAATGAACCTCAATGAAGGAAGCTATTCTCTTAATATGAGATTCTTTATGTATCTTGTATGTGCCTTTTTCCATTCATGTTATCTCACACTTTAGAGTGTAAGCTCCTTGTGAGCAGTGAATACTTTATTTTTGTTTTTTCTTTATATGCCCCAATGCTTGAGGCAGTGCCTAATACACAGTAAGTCCTTAATAAATTTGCTTACTGGTTGAGTGACTACCTAATTGTATTTCCCTTCTATTTAAAGTAGTGATAGGATTGAGACATACTCATGCACTTAACAAGCATTTATTGAATACTTACTCTGAGCAAAGCATTTTTAGCAACTGTGGGAGAAACAGATACATAAAATAATCTCTAAGGAAAGTGCCGTAATTCTGTGAGAAGATTTGATACACCATTCTATGAGAGTATGAAGAAAGGAAAAATCAGGGGAGGTTTAATGAAGTATGGATTTGGAGTTAACCCTTAAAAGATAAGACGGATTTCAGTAAATGAAGATGGCCAACAGGATCTTCCAAGTATAGGAAAGAATATGAGCAAATGCATGGAAGCAGTAAAGCACAGGTATATTTGGGGATTGGGGAGCAGATAAATTTGGCTGAAGCATAAGATATATTAATGAGAGCACATAATGTAGAGAAAGAACACTGTGGCCAGGTTATGAAGCAACTTTAGTGACTAGATAAAGAGTATGTATTTTAGCAAAGTAGGAAAAATGGCAACCATGGAAGGTTTTTGAGCAGAGGAATGACCTATTTAGAAATGATACTTTAGAAAGCTTAAATCTGGGCAACAGTGTTTAAGATGGGTTGTAGTGGAGAACCCAGTTAGGAGAGCCCTGTATTATTATACAGGGTAGATGTAATAAGGTAATAAGAACCTTAACTGAGGTTTTTGACTAGAGAAATTTAAAATATGAGATGTATGCAAATGGAAAAAGTAAAATCAGTAGGATTTTGTTATTGCTACGCCATCAATCAAAATAAGGATTATGATAATGATAACATCATCTTGTCACTCTTAGAATGTTTTTTAAGGCTTGCAAAGCATTTTATTCATGACAATCCTAGGATAAAAGGAGTGCAGGTATTATTATTCCCATTTTACAAATGAGGAAACTGAGACTTAGAGAAGATAAATGACTTGCAAAAATCACACAACTAGTAAGTGTCAAAACCAGGATTAAAAATCAGGTCTTTGCTAATTCCATGAGCTCATTCTATGACATCACACCCTCCAGCAGGACAAAAGAAGGAAAGATAGGAATCCAAGGTGATTCAGAAGGCTTGAATCTAGGACTGAGTTAGTGGTGGTACCATTAAGAATGGAGTCAGAGGGAGGAGCAGATTGGAGAGCTGGAAGAATGGTACTGAACAGTTTAACTTTAGACCTGCTGAGTTTGAATTGCCTTTGCCTTCTTGAAAGAGTTTAGGAAATATGAGTTACGATTTGGGACTTCCAAATGGAACTGTCCAGCAGGCAGCTGGGAAAAATAGATCTTAGTTCAAGAGAGGGGTTAGAGCTCTCAGTTTAGCCTTGGGAGTCATTCACATATGAATTAGGTTATCTCATTTGAATTGGTTTAGGTTCAGCGCTTTGGCAGGTCAACTAGAAAAATAATCTCTCTTTGATGAGGTAAACATTTTTTGTCTGAATAAGGATAAGACTTTGTTCATTAAAGACCAGTAACTTGGTATCACAAAAAGAGCAAATTTAGTACACACAACAGGAATCAAGAACTTGTTCCCCAGAGAGGTCACCTTGACTTTGGGATAAAGAAAAGAACAAGGTACTTAGGACAAATCATACTTGACAGAAACATGTTCCAGAAGACTAGCAAGTAAATATCTTTCCCTTTTTCTATTGGGTAGCCATGCTATTTCCATAAGACTAACCTGCTACAGGGTATCCTAAGGTATTCTGTCAGCTCTTATTCATTATCCTGACACAGATTTGGGGACTGTTCTTTAGTCAGAACCTGAAAGGAAATAATGCTTATGCCCCTTTCCCACCTGATTCATTCAAAATTTCTTAGCTTTGCATGGTAAATGGTCCCAATGACCTATGAGAGGTGAGCTTGCCTTGAGTTTCTTTGAAGTACTTTTGATTTCCTGTCAGCATTTATCCTTTGCTGTTCCACATAGCTGGTCCCAGCACCTCATGCCAGCAGGCTACTGGGCAGTGTATTGCATTGATCTGCTCAGCACTCATGTGACATAATAACTCCCCACATTTGTGAGAGAGGCAGGTATGCATGCTGCCAGAAAAGGAACAGCAAAGGTTATGATTTCAATGATTTTTCTCAGGGTCTGTGTGTGTGCGTGTGTGTGTGCGTGCGTGTGTGTGTGTGTGTAGTGACAAAAGAGATTTTACAATCTGTAGATATTCATTCAGCAACGTCTAAGAAAGGTACAAGCCCTCCCAAGCATAGAGGAAATGTTGTACGTTAATCTGTCTCATTATGATTTGTCAACAGGTGAGTTACTGGAAAGATATGGAGCAAGAAGAAGCAGCTGAAACAGTCAAAACTAGGGGGAATGAGTCATCTATCATTCTGACAGGATTAGAAGGAAATACATTGTATCACCTGACAGTGAGGGCGTACAATGGTGCTGGATACGGACCAGCTAGCAGTGAAGTGCGGGCAGCCACCAAGAAATCTCGTAAGTGACCTGGGATCCTTGTTCTTTTCAGAGCAGGGGAAGACATCTTCAGCAGTTGTAGATTCCACATGGGCTACATACTAAACAGGGTTAGAGGGTCATTTTGATTCATAGTCTTGCCTCAATGCTTAGATCTGAATTCCAAAAGAATAACAAGAAATTTTGCATTCACAATAGACAAAGGTTATCTTCTTGTGAAACAAAGCTAAGCGGTTTTGACGCAGAAGGGAGATAAAAGGATTCAGGTTCATAAGCTCAGCAGAGTAGCTATTAAAATGACACTCCTGGAGCAAAAAAATACCTTATCCAACTCTAGCTGGAAAGAAGCCTATAATGTCAGCCAACTATAAGCACAATAAAACATTGAAATACCAAAATTAAAATGAAGAAATGTATTTAAATGCATCCTGTCAACTTACTTTTACTTTTATTTTTCAGCTCCTAGCCAAGCACCAAGCAACATTATGTGGGAGCAGCAAGGCTCTCAGGTTTCTCTTGGTTGGGAACCTGTCAGACCATTAGCAAACGAATCAGAAGTAGTAGGCTACAAGGTTAGTGTTTTCTCTATTCTTCTGTGAGATTACTTCCCAAAATGTTTCTTTTACCTCAACCTTAGTTTTCATAAATAAGCCATGCTTCTGTTCTTTCTCAGTCTTTTTCAAATTATGTATGTAAAAGGTATCTTTCCCTCAAGCAGAGAAGTCAATACCGTTCAAATCAACTTCATTGAGTAGATCATGTAAAGTGGTTGGGTCAGAAGAAGATAGCAAAGCAAAACCTGCCACATCCTGCCAGGAAGAAGAGGTAGTGAAAGACATGTTGAGGGTCAGTGAAACACGATCACTAGTTACTGGGATGCCAGAGCAAAGAACAAATAATGGCAGCATGTGGCACTCAGTTTCATTGCAATGAAATTGTTACTACTTTTGTGAATTTTAGAAGAGCCAGTTAAAAGCAGTGACAGATGTCCCAAAAATTAGTGGATTGTTCACAAGGAAAAGACTGCAGGGTTTCAGTTTGTCTTCATTTCATATGCAAAAATAACTCCCATTGGTAGCAGCATCTTCACATACAATTGTCTCAAGTACCTGTATGACATCTATAAACATAAAAATGTTTACAAATTTCACCTTGGAATACTTCTAATTAATAACCTCTAACTTCCCCTATGTGTGTGTGTATACATACATTCATACACACATAGGTGTGTGTATGTGGAGCAAGAGAAGAAAGGAGAGAGAGAGAGAGAGAGAGTTCAGCAGAAAGCATTCAAAATTATCTTTTGTTTTTTATAATACCTAGCCATTAGTAAGATTATCATGCCTTAAAAGTCAATGTGGTAGCATCAGTTTAATATTGCTTATCATATTATTTATAAAAGTGTTGGCAAATCTATCATCATAAAATTCTTTGACAATTTATTTTTATTAGACAGATGCATAAGTACTGAGACTAGGCAGTGTTAAACTATCATAGAGTATTGTACCGGCCGCGCCAACCTTGTGCCGGCAGAGCCAAACACTCTCCTCCTATAAGGAGCAGGCTGCCAGAGTCATACTAACTAGTCTTCGGTGCCTACCCGGATACACACACAGAGACGACCCATCAGGAGGCTGCCAACACCCGAGTTTTATTCAGAGGCCATCACAGCAAGGCCAAGCAGGAAGGCCATAGCAACAGAGCAGGAGCAAAGAGAGCCTGTGCTCCCACGCGACTCCGTTCCTAAGTACCTACTTAGCGCCTCCTCCTCAGCCCACCTACTAGCCAATGATTGTAGGGTCAGATACGGAAGGGGCTATCTGAGTTTAGCGCACCAAGAGAGAGGGAGTGACGCAGGAGGCTAGGACCGGATACAGGAAAGAGGCGTCTGGGATTAGTGCATAGACAAAGAGTACGTGACCTAGGAAGTCAGGAAGGACACAGGAAAGAGGCGTCTGGGGTTGACGTTGCATATAGGGAGGGGACTAAGCAAAGGGAACTCATCCTCTGCTGTCCCACTCCCACGTGGCACCGCCCCTTGCCTCAGGAGCACATGCTCCGGCTACTTCCTTGCACCCAGCTTATCTCCCATAGCACTGCCCACTGCCTCAGGCCTTCTCCGTACCCAGTCCATCCCAGTTCACCACAACTCCGCCTACCACAGCCCCTGCCTCGACTTCCAAATACCTAGATTCTACCCCAATCTTGCCACAACGTTCACCTGGTAGCTGCCAACATCAGACAGTCCCTCACACTCCAGACCAATGCTGGCATTTTCATTGGCTCCATTTGATTGTAATGCTCTCCTTCCTCAGCTCCATTTCCTGGCATCTCTCATTTCCTTTAAGTTCCATCTAAAATTCCACTTTCCACAGGAAGCCTTCTTGATCTTCCTTAATACTAATGCCTTCCATCTATTGCTTGTTTCCAATATAGAAAAATTCCCTTTATAGTTGGCTTGTTCATGGTTTTTATATTGTCTCCCCCATTAGACTTTGAGCTCCTGGAGAGTACAGACTATCTTTACCTTTCTTTGAATGCTTAGCACATAGCATGGTTCTTGGCACATAGTAAAAATTTAATAAATATTTATTGACTGACTGACTTGAGTCTTCCCCTGAGCCAGGATAGGAAAGCAACATGGTTCAATGGAAAGAGCATTGGATTTAGACTTAGGATATCTGGATTTGAATTCAGATGCTGCTACCTGTACGACCTTGAGCAAATCATATTTTAACCTCCCAAGGTCCAAGTTTCCTTGTCTCTAAAATGAGAGGGTTGGACTTTCTGGCTTCTAAATCTCTGATCATCTGAATTCCCTGATTTCCTTCACTGTAGAGTCGGAAGATAAAGTATCATCAGAACACATCTCCTTCAACACTCAATCCTTTCCTCCTCCATGGGTTTCTTCATCCCCACAAAACCATTCATGGGTAAACATTCCCTTCAAATCAGCATATGCTGAAAATTAAGGGGAGCAATTTGGTCAAAATCTTGTGATTCCATCAAATGTACAACCTAAAGACTCAGTTAGCCAGGACTATTAGATACCCTCCCTCACTGGAGAGTATGAGTTATGGGGCAGCAAAAAGTATGAAGAACTTACTGTGACCTGAGAACACAAAAAAACTAAGAGTCAGAAGTAGAGGTCTGAAATCTGGGTATCTTAAGTAATAATACAAAGGATGGAGTAACCAGATAGCTCCTTAAGTGAGGCAATCCAGACTTCTCACTTCTAGATGAGACTTGAGAAGAGTGATAAATTTCAAGAAATAGAAGGGGAGCTGCTCTAGAGGGACAAACTTTTGGTTAATTTTTGGCCAAAATCGAGATGTATAAAGGCAATAAACCAATCTTGAATTAATCAAAAAAAGAAATAAAAGCGTTAGTTACACAAGACAAACCAACAGAAATCCAAATGTAAATCAATCTTTTTATCTTAAAACAAGAAGTACTGACTTTTATTCCAAAGTTTGCATCCTTATGTGGATTAAGAAGGGACAAAGGGCTCCAAAAACTATACAGGCACAAGTAACCAATGGAGTAAAAATAAATTAAGCAAAAACAGAAATTCTTCTAAAGAACTTTTAAAAGACAAAGGGAGCTTTCTCCCTTACCCAGTTAGATCTGCTTCTTAGAAAGGGCCAGAGAAAATCATGGGAGAAAGTTCTACACCCCATTAAGATGAATAAGTTCTATCTAGTTTTACTGGGGCATTCCCTAAAAGGTAGTATTTTTCTTACCTCATTTAAATTTTGTATGCTATTTGGGAGACCCTGGGCTTCCTGCAATCTTTATTAAAAATTCTACTTTTATCAGCAAGAATTCCCACACACACACACCCAGCCTCTGCCAACAAATAGCAAGTTAGGAATGCAAATGTCATGCCTGGTGTGTAGACCATGGTCACAGATTGCTTTTCTCAAAATTTAATAGCTTTCATTTTTAGAAGCTGGATCATATTTGGCAATTTGCTGTGCATATTTATAAATTGTTCAGGTCAATTAATATTAAGTCCTATCCCTTATTGCTCTTTTTTGCATCTCCCAAATTAGAACCAACTACATATTTTATTAATGCCATGCTTATAAATGATCATGAGGACAGAATAAGAGCATCAAATAAAAGTACCTGATTTGATATATTTCATCCAAATAAATACTTACAGTGGTAAAAACCCTTTTCTTGCATATATTCCTCATACTTTAGGATCATGAGATTGTCCTCATCCCATACAATTTTGACAAGAAAAGGATGTTGCATCCAGATTCTTTACCAATACTGAGATGAATAGATAAATATATATGAATATAGTTGTATCATTTCTGGAGTTCCTAAAGGAGCTAACCTTCTAGCAGTGGTGCATACTTTTGTAGAAAGAGGTGTTATTTGGCAGGAATCTTTTCCTTAATAATACTAAAATGAACCTGGTTCTCTCCTTTGCTCTGCAGAAGTTTGTCACCGAGTTTAGAAGGAAAGAGAAATAATCTTTACCGAACACTTTACCACCCCCATCCCCAGCTTCTCCTCTTTGCACAGGCTCCTGCCCAGGTGAAGAAGCATACCTTCTGGCTCATATAAGAACTGTGCTTCTTGCTTTAAAAAGTCACTCCCTGTGACCCTCTTTTGGCATACATTTTCTTTGTTAGAAAAAGAAACAGGCAATCAGAATCTGGGGCTAGTCCCTTTGAATGCCTCCCAGGAGAATAGTGCTCAGCCATTCCTGTCAATACTCATCCTAGACTTTCCCCTGTTCCTTTGGAAAGTGCTTCCCAGAGTCCCATATCTCCCATCCTTCCAAGGAGTTGGCAGTAGAAAAAAATAAATTCAATGCTCACATTTCTGTAATATTGATCTCTCTGTCTCTGTTTCTACCAGCTTCTCTCTAGCTCTTTCTCTGTGTGTGTCTTCCTAACTCTCTCTGCTTCTCTCTGTTTCTCTCTCTGTCTTTCTCTCCATATGTTTTTGTCTCTGTCTATCTCTGTCTCTCTGTCTCTGTCTCTCAATACACACATACACACATACCCCCCCACACACACCACTTTTCTCATTGTGCTGTGTTGTTTTAAATATTTTCCTATTTGTTATCAATTTGTTATCACAATTTAGGATAAAATACAATCTCTTTGTTCTGGTGTTTAAGGCTTTACATAGTCTGGTTCCAATTTATTTTTTCAGACATATTATATATGATATCCCTTTATGCCTCATGTTCTCGTCAAACCAAACTGCTCACAATTCCCCAATTCTGTCTTGCCATCTCCATTTCAGAGACTCTGCTCCCTAACTGGAACACAATCATTCCTCACCTCCACTTTCTCTTGCTTTGAGGAAACTCATGTATCACCTCTTCCATGAAACCCTCCCGAAAATAACCAGTTTAAAGTCATCTCTCCCTCCTTGAGCAGCACTTGGTCTTCTAGATCTCTTCTTTGACTCTGGGATTATAGGATCATGTATCTACACCTGCAAGGGAACTTAAAGGTTTTGTATGTAGTCTAAGCCCTTCATTTTATAGATGAGGAAACTAGGGCCAACAGATGTTAAATAACCAAGGACACAAAGATACGAAGTGAAAGAGCTTGAATTTGAACTCAATTCCCATGACTCAGTATTCAGTATTCCCAAGTTCAGTGTTCTTTCGACTGTACTACTCAGCTGAACCTTGTATTATATTTTTATATATATTTATATATTCAGTGCCCCTCTAGAACACTGCTGAGGTCTAAAACTGTGTCATGTTTTCATCTTTGTAGCTATTTCCAGTGCCTAGAATAGTGCCTTGCCCATGGTAGGTCATAGCTAAATGTTTGCTGAATTGAATGTGTTGAAGTGGCACTATTGTAACAATCATTTTCCGATTACATTTTCAAGAAGAATAATGCTACATTTCTTTTTTTTTCCTTCCATTTTTATTGTAATTGAAAACAAGCCAGACAATCCATCAGAAAAATTCCCCTCATGCCCAGAGATAACTGTCATGTAAGCCTGTCAATTTGTCTATGTTCAGATTTTTAAAGGCTTCCCTTGCCTGCCTTCTGTCAATAGCTATTTTCAACAGGTCTTGATTTGTTCTTCAGTGCAAAAAGCACTTCATGTACAGTCATAGGATCATATTCAAATCCAGTTCTGCCCATTTCCCACCTGCACAATTATAGGAAAATTGCTTCATGTCTTCAGGCCTCAGATTCCTCCATTATTAAATGAGGAGATGAGGTAGGTGGTGGTGAACACATAACACCTACTATGAGGGAGGAAAAGGCTGGGGAATCACTTGAGCTTGGGAATTCTGAGCTACACAAGGGCTAACGTCAATCAGGTGTTCAGCACCAATATGGTGAGTTCAGCACCAATATGGTGAGCCTCCAGGAGTTTGGAGCCACCAGGCTACCTAAGGAGCTTAGAACTGGCCCAGGTTGGAAATAAAGCTGGTCAAAGCTTCAGAGCAGATCAGTGATGGGGTCAGTCCATGAACGGTCAGTGCATTTCCAGCCTGTGCAAGATAGAGAGACCCAGTCTCAAAAATAGACAGACAGAGAGACAGATAGACAGATAGATAAATAGATAGACAGACAGATAGATAGGTAGATAGATAGATAGATAGATAGATAGATAAAATGAAGGTATTATACTAGATACCCTCTAAATTCCCTTCTAGCTCTAAATCTATGATCCTTTCCATTATTCTCTTCCTCACCTTTAGTACTGTGTCCAAAAGTACTTTTGCGTGACGATTAATTCCAGAGTTCTTCCTCCCTCATTAGCTTGCCAACTCATTTTTCTTAACTCTTGTTCTTCTCGAATAAATTGTAAAGGGTTTGTAGCATCACCTACTCTTTATGATGTCATTTATTCATGTGTTGTGGGGTTTTATGGGTGTGGTTCTTTTTCCTGCCCTTGCTTGTCTTCCAAAATTTCAGCTTGAGCCACAGTTGTCTTCAGTCTGAGGTTTCACAGCAGTTTTCATGGAGTAGCATTAGTTATGCATTGGTAGCTGCATTTTTCTGTCATAAGAATTGTAATTTATTGAACCAAAATTACTCTGTCCTCTGAAACAGTCACTTCCATGCCAACTCTGCTTAGATTTGCATACTTTCTCATTCTTGCAAATGTGCTTTCTCATCCTCTTATTGTAGATCATCAAAATTCTAATTCCTTACCCAGATGCAGTTCAGAAGATCAGAAACCCCAACCTTGTGACACTGATCATAGTTTAAGCAGCTCCTCCCTTTCAGCAAAAAGAACTGCCAATGCTTCTTGGATGCTTTGAAGGCGAGAAAGAGGTGTTCCTATAGTTTAGAAGTCTCATTGAAGCTGAACATTCAGCTCTGTCGCTTCCCAATAAGAACCTAAATGGATAAAATCCTTGTGTGTCTGAGATTGTCTTGAAGAGATGATTCTCTCCCTAGAGCCAATGCAAGCTCAAATCAAAGAGACAAAAAGGAAGAACAAAGGGCTAATAGGAGGGCTGTTCTCGGGACAGCAAGGGGGGAAACAAGTACAAATGGTCCTTAGTTTATAAACAGAGTATGTTCCAAATGTTTATTTGTAAGTTGGTTGTGACTCAGAACAAGTTTCCCCAATGAAATAATTTTATAAATGTTAGTTAGATGACAAGCTTGCACACAAAGCCTATTTAAGTCATGATACAGCTGAAGTCCATTTTGAGATGAAAAAATAATCAATAATAATAAATAAGACTTCTCTAGCACTTTAGGCTTCTCAGAACATTCTACATACATTAATTACCTTATGTGAGTTTCACAATGACCCAGTAGGATAGCTGTTATAAGTATTATTATCCTCAATTTACAGATAAAGAAACTGAGGCTAAAAGGTTTCTCATGGAAGTATAACTAGTCAGTATCAGAGGCAAGTTTTGAACCAAGCCCAGTGTTTTTGTTTGTTTGCAATCAACAAGCATTTATTAAGAGCCTACTAATGCAATTAAGAAGCATTTATTAAGCACTTATGCCAGGTTCTGCACTCAGTGCTGGAGATACAAAGAAAGACAAAAAGTCCCTTTCTTCAAGGAACTTATATTTTAATGGGATTGACAACATGTAAAAAAACTAGCAACATATAAGATGTATACATTGTAAGTGGCAGGCTGTGTGAGAGGGAAAGACATTGGTAGCTGAGGGGATCCAGAAAAGTTTCCTGTGGAGAATGGAATTTGAGCTGAGTCTTGAAGGAAGTAAGAGAAACTGAAAGGTAGAAGTGAGGGGATAGAGCATTCCAGGAGTGGGGAACAGCCAGTGCAAAAGTAGTTACGACGGGAGGGGAAGTGTTGTGTTTCAGGAAGTCTAAGAAGGCCCATGTTGTTGGATCATAGAACGCCACGCACTGTTAGGCTGGGCCTATGGAGACCAAACTCAAATGGTGCCTACCTTCAAGGAACTCCTATTGGAGGAGACAACATGTACATAAATATGTGCAGAATATATATATATATATATATAATATAAATTTATATAATATATACACATATATAATATATACATATAAAATAACATGTGTAATATATAATCTATTTATATAATATAGCAAGTATATATAATATAAGTGTATACAAAAGAAATACAAGGTAAATGTTGTTGGAGAGGGCACTGGGATCTTGAGAGATCCAGAAAGGCTTCATAATCTATAGAGTTGTTTCAGGACAGCTAGGTGATGCAGTAGATAGAACACCAGGCCTGGAGTCAATCTGAGTTCAACTCCGGGCTCAGACACTTATTATCTCTGTAACCCTGAGCAAGTCACTTTACCCCTATTTTCCTTAGTTCCTCTTCTGTAAAATGGGAACCACTGCAAAAGAAAATGGCAAACCATGCCAGTATCTTTGCCAAGAAAAACCCCTGGGGTCACATAGAGTCAAATATGACTGAACAACTGAACAACAAGCTGTTGTTTGAACAGAGTTTTAAAGAAAATAAGAGATTTGAAGAGGTATGGATGAGGCGGCAGAACATCACAGCCATGGGGATCAATCATTGCAAAGACACAGAGATAGTCTATGAAGTGTCATATGTGAGGAATAGTAAGAAGGTCAGTTTGACTGTATCATAGATTATTTAAAGTGGAGTAATGTATATAATAAGGTTGGAATAGTAAACTGCGACTGGGTTGGGAAGGGTTTCAAAAACTACTGTAGCAGAGGAGCTTATATTTGATTGGAGTTTATTAAATAAAAGAATGACATAGTCAGATTTGCACTTCAGGGAAATCACTTTGGTATCTATGTGAAAGATGGATTTTTCCACTACTCTGCACTTCCTTTAATTTGTGTAACACTTTACTCTTATAACTCACTTATATGCAAATAATTCATATTTATACAGCTCTTTAAGGTTTTCAAAGTATTTCCCAAAAATTATCTCACTTAATCCTCCTAATAGCCTTGTGAGATAAGTAGTATAAGCATTATAATACAATTTAACCATGGCAACAACTCTGTGAGGTAGATAATACAAAGTATTATTATTTCCATTTAATAGGTAAGGAAATTGAAGCTCAGAGAGTTCCACTGATTTATCTGAGCTCACATTCTGAGACTCAAGCCCAGATCTTCTGATTTCAAATACAAGGTCCTTTCCACTATCCAGGGGTGGGGAACCTGAGGCCTTGAGACTACATGTGGCTTTCGAGGTCCTCAACTGTGACCCTTTGAATTCAAACTTCTTTGTTCTGTGAAGTTTGGATTCAGTCAAAAGGCTATACTTGAGGACCTTGAAAGCTGCATGTGGCCTCAAGACCACAGGTTCCCCACCCCTGCTGACCATATCATGCTAATTCCCTTACAGATTACTAGACCTGAAAGACATCTTGGAGTTTGTCTCCTTGCCCAGTAATGAATCCCTTCTATGTATGATGTACAATAAAAATCCTTTTTTTTTTTTTACAAATGTATACCAACTTGGTGGCGATGAAGTAAACAATTGTCAGATTGCACTAAAGACACCGCCTGTGGCCTGAAAGAGTTAGCATAGCTTCATGAAATGAGGAATTTGTTCCAGCAGTAGGATCAAGCCTGTTTTTAAAAGCACCACATTATACATTCAGTTTCTAATATAAACTCATTTGCAAAATCTTATGGAGGATAGAGAAAGATTATGAACAGTATCGCCTCATAAAAAAATTGAGAATCAATGAAGGGAAAAACAAATTTACTGAAAGTTTGGCATGAAACCCAATTAACCCTTATCAACCATAGCATCATATATTTAGGGCAGGAAGGGACCTTAGAAGCCATAGAATCCAACTCCCTCATTTTACAGATGAGAAAACAGAGACACAGAGGTCAAAAAATTTGCTCAGGTTCACACAGCTGATGTTTGAGGGATGGGGACTAGACCCTGCTCCTCAAGACACAGTAAGGCTTAAAGCTAAGACTCCAAGGGAGCAGAATTAGGGAAGTTAGTTCTCATTCTAGGCTAGTCCTACTCATTCTAGGGTAAGAGTTCCAACTCTTTCCAAATGAGCCTAACATGACTCTGGGCCAAAATTTCAACTGAGTCTAAAACTGGAGCTAGTGAGGACTATAGACAAACAGTGGAGCACTCAATCCATGAATTATATATCACTCAGCAATAAACAGTTAATATTAAATATTTATTAAACACCTACTGTATGCCAGGCACTATGCTAAGCACTGGAGATACAGAGAGAAGCAAAAGATAGTCCCTACTCTGAAGAAGCTCACAATCTCATGGCCAAGGGAACCCACCAGAGTGATACACCCAAGAAAGAAGCTATATTTTGCAAGGAACAATACGAGAACATCATGGGAAGACATCAGAGGCTCAGTATCATTGAATATATAAGTTGTGTCCATGTCTTCCCCACATGTAGGGCCCTCATGCATGACCTCTATAATTGCTCACTCTTCTTACTGGTGGTGCATATATCCTAGGTGATGAAGAATTTGCCCTAAATTTATGGGACAATGAGAGAATACAGTTATTATTATTATTCTATTCTACTAAATGCCTTTGCTCTAAGCTAAGTGAATTCTCTGGCTGCCTAGAGAAAGGTAAATACATCTGAGAGAGCTCATGGGCTATAGTTTTAAGAATGTGCTCCCACAAAATAATTTGAACTCTGGAGTGGTCATCCTCCTCTGTCTATAAGTTAGTACATATTTTTTAAAAATATAATTCAAGAGTAAGACTTGTAGACTAAAGGCTTTAAAGGTTACACAGAAGCCTCTTACATTATGAATACTTTCTTCAAGAAAATAATCAGAAGGTTCTAAACATGTAGGGACCAAACAGTATCACACACAAAAAAAAATGAAATTGATAACAGAAAATTACTCTTTATTGATGTCAGAGTCATTCCTGAATCAACTGTTTCGGACCAGACCACCAACTTGTTAGAGTAAAGATCGAAATAATATAAAGAAAGAAGAAGGAATAAAAATGAAAATAATTTATGGCCTATGATTAAAAAACTTTAAATAAGTTGTTGATGTTACAAAAAATGAGATCTAGATGGAGAAAAGGACATCAACATCAATTACAATAATATCATACAAATGGTTGATCAATGTACATCAATTGCCATAAACACAACACCAAAAGAGCCTAAAAATTGACTCGGCAGACATTTAAGAGATATGACAGCCATAAGTAATATCAATTTAAAATATATGGTATACACATATATATGTATACATACATACATATGTGTATACATAGAAAATGGACAATGAGTTGGGCCCAGAATTAAACAGGAGAGAATTAAACATATCTCCCTGACAAAAGGCTCAAGTTTTTAATGCCAGAATTATTCCAATGTCATTTTTCAGGCTGCAAGTTAGAACACTACAATCTCTGAAGTATTAAAAATAATTTAGAATTAAAAATGAAGATTACCCAGAGGGCAGTGGATAGGTACAATGCAGCAATGCATTACAAACAAGACATTACAAAAGGGAAGCAAAGGAAAGGATATCATAAGAGAAATGTATGAAGAAAAAAGAAATTGGGCTGGTCACATGGAGAAAGCTAGGGATGACCAATGGAAAGTATGTCTGCTCCACTGGTTTCCTCACAGTATTGACAGAAAGTAGGGAAGGCTCCCCTAATACATGGGAAGTGGTAGACTAGAGTCACGCAAGATGGAAGCACATGGATGTGGGAAGTGGTAGACCAGAGTCACATAAGATGGACACATGTGGAATGGATTGTGAATTGCATTATTGGAAGGAAAAACCCACATCAGTAAAATCACAGATCCATTCTGAATGCTTGAGGATTTTTCCAATAATACTATATGGCCAGGAATTGTGGAATACCACAATTGCTGAGGAATCAAAATTTTGAGTCATCTACAAGGAAATTAGTAACACATGGTAGACAAAAATGAGCAGCAGCATTTTACCAATAATAAATTAAATGGAAAAAAACTATAGACAAAAATACATTGAAGCGGCATATGTCTGAAAAGGAGTTGGTCATGTAGCAAGAATGAGGGATAGCAGATGGAAAATGAATAGATAGTTCATTAGTACCCATGTAATGGCAAGAGACATGTTGCATGGACATTATTGGGGAGATTAGGAGAGGCCACAGACAAGAATAACACAAGATGAGGAGTATACAGGCTGTGATTTGCACTGTTAGAGTATCCGTATTCCTTCTCCTCTGTTCCTTTGTACAGACTGCCCCCTATGCCTGAAATTCACTCTCCTTACAGAATCTCTAGCTTTATTCTAAGCTCAAGTCAAATGCCAGCCCCAAAAGGAAGCCTATTCCAATTCCCCAAGTTGTTACTCCCCTCCCATCATGGATTGTTTGGTATCTATTTTGTATATTTTTTTTGCATTTGATTAATTTTCTTCATTATCATAAGCTGGTTTGTTGCTCCATACTATCTTCCCTTGAAACTAGATGGCTCAATAGAAAGAGAGTCAGGAAGACCTAAATTGAAACATAGCCTCAAAGACCTACTAACTGTATGACCCTGAACAAATCACTTAACTATCTGCCTGTTTCTTCTGTAAAATGAGTTGTTGTGAGCATTAGCACGGATATTTGTAAAGTGCCAGGCATATAGTCAGTGCTTAATAAATACTAATCCTTTTCCTCTTCCCTCCAAAGTCAATTTACCACTAACAATTCATGACACCAAAATGTCACACCAAGACAACTTTTTCTTCTGTTTTGAGAAGTTCTGTACTTTCTGCCTTCAGCATATCTGAAGAGTAGCTTGGATTTAAGACTCTTCACCTCTTGTTGGCAATGGGGAAACAATCAAAACAATGCAGTGAATCTCTATCAAGTATCTGCTATGTGTATGGCACATGTGTATAAGGCCTTGGACATTTTTCCCCAACCCCACCCCTGGCCAGGGCAGAGGTTGAATCCCACCAAGATCAAATACCGAACAAGTTCCAAGGAGCTGATGAAATCCTCCTTACATAAGGGCTCAGAGAAGAGGATTGCAAATGGGAAATATTTCCTAGCCACTTAGAACCAATATTAAGAAAAAAGGTGACTTGAAGATTTTTAGAACAGCATTATTTGAAAAAGGAAAAGGCTAAAGGCAACCTAAATAAATATCAAAAAAAAGAAGATTGGTTAAATAAATTGTGGAATATTCATATAATAGAATACTATAATTGAAGTAACACCAATAAGTATGCAGAATATAAAAAAAAAAACAGAAAGACCTTTACACTGTAATGAGAAGTTAAAAAAAAAAAACATAATTCCCACCAAGATCACATAAATGGGAAATTAATGGGAATCAATTGACAAAGAAAGAATACAAGCTTAGAGAAAAGTTATGCCATTGTATGCACTGAAGCTAATTTGTTTAGTTGTTTTCAGTGGCATCAGATCTTCATTACCCAATTTGCGATTTTCTTGGCAGAGATACTGGAGTGGTTTGCCATTTCCTTCTCCAGAACATTTTACAGATGAGGAAGCTGAGGCAAACAGGGTTAAGTGACTTGTTATAAAGCATATTGTTTTGATGCTTAATGTTAAGTTTATAAGTTTTTTTGGTGACTTTGTTTTAAAGACCAGGGAGACAAGGAGAGAGGCAGATTGGTAAAGGGGGAAAAGCACTGGCTTTGGGTCAGAGGCCTGGTTCAGATTCTCTGCCTTTAATGCTAATTACTTGTGCAACCTCCTAGGGCCTCAGTTTCCTCATCTATCAAATGAAATAGCTGAACTCCTAGCTCCTAATGTCCCTTTCAGTTTTCATGCCAGTTGAGAGGGCCACAGGTGGGAGAGGATGTCTGAAGTCAAACTAGGATTAGAATCAGAAATTACAACAAAGTTTGAGAAGGGATTAGGGAGATTTAAGATCCAGGGCTCAGGCAGCAGCAACCAAGTGCTGAGTAAATAGTAGAAAATTGAGCTAGAGAAAAATGTTATCTCCGTTTTCCTCTCACAGTTGCTTTTCAGGCAGGCTCTCTGTGGCTGCTCCCCGCCACCCCTCTGCCCCCAGTGCCTTCTCAAGTCCCTTCACCTGGTAAATCCACCTCCACTGAGCTCATTGTTCTCCCTAACAACCAGCAGCCCTAATGCATTACAGTTTCTCTCAAAAAAAAAAAAAGGAAAAGAAAAGTTATTTCTTCTTCATGGTGGAATAGGATAGAAAGAAAACCTTTCCATAATAAAAATTGCTGTTTGTTGTAGAGGAATACTTCCTCGATAAAAAGACTTTTCCCCCTTCGGGTTTTTGAGGTAACCTCTTACTATTGCTCTGATAAAAACTTAAGTCACATCACTTTTGTGAGAAAAGAATGGTCTGGAGAGAGGGAATAGACTAATTGTCTACTCTCAGTATTTGTTGTCTATAATCAACTGCAAATTGCTTCTGAAAGAAAGCTATTTGGAGGGCCTACTCTGAGCCAGCAAAACTTTTCCAAGTGTTAGGAGTGGGGGGAGGGAGGAAGGCAGTGACAGGAAGAAGGGGATAAAGGATGTTGTTGGCTCCAATTGGAAAGACTGTAAGATCTTCCACTGACCTAGCTCTAACTTGAGCTCCAGGGGGAAAAAATAAGAATTGCTATTTCCTTCAATATTTCTTAATAACTACAGTTTGGGGTGGGGGAGGAGATTAGAGAGAAGAAAAGGGAAAAAAGGAAAGAGGAGAGACATTATGAAGAAAAAAATGGTCTCATTTTGCTCAAGAATTAGCATGCTTTTAAAAATTGGCAAAATAAAATCAAATTTTGCTCTATAAATTGTGCTAGTCTTTCTAACATGTTATCCCATACTTCTCAGAAAGACTTACCCACTCCCACACTGTCACACAAACTGTCACACATCCTTTACACAAACTGTACTCAGTTCCTGGAATGCCCCCTCTCTGCACCTCAGCCTCTTGGAGCCCCTAGCTGTCTTCAACACTTAGCTCAAGCGTGACTGACTACACCAGGTCCTTCTGGATCCCTCTAGTTCTTAGCATTCCACCCTTTCCATCCAAATTACTTTGTATCCATTTTGTATTTATATATCTATGCACATTTCATCTCCTCTGTCTCTCCCCCCCTTCCCCTACCATGATTTAAGTTTCTAGCATTCAAAACCCTTCATAACTTGACCTCCTCCTTCATTTTAGGTCTTCTTACATCTTACTCCCCTCCCCCTACACACACACAACTTTCTTCATGATACAGTGACACTGTACTCCTTGCATTTCTAGAAAAAGAGAGTCCATCTGTCCATGTATTTTCACTGGCTGTCCCCCTGCCTGGAATTCTCTCCCTCCTCATCTCTATCCCCTGGCTCACCTGGTTTCCTTCAAGTCCCTGCCAAAATCACACTTTCTGCAAGAAGCCTTTCCAGATTCCCCTAAACGCTCAAATCTTCCCTTCTTGATTATCCCCAATTTAGTCCATATCTAACTTGTTTGTACTTGGTTGCTTGCATGCTTTCTCCCCATTAGACTGTGACCTTGTTAAGAGCTGGGTCTGTCTTTTGCCTCATTTGTTTTATTTTTCTCTCTGGATCCCAGTACCTAGCACTGCGCTTAGGTGCTTAATGCATAATAGATTTAAAGCTGGAAAGGATTTTAGAAGCCATCATGTACAGTCCCCTCATTTTACATATGAGGAAACTGAGGATGAGAGAGGTTAAGTGACTTGTCCAGGGTCATAAGATCAGTGAATTTTTGAGTCAGATTTTAACTAAGATCTTCCTGATTCCAAATCCTACACTCCATCCACTGAACCACCTTGCTGCCTCTAGGCATTGAAATCTGCTTATATTTACAGGTGTTTTATAGGCAAGAAGGCCACAGCAACAGTCAGGTCATTGAAACACAGAAAACTCAAGCTGTGGTCCTTCTCCCTGATGTTGGGGTTTATATCATTGAAGTTCGAGCATTCAGTGAAGGAGGTGATGGAACAGCTAGCTCCCAAATCAGAGTACCGTCATATTCAGGTAAGTACTGTTACAGTCAGTTCAACTCTGTTGACTCCCAGAGCACAGTCATCCATCTTTCTAAGCTAACACATTCTCAAGTAAGCTGTTTATGTTTCCGCTTCTTTGTTTACATCCATGCAAACCTTGTTAGGGTTAGCCTGGGTATATGCTCCTGGCTATAGCTGCCAATAATACTATTAATATAAAACTGACAATGTTTAGCCTGGAAAATAGATTTTAAAAAATATAGTTGCCTCCAAATATTCGAAAGGCTGTCATGTGAAAGAGTGATTAGAGCTATTTGGTGTAGCTCCAAAGAGCATTAACTAGAACCAACGTATAGAAATTACAGGAAGTCCAGTGTTGACTTAATATCATTCAGTTCAATTCAACAAACATTTATTAATCACCTACTATGTTCCATACAAATTTAATTCAAGGCACTCTGCTAGATATTGTGGATAGGAAAACAAGAACCAAACATTTCCTTCTTTGAATGACTAACATTCTAGGCTAGAGGGAGCAGGTTAGAGTGGGGATTATGATACATGCACAGATATATGAGTACCAAGTATATACAAAATAATTGAAATTTAATTCCAAAGGGAGAGAGAACTAACTGAGGATAGGAGACAGATGAGGAGAGGCCTAATAGAAGGTGGCACCTAATCTATGTGCTTTGCAGGAAGCTAGGGATTCTAAGAGATCAAGGTAAGAAGGCTCTGAATTCCAGAGATGGAGATGAAAAAAACAAAACAAAACATGGAGGCCAGAAATGGAATGTTGTGTCAGTCAACTAGCATTTATTAAGTGCCTTCCAGCGCCTTCTCTTAAGAATGTACAGGGAAACAGCATTGTAGGCCATGGAAAGGAGAGTTGATTAGTAAAAGAAAATAATATGAAATAAGGTTAGAGAGATAGGTGGGATTCAGATTGTGGGGGCTTTAACTGCTAAGCCAGACTTCCTAAGAAATAACTTCCAAATGATTAGAGCTGCTCAAAAATCAGATCATAGGTCTATTTTAAGGCTAGAAGGGTCCTTAGAGGTCAGCAAATCCAATCCCCATGAAGAAACAGAAACATAGAGTGGTTAGGTGACTTTCCCAATGTGACCTAGCTAGTAAATGTCTGAGGCATTCTTTTGTTTTGTTTTTTTGGTGAGGCAATTGGGTTTAAGTGACTTGCCCAAGGTCACACAGCTAGTAAGTGTCAAGTGTCTGAAGTCATATTTGAACTCAGGTCCTCCTGACTCCAAGGCTGGAGCTCTATCCACTGTACCACCTAGTTGCCCCTGAGGCATTCTTTTAAATCAGTGCTAGGCTGTTTGGGGATACCTTATACGAGAGTGAGTTTACCAGTGCTAGAAATGTTCAAGCATCCCTAACAGGTATGTTTCAAGGGAAGTACCTGCATTAAGTGGGCTAGCCACTTTCAACATCCTTTCCTACTCCTACATTCTACAGTTCTGGGATTCTAAGGAATATTTGAAAAAGTCCCATAGCTAATACTTTTCTTATATTTTAAAAGGCATAGAATACCTGTCTTAGAGAACACAATTTCTGTCAACACAATAATCACCACCACTAACTATAATATTAGTTTATGCCCTCAAGATAATTTTAGTCCTTTAGCTTAGGCCATCAGCATGCCCCAAACACTCTGAGTCATACCCTCTTAGCAGACTGTGCTGGCCCATTTACTGAGCATTCTACTGCATAGTTACATAGGGCAAATGATTAAAATCTTCCTCTGTTATAAGAATGAAGTGATACATACACTTTTCTCTTCTGGAATCTTTCCAATTTTTTTCTCAAAGATGTGGACTCCCATAATATCTTAGATCAGCTAGAAGCATGAAATTTTAGAGCTGGATGGGACCTTAGAGATGTGATAGTGTAATTGCCTCATTTAACGGATGTTAAGTGATTTGACAAGACAGTTAGTAGCAGAACTGAGACTAGAACCCAGATTTCCTGGAAAGCGTTAGTGGCTCCCTATTGCCTCTAAAATAAAATACCAACTGTTCTGATCATCTTTTTCAGCCCTTCACAGTCTGACTGGTCTCCCTTTCCATGTGTATTTCACTTTGCCCCTCTTCAGGTATTCTCAGTTCCAGCCAATTGGCCTAGGTATTCTTCCCACCACACAAAATTCAATTTCTCACCTAGGTACTTTTGCACAGGCTGTCCAGCATGCCTAAAATATGGCCTACTCTCACCTTTGCTTCTTGGAATTTTTACCTTTCCTCAAGATTCATCTCAGGTCCCGTACCCCTTCTGTACAAAGACTGTCCTGCTCCCTCTAGGGGTTAGTGCCTCCTTGCTCCCCAAATTATGTTGTATTTACTTAGGTATTTAAATGTTGTTTCACCAATAGAATATAAACTCCTAAAGTGATTTTTCATTCTATCTTTGTATGCCTTATGCATAACACAACACTTTGCATGGTTTTTTGGATTGTTTGTTTAGAGAAGACCTGTGATTTATTTCATCCTTGTAGGGAAGCCACAATATCAAATAGCCTCTAGAAAGGCACATATACACATTCTCTACAATTTATAATCATGGAGACACTATGGGACTAATAGAGATCACTTGGGACACTGAGAGGTCAGCTGATTTGTACAGCCTACCTATGTCAGAGATGTGACTTGGACCTGGGTCTTCCTGACTCCCAGGCCAGCTCTTTATCCACATGCATCATTGCTTCTCAGTGCCTTTCATAGAGTAGGCACTTAATCTAGACACTGGATCTTTGACTTTGTCTCTTCTCTGTCCTCTATCTATTCACATACACATATAAGAGGGGGAGGGGTTGTATACACATATGTCTATATAAATTGTGTATATATACATATAATGTATGTATGTACACTTATGCATGTATGTGTATATACATATATGTATGTTATATACATATGTATATGTAGGTATATGTGTGTATATGTAAGCATACTCACTTCTTGAAATTCAGAGAAATAGAGAAAAATATTTTTTTTAATTATTGCATGAAATGATCTATTAAGGGCCCTCACCAGCACCAAATATAGGAGATGACTATTTCACATTTCTTATTTATTAAGCCTGTGAGAAAAAAAAAACACTTTTATGAGGCTTTGCTTTCTTGATTTTCTTTTCACACAGTTAGCCAAACTCTTCACAACATCACTATCTTTGTACCAATTGAAACAAATATAACATTTCTTTGCTATTTTGATTAATAATATTTCAAATAAAAGAAGCTTCCCAGATTTCCTGTTTCTTGCTCAAGTTAAATAAAAGGAAGGATTGCATCTAAAAATAAACCAAAACTATGTGAGTACAATTAAAGTCTTAACCAAATCCTGAACTGGCCTGTTAGCTTACCTGCTGTTAGAGGAAGAGTCCATAAATCAGATCTGAGAGCTTAGACTGTTTTTAACTAGGGCCAGTGACTACCCCAGAAGGTATGTAGATTGAAAAACATTCCTGAATTTAGTGACTCACAGTGGAATGGAGGGGGAGATAGGTCATGTCTGTTCAGGTTAACAATTCAAATATTTTGAACTGATTGGTCAGTTCAACCCATAGTATAGCCCCATGCAGTTGAGATCTTGTTAAAAAAACAAAACAAAACAAAACAACAACTTTTCCTAAAGGAGTAGATTCCCTTTTGCAAAATTTGATTTGGAGACCCAGCATTTAAACTGATTGCATTGGAAAATTCGATTCCTTCAAGTATCTATGTAACCATTCACCCACAAACTGATTGCTTGACTGAACTGAATAAATTATCTGGTTATTTTGACAACCCTTTTTTGTATTAACTCCTGAACACTGAATTTTCATAATGACATTTTTTAACTGAAGTGGGGATTTTTTAATAATATTTTCCCCAATTACATGTAAAAACAATTTTTAACATTTGTTGTGTGTGTGTTTTTTTTTTAAGTTTTGAGTTCCAAATGCTATCCCTCTCCCCTCCCTCTCTCCACCTCCTTGACCTGGTAAGCAATTTGATATAGGCAACGCATGTGCAATCATGTAAAATATTTTAAAAAAAAATTTTTTTTAAGTGAGAGCCCTCTTACTCTAAATTATACTAGCCATCTTTGTTCCTTTGTAAAGGCTATCTCCTGTGCCCAGAATCCCCTCCCTCCTCACTTTCACCCCTTTGAATGCTTAGCGTCTTCTTTCAAGGCTTAGCTCAAGGTACCAGCTCCTATAGGAAGCTTTTCCTGATTCCTACTAATAATGACTTATGAGTGCTCTTTCTCTCTGTTCATACCATACTATATTTGCTTCTCTGTGTACATGTTGTATCCCTTAGTAGACTGTAAGCTCTTTAACAACAGACTGGGATTTTTTTGGGGGGTGTCTTTTTATTCCCAGTGTCTTGCACAGTGTATTACACATATTAAGTGATCAATAAATGCTTTTTGATGTAATTGAATTGATATTTCCAAATTATTCAAATCTTTTTAATAAATCAGGTCTCAGTGGCCTCCGAAACATTCTTTTTCAAGTATTTCTGCCCAGGTATAGCTTTGTCCCTATCTTTTTTTTTTCTTCTCTTATATATCTTGTATGTATTAGAATGTGAGCTCCTTAAGGGCAGGAACTGCTTTTGCCTTCCTTTGTAACCCCAGCCCTGGTACATAGTAGGTGCTAAAAAAAAATGCTTGTTGACTGACAAACATGGAATTTCCCATCACAAACGTTATCAGAGCTGGAGTTGCACTCACTGAGTTTACCGAATTAAAAACACTTTGCTCCCCACAAACATAGCCATAACCTATTCTAGTGATGCCTCTTTGTTTCTACAGGTGGGAAAATCACAAGTGCTCAATCTTCTCTCCACACCTCAACTTTTTCATCGTCAGTAACATTGCTCCTGGCACTGATAGTCCCTTCAACCTCATGGTGAAGATTGCAGACTTAATGTTTTTGCTTTGCTTTAGCTTGATCACATCTGTGGATGGAGCTTTATGTGAGCAGAGAAACTGGAACCCTGAGCTAAGCTTAAAAACCCTAGAACTACCCATGGTGCACTTAGAGGAGTGTTGGGGGGGGGAAATGTTACTTATTCATCAGGTTTTCTCTTCGGTTTTTGTAAATGTCCTCAAATAGGGGAGGACAGTTCTTGGCCCAATAAAAATATGCAGATTGTATGTAATGAACTTTTGTAAGCAAAGGTAATTTCTGTCAAATGTATTCTTTACTTTTTTAATAGGTTTGAATTTGATTTTGTATCTGATGACCCTGAGTATGTGCCATTTGTTTGTTAAAGCAGTGGTGTCTAGTACATCTGTTTCAAAAAAAAAAAGAAGAAAAAAAAAGAAAAAAGTGAGGGTGAATGGTAAAGACTCTGAATCTAGTATTCCTCATTTTCCCTAAGGCTGGCTGTTGCAATCGACAAACCAGTGGGAGAGAAGAAAAATAGTTCAGTTATGTTGCCCATTACAGGATAAGTACAGGAAATATTTTCTGGAAAAGTATATGATTGCATATTGAAATAGTCAAATTTGTCAATCTGCTGTTCTGCAAGCATTCCCAGAGCAAGCTCTTAGAGCAGAGCTGGGCCTTGACATTCGTGCAAGGTAAAATGAAGGGGGACTAGGAAGGGATTGTTTTCAGTGCTATTGTCTTTCATCAAGTACTGTATTATTTAACTGAAAAAGAAGTCAAAGTTTATTTTCAATAGCAAAAATATAATTTAACTTCACAGAAGATGCACATGCTAACATCTATGGACACTGATATGTACTATAGATTCTAACTGGAAAAAAAATTAAATGAATAAATACAGCATAATCTTTTTTTCCATCTAATTACCTCCACTTTTTTTGTTTATTTGTGTTTTTCCCATGACAATCCTTCTCTGGACAGCTAAAATTTATCATGCAAATACAGAAGCTTATATGTTTTATATGGAAGAAAATAATTTGAATATACCAACTCTACGTAGATTATTTTTGGACAAACCTGTGCTCTACATAGCACTTTCCAAGGCCTACCAATGATTCAAAGCAGCAAGATTTCTTGGGTTGTTTCTTAGAGTTCACCCACTTTTTTTCCCAAACACTTTTTCCAAACCATTGTCATCATCAGGAAATTCAACAACTTCAGTCAACCACATATTTTTTATTCTCTGCTGATGAAAGGGGTAGCAATTCACATTTGAAAACTCACCTTTTTTGACATTTCAGACATAATGAAAAATGTTCTTTAGTAAACAATAGGACCACAGAATCATAGAATTTGAGAGTTAGAAGGGACCTCAGCAGCCATTTCATCCACAAGAAGACTGGATGAAAATATACTCTTTGGTTAGGGAATATGGTGGATTGGTCCCACTCACATGGAGACTTCTCTGGGTTGAGATTACAACCACAGCAAGAAGAGAAAGTGAGTCTCAATAAATATGCCAGAACAGGCCTGGCCTAGCTACTGTTTTATAGCTGATGGGGATTTGAGGCCTCCAAGATGGTTTGGGGTATTTTTGCTCGTATAAATATACCCATTCATTTTATATCTTTAAACAAATAACAAGGAAGCAGAAAAGGGTTCTTTCTCTACTGAGCAACACCAGATAAGAGATCAATAAGGAATCAGAAAAGGGGATGGGGACAGGAAGAGGATTTGTGTTCTCAAACCTCCTGCACATTTTTCCCCCAGAAAAAAATAGCCTAACTTCTTTGTGTCAGATACTCATTATTATGTTTTTTGGTTTGGCTTGGTTTGGTTTTTTGGAGGTTGTTTTCAAGCCAATCCCAACCAAGCAAATAGTCGTTTTAAAAAAATATACATGTTAATCACCAGATTGTTGTGGATGAAAGACAGATGGCAAGCTTCATTTTGAGGATCTCTGTGATCAGAGGGTAAAAAGGCTTCCTTGGAGGCCTCCTTCTGGAAAGGTTCATGCTCAATTAAGGTGGAAAGGAGGACAGGGCAGGGAGATGCATGTAATAACAATCAGTTTCAATGCTATTTCTTGATGAAGCAAATGAAAAAAAAAAGCCACTCTCTTTTTGACTGGCAGACCAGGCATTTTTCCATTGTATGAGGTAGCTTGCCAGAGCAAATTATGTTTAAAAAACACATACATACACACCATGCACATGGCAAGAACATACTGATTAAAAAGAGGGCAATAATAATCTTTACCTTAGTATCAGCTGAATTGAACTCTTTTTCTTTATTTCCCATAGAATTATTTGCCAGTCTTGCCCAATCAGACACATTCATGGTCAAGTTGTTACCAATGAACATTCTAATAAAACATCATGTTCACAAAAATCAAATTGAATTTTACATCCATTAATCCAATATAGGGGGCATATGCGATAGATCGTATTTACACATGGAACTAAGTTTCTGATGATGTCCTATTCTTGCAGGGAGCAGTGATTAGATGTTTTTATTCAACATGAACAGAATACGTATTTTGCATTTACAACCTATGAATAAAACATGTTTTAAATGTTTATGGACTTATGTATTACGTTTATTACTTTGTAGAAAACAGGACAATGGTCCCTATCTCCCTACATTATTTTCCAGCTTCAGTACAGAGCTTTTTCCTGGATGAGATTGTAACAGTGCAGTCTTATGTCACTAAGAGACTGTATTTTTGTATAATGTCATATGAGCTATTGAGAAACTACTCATAGTTAATTGAAACTCTGTGAAAGCAAGTGTTTGCATACCAAAATGAAGGTACTATAGAGCCCCATTTCAATCTGTTAGATATATTGTATACAATCTGTATATATATATACTATATATAATGGTATATACTACGTGGAAGGCACAGTCAAATTATAGTTCTGTGTACTGTTCTTGTAACATTAGATCTTTTTAATAAATAATTCTCTTTTTATTGACTTTTATCTTCTCTCCTGTCAACTACCTTAAGAGTGTTATTTATTTCCTAAAGACTGCAGCATACACATTGGTGATAAACACATTTTTTGTGATATTTTCACAAAGAAAATGCTAGTGGTGGATGGAGAGGCCCTGACTCATACAAGAATCTTCACATCATTATCATTTTTTAACTCATTGGTCCACTTGATAGTTTCATCATGTTGACTCAACTCCCATATTCGAATCATGCAGGGGAAAAAAAAACAAACAGATCAAGCAGCACAGCAAATTTATAAGCCAGTAGAATCAACATCTCAATGAGGCTGCTAGGTGGCACAGTGGAGAGAGCACTGGGCCTAGAACTGAGTTCAAATATAGCCTCAGATCCTTACCAGCTGTGTGATGCTGGGCAAATCCCTTAACCTCTGTTTGTTTTCTCAACTGTAAAACAGGGATAGTAATAGTACTTAAGTGCCAAGGTTATTATGAAAATCAAATGAGATAATATTTGTAAAGCACTTAGCACAGTGCCTGGCACATATATAAATGTGTATGCCTTTCCCTTCCTTTCCCAATGAAGGAACTTGTAGCTCAGCTTTCTCCTCATCTCATAAAAGTAGACATAACAGCAATAACTAATGTTTACATAGCCCTTTGAGGTTTGCAAAGAACTTTGTATGTGTTGTCTCATTGGATACCCACAATAACTCTTTGAAATGGGCGCTATTTTCATCCCCATTTTACAGTTGAGGAAACTGAGGCTGAGAAAGGTAAAGTCCAGGGACATACAGGTAGTATCTGAGACAGAATTCAAATTCAGGTCTTCCTGATTTCATTAGGACATAATGAGGAAGCACTGGCTCTGAAGTCAGAGAATCTAGGTTCAAATCTTGACTCTGCATCTTACTATCTGTATAACCTTGGGCAAGTCACTTTACCTCTCTAAGACTCATTTTCCTCAACTAAAATGAGGGAATTGGACTGAATGATTTTTAAGATACCAAAATCACAAATTATTCCAATGGGAAGGAATGTTAGACATCATTTAGTCTAAACTATATCTGAAGAGCTGTCTCTTCCAACTTCAGCACATATGAGCATGTGTGGCCATAGTGTTCAGCAGAAATAATCCCCCAAGGACTGCCCCAAGCACAATGAGCTATTAATGTTCTTTAGATCACTACAGCCTCCACAAAAGTCCTACTCCACACTGCCACAGTGTGGAGATGGCCTGGGCTTCTCTTAAGTCTATATCAAAGGAGCACATGCTTTGGTGAGCCTGTTGGCTTACTACATATCTGTTATTAAAGAGCCAGGCTATTCACTTCTGAAGAAACTTACCATTGGGGAGTTGGATGCCAGGTGCTGACTTTTTTGGGTCCTAACAATTCATGAAGACTATTTATAGAGGCATGAAGAGTATGTGATTGGCATTAGCAGATGTTCCCATACCAGGGGTAGGTAACTTGTGGCCTCAAGGCCACATGTGGTGTAGGTCCTCAAGTGCGACCCTTTGACTGAATCCAAACTTCACAGAACAAATCCCCTTAATAAAAGGATTTGTTCTGTAAAACTTGGACTCAGTCAAAAGGATGCACCCAAAGACCTAGAAAGTCACATGTGGCCTCGAAGCCGTCGCTGTCCCACCTCTGTCCCACACTGATGAAATCGTGGATCCTTGAAGTAAAGAAATAAATATCTATCTTTTTGGTGCCCCAAATCAAACTGTAAAATATGCCTAAAACCTATTAAACAGATAAACATAGCAACATTCCTATGTCTTTTATCTATTCATACACAAATTAATGACACCAGATAAAATACAATAGGGGCGAAAGAGAGTTATACAAAAGTCTCTGAGAAATTTGAGGAGGGAGAGATCACTTTCAACTGCAAGATCCAGGAAGACTTCATAAAGGGGGTGGTACCTAAACTGGGCCTTGAAAAAAAGTGGCAACCACACACCTCCTGACAAGAGATGATAAAAAAGAGACATACATTTTGAGGACATGGCTAATGTGGGTATTTGTTTTACTAGACTATGTAGATATGTATTGAGGGATTTATTTTTTTGTAGTGTGCATTTTTTAAAAAAAAATTTTTCTCAGTAGGGAAGGAGAGAGTAGGAAGAACAGTTTAATAAAAGATGCTTAAAATAAAAAAAAAAGTTTTAAAAGAAAGACAATGCCAGAGGTGGGGAAGATTTCAACAGATTGATAAAGGATGAAGTCTATTTCAAGTAAGGACAACATATAAACAAAAGCTTGGAAATAGGAAAAGCCAGGAAAAGAACAGAACACAGAACAAGAGTTATATGACGGAAGAGTGGAGGGCCTTGAATACCAGACTCAGAAATTTAAACTTGATTTGGTGAGCAACAGAGAGTGACCTAAGTTTTTTGAATGGAAGAGTGACACACCCATAAGCTTGCATTAGGAAGATTACTCAAACGACAATATAGAGGATGAATTGAAATGGGGATAAACTAGAGGCAGCTAACAGTAGTTTACAAGAGATAAGGACCCCAATGGGGTCAGGAGTCCAGGTATTGTTGGTTATAATGAGAAAAGAGAGGAGGAGCCAAGTACAAGAAATTTATGGAAGTAAAAATCACAGTCAATACCTGACCAGATATAGACTATAGGAAAGAAAGGGAAGTCAAAGGAGATTTCAAAGTTACAAATCCAGGCACCTGGAAAGAGGGTAGTGCCAATAACCTAAATAAGGAAATCTAGGGGTAGGGTGTTACAGTGCCACATGGCAACTTGAGTTTTTAGACGTGTGGAGTTTGAGATGGAAGAAGGAAATTCCAGCAGAGTTCACAAGCTGGTAGTTAGGATTACAGGCCTGCAAGTCTTGGGAGAGGTTGTGGTAGAAGTATAGGTTTGGGAGCCATCAGCATAGAAATGTTGATTTCCTTGATCAAAGCAAAACACTATGTTGGCACTTTTCATTATTTGTTTCATAATCCTGCTAAAATAAACTAGAGCTGCACCTTTAAGAAATACATATTGATAATGCCACATGACAGCCTGGCAAGTTGAAATAAAATTCCTGCAATGGCAGATTGCTATAGTCACCAAAAGCTGACCTGAAATTCCAATTATGAAACTTGCTATTGCTTTCATTTTATATTACATCCAGATGTCCCATAAGTTAAGTGTCATTTATAAGAAAAGGACCAGTTGGAAGAGATGAATATATTTAGCATAAAAAAAAGAAGATAAAACTTTAAGCCATGATCACCATCTTCCACTATTTAGTGGGTTCTCATGTAGAATAGAGACTAGATATTCTACTTGGCCCCTGAAAAGAGTGCTAGGGTCAATGGAAAGATAGTATGATGTTAAGAAAAGTCAGTCAACCAACATTTATTAAGCACCTACAGCTAAGACCTGATTTTCATGAATAATAAATTCTCTGTATTCACACTGCACATTTCCAAGCCTACAGCTAGGTCCTGATTAGTGTAAATAGTGAATCCTCTGAATTCAATTGTATATTTCCTTTGGGCTGGAGCCAATGATCATATTATTACTTCAAATAGTGGGGATTCAAATACATGCAACCACTTCAGGGGATTTGAACTAACAGGAATCTAATTGTACTATATTCTAGGAACTAAGTTAGCTTAGCACTTGAAAGAGCATGGGATTTGAAGATAAGTTTGGATTCCAGCTCTGCCAATGTGACCTTAGACAAATCATATAACATTTATGGGACTCAGTTTTCTTATTTATGAAATTAATCATATTAGATTAGGTGACCTCCAAAATCCCTTCCATCTCCTGTGATCATAAAGTTACAGGAAGATAGATTTTAGCTCACTATCACATCAATTAGAGATACCACAAAAAATGGAATAGGCCACCTTAGAGAGTAGTGAGTTCCTTGTGGCTAAAGGCCATTGGGCAGAGGGTTTATATTGCCATTTGTCAGTGATGTTGTAGCAGGTATTCATGAGTCAAGAAGGAGTAGGTATAGATCACAGCCCACGCACGCCTTCTTGTTCCATGTCAATCTTGTCTTTGTCCTCTCCAAAAGAGACGAAAATAGAAGCTCAATAGGCTAAAAACTCTTTGAGAGAAGGGATAATCCCATTCTTTGCATTTGTACCTCATCACCTAGCATAATGACTAATACATACCAGGCATTTAATGATTACGTATTGATTGATTAATTGATAATTTTCCACAGTTGACTGGCCCCATTGGACATGGCAACACAAAACAGAGGAGATGCTGATACAACTTAACTTCTCTAAATCCATTATTATTCCACAGTACCTACTAGTTCAATACAAGATAGCTTTTGAAAGTGGATTCAAATAATAGCCATGTATATATGAATATATCTCTGGAGGTATAAGGAAATCTTCATGAGGAAATTCCTTCCAAGAATATAGATCAGCAGCTGGTACAACTTAGAGTCTTAGAAAATGGCCTGGGCTACTGAGAGAAGTAATTTGCTCAAGGTCAAATAGACATCACAGGTCAGAGATAAGACTCAAACCCAGGTCTTCTAGACTCCAAAGTCTCCAAAGTCAGTTCAGTTCTCTTTGTTGCTCTTTAGTTCTCAATCTTGAATCTAATCTAATGTCATTTATGAGAATCATATATATATATATATTTATATTTATATATACAGTTGCTTGTTTTTACAAGATTACTGTATCAATCAATTAATTTTATTAAGCACCTACTATGTGCCAGGTACTGTGATAAGCACTGTGCTATATACCCACAGCCAGTGCATAGTTGGTCTATTTTCTGCCTTGAGGCATCCATGGACAGTCTATGTCAAAAATCAGGGACATTATATTGTTACATTATATATGAACCCTCTGGTTGGAGTTGATGGTCCTTTAAGAAAAATGTACCACACAGTTTGAGGAATATTGATCTGCTTAATGAAGTTATAATTAAGATTAATTTAATTATTACTATTATTTATTATTACTATTGCTTGAGCAGCACATGGCATTGCATGACAAAACGATCAGGTACAGAAAGCTGCTGGTTATCATGTGACAGTGGGCCATTAGCCTGGCACTGGAACAAATCATTCCCATCACCATCATCATCATTAACTGCAAGTATGTGGTACCTGTGTGTGTAGTCTTGTTTTCTCTTCCAGAGAGAGTGATTTAGGCAGAGATGCCTTCTGCCCTCTCAAAGCTCACAGCAGCTTACCAAGATCAGTATCTCACTCTTGAAAATAAGTAACATTTGAGAGAGTGCCAGGGTACCCAGGAATAAAAAAAAAAATGGAAAGGCAGTGTTTTTTCTTCACGCAGCTATGCTCCTGGACCTAAGTTTTCTGACTCAGAGAGCTGAAAGCCTTGCCAATTACTGCCAGCAGCAGTTTCTGAGACCTAGTCTGACTCTGCCCATTTAATGAACAAAATCCAATCAACCACCCTGTTAGCGAAAATAGAAAATGCCTGCCAGAATGATAAATAACTGATTGCCAGTGGTGATTAGGATAACACACCTTCATAGAAGTGCCTGCCTCCTATTCAACCCTGACTGGGCTTCCTGGAAGGACTGACAGGAGCTTCAGGGCACCTAAAGTCAGCTTCCAGATCTATCGGGGCCATCCCACCAGCTGTGATCCTGCCAGCACAGCCTCATCGAGATTCACAGGCCCAGATTCACAGGAAAGCAGGTGGCAGACTCTTGCTCCACTTACCTGCTTTCACCAGGAAAAGGAATCATTCTCTGCTTTGCCTTTATTACGAGGATAGCCATCTTATGAAACTGGCCTTTGGCGCATTTCAGACAAGTTCCGGTTGTAAAGACGGGCTAAATAGGAACGAAGTGCTCTATAGTGTTTTAGAATCAATGGGATATCTGATGAATTAGAAAACCAAGCAGTCAGTAATGCAATTCTGGGGAGCCTAAAGTTTCCCATAAAAAACAAAATTTAAAATTCCCCTAAGTCCTACTAGGATCCAAAGAAAATTGTGTATATAGGTCTTTTTGATCAGGTAGCTAGCTAGTGTATAAATTAGATCATTTTGACTTTTAAGTGTTGAAGTGTAAAGAAGCCTACCATGGAGTCCCAGGGTTTTCCTCTTGCACCTCTTACATTGACTCTGAAAGCGTGTGAGTCTCAGAATTCTTTTATCCTCTGCTAAATTCAACCAGTTCCATTCTGTCCAGAGGCCTCAGAGATATCAAGTAGACCAGATGTTGTTGAAAAAGCAAATGAGGGAGAGAATATGGACAAGGGAAACAAAACAAAAGAGTAAGAGAGAAGTTAGGCTCATCTTGGGTGTCCCACTATGAAGTGATTGCTTAGGTTTAGTTTGATTTTTTTTTTCTTTAATAAGATGCTGATTAGTGATGTCACTCCTGAGATAAGTTTACATTCCATTAAAAGGATAATCATCCAAACTTTATTTCATAATAACCTCTCATTACAGTCCTTTTAAATCTTCGTCATCAAGTTTCCAAAGGTGGCCTACATGAGTGTGTTTAGATACAAGAATATAGGCAAGTATGCCACTTGAGGCTGCCACAATTGCTTAGCCAACAGGCTGAGCTTCAGCCTATTTGTATTGCTGTGAAGAAGAACCCATGACAGGATTCAACAAGTGAGTAGTTGAATTCCTTGTTTTTAAGAAACCTACAAGCTGTTGCTGGCTCTCTGGAGTTCCCTAGCCATCACTGTCTCATAGGACTGTTGTGAAGATTATCGGAAGAAAAATCTTGGTTAAGGCTTCCTGCTGACAAATCAGACAAGCTCAGGAAAATGAGGTAGAAAAAGGAGTTTATTATAACAAGTAAGGCATACATGCCATATGGACCAGGCCCTGAGCTCCAGTCCTGGGCTGCTTTTAATTTTCTTTAATCCTTTTTCTTGGGGGGGGGTGGCGCGGGGCAAGGCAATCAGAGTTAAGAGATTTTCCCAGAGTCACACAGCTAGGAAATGTAAAATGTCTAAGGCTAGATTTGAACTCAGGTCTTCCTGACTCCAGGGGCAGTGTTTTATCTACTGTACCCACCCCCTGGGCTGCTTTTAAAGATGAATTTTTATAAAAAGAGAAGACAATCTTGATAGGTTCATACTTCTGAAAAAGGATGGGCTAGTGTTGGGTCAAAGCTGAGTTTCAGAGTGGAGTTTATACCCAGGTAGGATGATCAAATCTAAAAGGGATCAAAGCACCTGAGACTGCTCTTTCCTTGACAAGTACTGAAGACTTCCTTAATGAGAGGGCTATAACATATACCAGTGCAGCCCCCCTTCTAAGACTGGGCTGTCATGTATACCTGTTAAAGTGGGATGGGAAATATAATTCAGTAATTCCCCCATTTGGTGCTAACCATTTTTATGGTGCAGCACCATAATTGGAGTTATATTACTCCTTTGTCCTCAACTTCATCATTCTAAACTCTGTTGCATGTAATTTGGGAATTGGCTTGGGAATCAGTTCCTTGCACCACAGCAGGTACTATAAGCACAAACAGCACACAATCTCTATGAGGACACACAAGAGGAAACCCACAAACAGATACTTTAGCCATGAAAGATTTGCACCCCAAAACATATCTGCATCCTAAAGAGTTTGGCTATTCAATATAGTAACTTTGCAGGTGTTTAAATAGTAGAGTACCCACTTTCACACACATCCCCTTTTATCAAAGCCTTCCTTCCATGAAGAGTCAGATGCTTGACAACAGAGGCAGCTAGAGATGTCATGAAGGGCCTTGGGACTCTGTAAAAATACTGTGGATAAACCATGACCGGCAAACATAAACTACAAGGGCCTTGGATCCTGTGTTCATATTAGTACAAGCAGAAGTGATAAGAAGCTTACAGAATAGGCAACAGGTCCATAACACACACACATACAACCAACATAACAAGCAAAGTTACAAAAGGTGAAAAAAGAAGCCTAATGTAGCTTCAGGTCATCTTTAGGTGACCATAGCAATCTGCCATTACAGGAATTTTATTTCAACTTGTCACACTGTCATAAAGGTGCAACTCTAGTTTATTTTAGCAGGATTATGAAACAAATGATGAAATGTGCCAACATAGTGTTTTGCTTTGATCAAGGAAATCACCACATCCATGATGATGGTTCCTAAACCTATACTTCTACCACAACCTCTCCCAAGACTTCCAGGCCTGTAATTCTAACTGCCAGTTGGTGAATTCTGCTTGAATTTTCTGCTGACACCTCAAATTCCACATGTCTAAAAACTCAAGTTGCCATGTTGCCCTGTGATACACTACCCTTAGACTTCCTAATTTAGGTTATTGGCACTATCCTCTTTTCAGGTACCTACATTTGTAACTTTAAAATCTTTGACTTTCCTTTCTTTCTTCTAGTCTACATCTAGTCAGGTACTGACTGTGATTTTTAGTTCCACAATATTTCTTGCACCTGGCCCCTCCTCTTTTTTCTCACTATAACCAACCATAACAGCAGAGAAACTCCCTTAGCTCAGTTTGATTCCAGGCAAGAGTCATAGTAAATAGCCAATAATGCAGTAAAGTTCCACATTATTCATAAGGGATCAATAACCAGGCTCAGATTTAACCAGGTGGGAAAATTTCCTGTTCAGAAAGGAAATAGCACAATTGGGAAACTGGGTCAAGAATATCCTACCTTCTTTTATACAAGGTCATTCTCTCAATTTTCCCAGACAAAGATATCCAATTGTAATAGTTCTCAGACCATATTCCCTTTGGGGCAACCCCTGGCATTCCCCTTGAATGGGGGACTATTGGTTTTGTGACAATTCAGACAATAATACCTGAAATAAAAATTTAGAATAATATGAAATTACCTTTTCAAGAGATTTTACCTCAACAAGCAAAATTTCACTAATCACAGCTTAGAAATAGGATATTATTAGATTTTTTTTCATTTTCCCCTAAGTTAATAATGAGCAAACATGAAGACATTTCATTTATCCTTCACTTATAAATTAAGAATAATCACATTTTGGAGTTTCACACATACAGTGAATAGTTGGTTCAGACCCACAGAAAATTTCTGGCTACTGTAAGTCTCCAGACCAACAGATAATCATATTGCCTATTAACCCCTAAGACAAAATATAATCTTTGAATCTAAAGTTAAGTATTACTAAGTTGGTTCAAAGTTGTAGTTTTAATACACACTAATTATTAATAGATACAATTTAATAATTTTCATAAGCAATAGTCAAGTAATCTCAGATGAAACTAATTCTTCACTATAATCAAACTTATAAATTTTCCCACTTTGGCTGGGAGAGATCTTAGTTTCTCTAACTTTAGAACTTTAGAATTTCACAACATGGGCTCCACAAAGCTGATAGGATCTTATGACCCCACTCAAGTAGAACGTCCCAAAGCACCTCACAGATAAAGATAACTTAAGGGATTTGTGCTACCTTTCTCCCAATAGTTACTACTATTATCCACTTTAAGGCAAATATACTTCATTTAAATTTTAGCAGTTTTCAAACATTTTGCCACATTCTTTTAAGAGCTCAAGTCATAATGCAACAGCATCCAGATTAAAAGAGCACTTACCTTTCTAACAGCAGTTCAGATACTATGGTTTCTCCAAATTTTACAATAAAAGAAAAAAAATTATAAACATAATAGTAACACTTATTACTAGATAGGTGACATCAATTCAGACTAATGCATTTCCAAATTGTCTTACATAGAAAATCATTCATTTTATCATTTTTTGCAGGTTATACTAATTATATTCAAGACTAATATAGTACTTGCCTTGTATTAGGCACTGTGCCAAGCACTTTACAATCCTGATATAGGTCTATAGCCACTTAAAACCATCACTCATGAACTACAATTGATGCGTTAATTCTTGTTAGTCAGCGAGAGGACACAATTGGTTCAAAGCAAAGGCACATAATGATATAACATAGCAAGAAAAGTAGTATTCTGATAATTTCATTATACTGACTAGTATCTTCTAGTACTATTCCCTGTTGAGCATCATATCTCAGTTGAAGGGTATCTTCCTTTGTTTCCTTTTTTTTTTCCCATGCATTTTTATTATAACAGGACATAGTGTGATACTATTGTGATGGGGATGTGATACATGCCCAGAGCACCTAAGTCTAGATAGGCATCCTCCATATGGAAGATTTGAGGGCTGCTTTCAGGAGCTGAGAGGTCTGGAACATCCATGTACTTTCTTTTTTAGCCACCATATGATTGAGAACAGCCTTTTTCTATTGGCCACAAAGCCAGAACTGTCTATGTCTTTAAAACAGCCTCACTCAGCATCTGCAAGGGGTTTTGGCTACATTAACATTTGATGTAAAAGTGACTCCTCCATTCACACCATTCAGGCAGCAGTGATGGACTGAGGGCTTCCTTCTTCACACTTTCCACTCTCTTCCAGTCTTGAGAAATGGGACTGGGTCTTTGGCCACTTTACTTTTCATTCCAATGGCAGGGAGTGGAGTCTCCAATTTGACCTGGGAATATAGGCCATAGGGATTCACAAGTCTAGGAAACCAGGTCAGATGTTACAGCTGGCCAAGCGGCAAATAAGGAGCATGAGTCTGGTACTACAACCCAGCAGATGTCAGCACTATCAACTTTGGGACTTAAACTTGGTGGGATTATTGCTATTTAGGAACTGAGCTAAATGATGAACCTAATCCATCCTCCTGCCCCTGAAACTAAGGCAGTATAGAAGTATGCCCCTGATGTATTGGAGGAAATGTTTGTATGTTGGTTCTTGCTATATCTTTTAAGTAAATATTCCTGTAAATGTTATCTTATACAATGTCAGATTTGGTTCAAATGTTAAGACTTCATTCAAATAATTCCCAAATTTTCAATTGGGCTAAAGTTACCTCTAGCATATAGTTAACATCATTATGAGATTAACAGCCTTCTTCCCAGCCTACTTTTCTAGGATCAAAAGGATGAAAAGCTTTGTTTTTGAACAAATTTATATCTTTGCAAAAGCATGGGGGGTAATGCAGTGGTCTTCCAGGTCAGAAACAATAGCTACATAAACAGAACATGCATTGACCCCTCTAAAGGATTTTTAATTTGAAACATAACATAAAAGTAGTCCCCTATCTTTCTCATTACTAACTTGCTATCCTCCATTGGACCTCAAACGGAGTTTTCAGCTGACATTCCACCACTTCCTCCAAAGAAGGGAAATTAAGGTCTGCCTTATCTTTTTGTTGTTATTATTGTTGTTGTGTATAGCCCAGAGGAAAAAGTAAAAATCTTTAGAGAGAAAAGTAGGCCCTCATAGACTTCAGCAAGAGAAAAAATAAATGGCTTTCTCTCCTTAAAAAGAAAAGCCCCCTGAAGTTTAGCTCCAGGGGATATATTCATTTGTTATGTAAACCAGCCAGTTAGCTAGAGTTTATAGGCTTTTATTTTGCCTTTTGAGTCTTACTTCCTTTTGCTATAGTATAAAAGCCCTTGTCCCAAGCCTCTGTCATGGAGTTAAAAGCAAAAGTACCCTTAACTTAAGTTGTAGGACTAAACCCCCAAAGAGATCAAGAAAGGGGAAAAGAACCCATTTGTCAAAAATATTTATGGCTGATCTTTTTGTAGTAGTAAAGAACTGGAAACTAAGGGTACTTACCCACTGGGGACTGGCTGAACAAATTATATAAATGCAATAAAATAATATTGTCCCATAAGAATTGTTGAAAGTGATTATTTCATTGAAACTTCGGAAGATTTGGATGAACTGATGCAAAGTGAAGTGAGCAGAACAAGGAGAACAATTTATACAATTACAACACATAAAAAAACAAGTTGAAAAACTTACATACTTTAATCAACTACAGTGATTAACCATTATTCCATAGGAATAAGACTGAAGCATAGTACAGGTTGTTTATCCTTCATTTTCCAAGAGGACCAATGACATCAGAGGGTGATGTCATGATTTGCTCCTGAATTGGATTCAAGTGAGGCAGAGTTGCACAAAGTTGCGCTCTCTCTTCCAGGGTCCTTGAAGTTGAGTGGTAAGATAAAAGGTAAGACTATCTGCAATGGCCCAGGATGCATCAGATGATGTTGGAGTCTTAGATGTCTAACCAAGCTGTAAGTGCTCCTTGATGGCCATTGGAACAAATTGTTCTCACCACCCATTCCACCAGGGGAAGTCTTCATATACTTGGGTAGACATCCCCCTAACTCACCAAATGGTTGTGGGTTGTCTACCCACAACCTTATTTAGCCTGTCTGCTGAGATGGTTTTACCAAGGTGTCGCCATTGTGCATGCTACAGTTGTGGCTCCAAGAAGCTGGAGCATGCATACTACCTACCTTCTGACAGAGAGGTATTAGACAGAGTACAATACGAAATAGATAGGTAGGTAGGTAGATAGATAGATAGATAGATAGATAGATAGATAGATAGATAGATAGAGATAGAGATGTAGATATAAATATATTTGGACATGACCAACAATGGAATTTGTTTTGCTTGATTATGCATATATGTTACAAGGGTATTGTCCTTTTTTTTTTTCTTTTTCTTTTTTCAATTTGGGAAGGAGGGAGAAAAAAAATTGATTTCTCTTCACCAAAAGAAAGACTCTAATAATCAGGAGGTGAATCTAGAGGAGGAAATAGAGGGTGCTGATGGGTCTTAAATTCATGCAATAAGAGGATCAACTGAAAGAAATGGGAATGTTCCACTTAGAGAAGAGACAACTGAAGGGAGACCAAATAGCTGTCTTCAAGTATTTGAAAGTATATTACATGGAAAGAAGAATAGACTTGTTTTGTTTTACTTGGATAGGGGGAGAGGAGAGGGAAACTGGAGCAATGGAAAAAAGTTGCAAAGAGGCAAATTTAGGCTTGATATTGGGGAAAACTTTCAAATTGAGTTGCCCCAAAGTAGAGGGGGCTGACTAAGGAGGGAGTGGGATCCCGCTTGTTCATGATGGTCACGCAAACACTATACTAAGATCTCATTTGATTCTCATAACCCTTTGAGCTGGCAGGGCATTTATCTTTATTTTACAGATGGGGAAATAAAGTCTCACATAGCTAAAATAAGCATGAGAGTTAGGACTGGAGCCTGGTCTTCTGATCCCAAGCCCAGCACTCTCCCCTACTGTGTCATCAGTTTTTCCAAAAGCCTTACACTGTTGCCTTATGAAGGGATAGCTATTCTGGGAATGTATCTCCATGTCCTGAGTTGGCTTGCAATCAGTCCTTTAAACATCTAATGCCAACATCAACCTGAAGGATATTTTTGGAAAGTTCTTTTGGACAATCCTATTAAATGGGGATTCCTTTTCCAATTACACTGGCCTCTAGGCTGCATTATATATTTTTTTTCATTTCTCTGGCCCCTTGCAACCTAAACAATCCAGAATCTCTGAGGAGCTGGATAAACAACAGCAATTCTCCTGGTTCTTAAGTGTGGCCACCTATAGATTAGAAAGCAGCACCCCGAGGGCTCTAGCTCCTCAGGTTCTTTTCTCTCTGGCACCCAGGCTCAGAATGACAAGCACAATCACTCTTTTAGGGCACTTGGGGGCCATTCATTGCTCTGGCACAAAGGATGTTGCCTCCAAAATAAAGCAGCCAGGATGGTATGGCAGCTAGAGTTCATTGCTTAATGTTTTAAGGGGTCCCCAAAGAGACTTAGCCTCCCTCCTGTGGCAAATAACTTAGTACCAGGGTCACTTGAGCAGTGAACTAACTAGCAAGCACAAAGCAAATTGAGTTTTGCACCAATGTGATGACAAGTCCATACTTCCTCCCCATAGTAATCCCTACCTTCAGGTGTACCCTAGGAGGTGGTGGGAACAACTACCCTTCCCCACCTGCCTCCCTTACTCTCTTCTATATGTATGGGCTGGGAGCCTGTAAAGGCTCAATCTTGCTTGAAATGGAACCATTCTCTCCCTGGTATTTGACAACAGAAACACTCCATCTCCTCCCCCCCCCCCCAAAAAAAAAGAACTGAATTTTTCTGAGGTGAAGTTATGGTTAGGTGGTAACTCTGGACTTGGACACTGGAGAGAAATTTATTCATATTAAATCTCAGAGCTCATATTGGACAGTAACATTTTATCAGCTTCATTTTTTTTTCAAAAAGTCAGAGAACAGAAGACAAGAGGAAGTAGAATTGTTTTGTTTCCTCCAGTTTCTAGAAAGTATGTGGTCACAAAATTTTAAGCCAAAAGAAGTGAATCAGAGTAAATGCTGCTTACCTTTGAGATGTAACAAGTGACCATTAATAAGGGATCTTGTGTTGAAGTGATTTCTTTCAAATGCATTATAATAATCATATAATCTTTGAGTTGAGACTTCATCAACTTTCTAGTTTAAATCATACCTGAATAAAAATCCCATCCACAATATGATCAACAAATGCTCATGCACCATTGCTTAAAAACTTCACAAAGGGAGAATCCAACACCACCTGTGGCAACCCATGCCTCTTTGGGACAGCCTTCCTTGTTAAGAAACTTTTCCTCGTATCAAGCTACATATCACACTGCAGTTTTTACTCACTGCTTCTAGTTCTGTCCTCTCTGCCAAGTAAAACAAGTTGAAGCTTCTTCCATGTGACAGCCTTTCAAATACCTGAAGATAGACTTCACATCCCTACTGTCTTCTTTTCTCCACCTACCATATCCTAGTTCCTTCTACCAGTTAGGTGCTAGGTGGTACAATGGATAAAGTGTGGTGCCAGAAATCAAGAACACCTTGGTTCAAATGTGGCCTCAGATACTTAGTATTGGGACACTGGGCAAATCATTTAAAGTTGACTGCCTCAGTTTCCTCAACTATAAAATGGGGATTAAAAATTCTACAAATCATTAATAAAGAAATGCAAAATAAAATAATTCTGAGATTTGACCTCATGCCTATCAGATTGGTGAAGATGATCAAAAAAGAAAATGACAAATGTTGGAAGAACAGAGGAAAAATAGGTGTGCTTATGCACCATTGGTGGAGCTATAAATTGGCCCAACCGTTCTAGAAAGCAATTAGGAATTATGCACCAAAAAATTACTAAACAGTCCATGCCCTTTGACCTAGTTATTTCACTAGTAAGCCTCTACTCGAAGAGAATTAGTCAGTCAATAAATATTTTTTAAACACCTACTGTGTGACAGGCATTGTGGTAAGCAATGGCAATAGAAAAAGAGGCAAAACAGTCCCTGCCCTCAAGGACCTCACAATCTAATGGGGAGACAACAAACAAGTAAATACTTTTAAAAGAGCTACATACAAGATAAAAAGTAATTAATTAACAGAGGGAAGGCACTATAGGTTGAGAAAGGCTTCCTGTAGACGGCAGGATTTTAGCTGGGATTTGAAGGAAGCCAAAAAAGCCAGTAGGCAGAGATGAGGAGGGAGAGCATTCCAGGGAATGGGGACAGCCTGAGAAAGTGCCTGGAGCTGAGAGATGAAGCATCTTATTAGTGGCACAACAAGGAGGCCATTGTTAGTGGATTGAAACGACACGGCTGGCAGTAAGATATAAGAAGGCTGGAAACGTAGACAGGGGCTGGGTTAGGAAGTAGAAAAAGATCTCAAAAATATAAAAATAATATTTAAAGCAGTTCTTCTTTGTGGTGAAAAAAATCATAAGCTAGAGAAATTCTCATCAATTGGGAAATGGTTGGAAAAATTGTGGTACATTAATGTAATGAGATACTATTGTGCTGTAAGAAAGAAGCAAAAAGATGATTTCAAAGAAATGTAGAGAGACTTATATGAACTGATGCAGGGCAAATTAAGCAGAACCAGAATAATTTATACTATAACATCAATATTATAAAAATGAGCAATTTTAAAAAACTCTGATCAACTAATGATCAACCATAATTTCAGAAGGCTAATAAAGAATACTACCTACTTCATGAAAGAGAAATAATTGACAAATATGCAGAATAAGAAATTTATTTTTGAATTTGACCTATGTGGAAATATATTTTGTTTGTGCCTATGTAATACAGAGGTTCTTTCTTTCTTTCTTTCTTTCTCTCTCTCTCTCTCTCTCTCTCTCTCTCTCTCTCTCTTTCTTTCTTTCCTCATTAAGCAGAGTCAGTATATCACCACCCTCCTGAAACCTCCTCTCCTACACTGATAAATGCCCCACTGTTGTTATTCAAAGCTGTTGTTAGGGTCAGCCAGACAAGCTCTTCTGCAGCCTTCTCCAGTAAGCAGAGGTAAATCTAGTGGTCGGATAAACTCACCTTGAAATAGTAGTGCTTTCATGGAAAGAGTACTAGCTCCCAGTAATTTGGGGTATCAAGATGGTAAGGAGCAGGACAAAAAGCAAGCAATGGCTATAGCGTCCTTTTTTGGTACCTGTAATATTATTAGGGGGCAATATACCTCTTGCTCATCACTCATCTCAAGGAAGAAGGGCATCCTCTTTGCTACCTTCTATGCATCATCCATTTGGTGTTCCCAGGTCCAGGTGCTACTAATTCCCTCAGAGCTAGGTCTCAGGTTCCCAGACCCATCCTATCTTGCTCATACTCCTAAAACTCTGCTTCCTCCCTTTTTGAGTGGCCTATCTGGTCCCACTCTCTCCCCCTTACCCATGGCATAGAGAGAATCAGCAATTTGGGCCTTCCTGTCTCTGAGTTCCCACATATAGCAATAATTTCCCTTTCAATGGAGAATGACTCAAGCCTCTCCCACAGTCTTCCATATAAAAGGTAATTTAGTAGAACAATGGATAGAGTGCTGGACTTTGAGTCAGGAAGACATAAGTTTAAATGTGACCTCAAACACTTACTAGATGTGTGACCCTGGGCAAGTCACTTAATTGCTGACTGCTTACATTTCCTCATTTGTAAAGGGAGGATAAAAATAGCACTTCCCTACCAGAGTTTTTGTGAAGATAAAATTAGATAATATTAATAAAGCTTTTGGCAAACCTTAAAGCACTATATAAAGCTAACTTATTATTATCATAGTCTCTGATAAAAAAATAGCATGTAATAGTGTTTTAAGATTTGTGAAGCACTTTTCAAATATCTCATTTTATCCTCACAACATTGAGAGGTAGATGCAAGTCTAAACCTGGATTGGAGTTGCTTGGAACTTCCTGGGGAGCTTCTAGTTTTAAGTTAAGGGGGATTTCTTGTTTTCTCCTGGTAATGTTAATACTAAGTGTGGACAGCCAGGTTGAGTCCCATCAACCCTATCATGGTGGGCCTAGGAATGAAAAATGCTTGTGTATTGTCATAAGAAGTTGTGTCTATTATCAATCCCCTCTCCATCCCCTCATTTCCAGACCTATCTGTTAAGAACCAGAGGATGTAACTGTGTGTACGATGTTTCTGTTGGTGAAGGTTAAGACTAAAACAAGGTGTGTGACCTACCTGGTCACATCAGGACAAGCAATGAGTAGTTGCTCCTTGAGAAGACTGTTCTCTCTACCACAAAAGCACAATGACATATTGAGTGAGAGCATCAAGTGTGACTGCATCTGTGGCTCAAGAGACCAGGATTGCAATCCCACAGTCAGAGAATATGATACCTGTATTGACAGTAAATCATTACCAAATGTAGTTAATCTACCAGTGTATGGAATCAGCCTATAGGTAGGTGATAGGTGTGCCCATTTCTGTTAGTGAGAGGGGCAATTGGCATCAGCTTTGACAGCCTTGTTTTTAGTAATCAGGAGGCCCTGCTTGTGAGTCTAGTACATCATTGACTGACCACCTTCGTAGCCTGACTTGATATTTGGCCATGTGGTAGCAAACTATACAGATAGACCTCCACTATTAAGCTAATTCTCACTTATTAAACTGACTTTCCCAAGACTTATCACTGTTTTGTGAGAGTTGCAGTTGAAAGGTAGTGGCTTTCCAATTTCTCTGTCAATGTGGTATTGAGAGGAGCATCAGTGAACCAGGCTTTGTCTTGCTAGAAAGGTTCTAGTTCTTAGTACAGGGGTGCTCCATTCCCTAGAGAGAAAGGTTAGGTCATGGTCTTGCTTGTGAGATTGTTGGGGCTGCAGTGACCTTCTCTTGGAGATTACTCACCCTAGAGGGTCCTAGCTTAGCTCTTGTTTGTATGTACCACTTCCATTTGACAATAGAGGACTCTTATACCAGGAAAACCTTATTAAAGAAGGAATCTTTCATGACTTAGTCCATGTTGGGGATATCAGGACACAGGGTGACAGAGTGACCTTGAATCAGCTATTAGATGATTCAAGCCTCCATTAGTAAGCTAGTCATTGGCACTCAAAAGCAGTGTATCACTGACCTATGGGGCAAAATGGTGAACCCAAAATCTCGTAGACACTTTATCTATCATGCCCCCTAGTATGACTAGCCAAGTTGCCTGTTCAGGTGAGACCCTGAGTGTCATGAGAGAGCTAGAGTCATAGGACCCAATGGTATGGTTTGCTGAATAGCTTGCTTCAATTCTTCTCAGGGACTGCAATGGTGAGTACTTTAAAGGGCAACTGCTCATTTGGATATGCAAATCCTGGTGTATTTGTAAAAGTATTTTTCTCATTAACTTTGAGTCAAACCTCCTACATTTGCAAACATGACCTAGGTTGCATGATTGCTTCTAGAAATCTCTCCATAGCTTAGCTTTAAAAATATGCAGATCCATCAAAGTGCTGGATGATTGTTCTTTTTTATAGCTCCATTTTGGAGCGTATTTTGTAAGTGCCAGAGCCAGGGTACTTAAGCCAAAATCACAGTGCATGACATTTCATTTTCATAACCATTTCATTCCACATAGACTCATACTTAATGGAATAATCCTCATAGAACTTTAATCTTGTTGAGTATGACAAGATGTATTAGTCCATACAGTCAGCATTATTAATAAGAGCATCAGTTATAAGATCTCTAAAGTCATTAAAAAACATTTACGTTATATCTCATCTGCTAATTTCCATGGGGACCCTTCCTCATTGTGGTAACACAGGTCTTCATCTACAATTAGAGCTAGGCGACAATTCAGAGATTAGGCACAGTCAGGTTCTCATTTACTTTTCTTAGCCTTTTAATATTTCTTTCCTTTAGGAAGCCTTCCCCTCTGAGATCAGCCCATTAACCCTTAATTAATCCTTTCAGCATTTCCAGTATATGCCATGGTCCTAGGTTCAAATACGGGCCAATATACATCCCCAAAATAAAATCTCTGAAAGGAAAATGTGTGCATGTATGCATTTAAGATAATTATATTCTGTACCCCACCCCCTATTTTGGGAGGCTGTGATAAAATCACACTGTAGTAGTGGAAAAGTTTCTGAATTTGGAATCAGAAGACATGGGTTCATATTCCAGTGCTGCTTAGTGACTTGTGCGATGTTGGGCAAATCACTTCTCTGACCCTATTTCCTCATCTGCAAAATAAGAAGGGTTTGGATGAGATGACCTCAAAAGCCCTTCCAGCTCAGAATTAATAGTCTTCCCTTGAAAAGGCTTCATTACTGCCAAGGAAGAGACTAGCACAGAGGGGTCACTTTTACCTTTCTTCTTCCATCTCCTCCCATTCCACTACTAGGATTTATAGGAATGTTTGGAAATCCTGCACTCTGAGATTTGCAATTCCTGTTCTCCTGAATCTATTTTTCTGGTCCATCATATGAGCTCCACAGATGGATCTTTGCAAATGCAAGCAGAGCTGACACCTTCCTCCCTAACCTAACTCATCTATCTACAAATAAGAAACAGTTTGTTATGTATGTGCTTTTTTGGGGGGGGGAAGGTGGTCCTTTGTTGGATTATGGAAGAAAAAGAGTGAGTTGATAGGTTTGATAGTGACATCTTTCTCCCTAAGGGAATGAAGGGGCAAGGATATAGGCTGTTAGTAGGAATAAGATAATGGGATCTCTCTCTCTCTCTCTCTCTCTCTTTCACACACACACACACACACACACACACACACACACACACCTTTACTACTGAGGACATTTGGCACAAAGGAATGACATGGTCAGATATGTACGTAAGAAGGTTGTTCTGGCAGCTATATTAAGGATGAATTGGAAAAAGGAAAAACTAGAGTCAAGGATATCAATTAGGAGATTGTTAGCCGAACTGTCTAGGGCTTGAACTAGGGTGATGTCACTGTTTTTTAAGAACAATTATTAAACATCACTCTTCTCAACTAACATTAAGACTGGGTTTCACAGTACCAAACATCCAGTTAAATAGGGGGCAGGGGTCTTTTTTTAATAGGAAAAAAATAAAACATTTTAGGAAAGATGTAGAAAAAATAATTCACTGGTTAAATAAATCCTTCCTTTTTCAACCATTTGTATTGATGTCACAGAGTTGAGTATAAATTATATATAGTTCTTTCCTTTGAGTTGTTTATAATGCTATAAAAGACATGACAGGAATGTAGGCAACATATAAATCTGTGACATGGGAAAAAATATTACAGAATATCCAAATCAAGCAAAGCCACAGTTTGTCTCTGTCCCTGTTTTTAAACCCTCACCTCCAATCAGTTGCAAAGTCTTGTCAATCTACTCAACATATTTCATATCCATCTCATTCTAGCCATCCACATCTCTGCCATGCCCAGTTCTGACCTTAATTACCCATAAATCACCTGAAAGATTGTAGTAAACTCCTAATTAGACTCCCTTACTCAAGTTTCTCCTCTCTCCAACTCCAACAAAGCTTCAAAAGTGATACACCTACAACACAGGTCTGACCATGGTACTTCCCTTAAGAAGCTATAATGGCTCTCCCTCTCACCTCTAGGATAAAATACTCATCCCTCTATTTGGCTTTTATAGTCTTTCTCAATCTGCCTGCAATTTACCTTTTCCTAATGTATGACATATTTTATTCTCCCTCATGTACTTGATGTTCTAGCCCAATGGTCCTACTTGCTGTTCTTCATGCATGGCAGGCCATCTCCCATTTTTGTGCCTTTAGACAGACTTTCCTCCAGACTGGTAATACATTTCCTCCTCACCTCCTTTAAGGCATCAAAATGTTCATTAATAAGTAACCCTTTCTAAACTCCTTTTTATGAATGGTATGTTCAAATATAGAAGTTGTCCATCTGAAGAACAATGAGGACCCATCAACAAACAGCAAAGAAGCCGATTTGTAGGGTGCAGTTATTCCTAAATGGACCAATGACATTGAAGCTTGTAATCCAGAGTTATGAGTTACTCTAAGCATATAGATTTTTCTCCCTCATGTACTTCCTTACCAGGTTCCTGTAACTGTGTACCTACTTTCTCCCACAGATACTGAGCACATTGTTGGAAGAGTATGGAATAAGAGTTGTAATGTAATTCATTATGCCTATAGTTGGTTTAATGTAAGAGTATTTGCACTTACAGTAATTTATTTTTCCTTATTGTTAAATAAATTATGTTTAAGATACAAAAATGTCATTATTGTCTGTGCCTAGTTATATAAACAGAAGTGCATCACTGAAGGCTTGAAAGCTAGAGTTGCAAGTTGTTAGGGATTTATTTCCCTCAATAGGGTCAAAAGAGTATGGGAACCACTTCAAACCAACTCCAGAGAGCCCTTTTTAAAATTTTCAGTGTGAACCTTTACATTTTGAAAATCATCAAATGGCTACAAATGTAGGCTTGATTTGTTATGTTGCTTGTCTAAGACTTAAAAAGAGTGATGGAAAATAAATTGATGATACAAATTAAACTTAAGAATATGCCATGCATTCATTTTTCTTTTTCTGGACAGATGATGGTTAAACATTTGCCAGCACATCCCTGGGATTAATCCTAAGATCCTGAGAGAATATGAGTATAATTACATGGGAGTCCTTCTCTGGGATCCTAGAACTGATGGTGTGAGGGAAGATTGAATTGAGTGAGTCAACTCAGGGAGTAAATAGGTGTCCACATACCAAATGTGAGGCCCCTAAGCAATGTGGAGAGACAAAGTCATAGATAGAAAAGTTATTAAATTTATAGAGAACATACAGCTGTCAAAGATAGCAAATTCACTCAATGACAAAATACGAAAAACTGTCAATATACTGGAATAGTGAACTGAAACTAACAAAATGAAATTCAATAAATATAAATATACTCACTTAGGTTCAAAAAATGAGTTACAGGTTCAGAGACATAAAAATATCTAAATAGGGGTTTTATTGGATGACAATGTTACCATCAGAAAGCTAACAGAGTTTATCAGCCAAAAAAAAAACTGAAAAGAGAGAAATGATAGCATCAGACCACACCTGGAATAATGTGTCTAGTTCTGGGTATCATATTTTAAGAAAGGACATTGGCGAGTTGGAGCACATTCAGAAAAGGGGGATCAGAATAGTGAGGGCCCTGGAGATCATGATGTGAAGACATCAGTTAAAGAAACTTAAGATGTTTAGCTTGGAGAAAAGACTTAGGGGGTAGATGTTGCTCTCTGAACATTTGTTCTTTTGATCCTTTTTGGGTACTATTGAAATGATTGTATCTCCTTGGGTATCAAAAATTCAGTTGAATCAATCCCCTTTGTCACCAGTTTGGTTATTGGCCCCTATATCATACTGCAAGTCTCTTTTATTATGCCAGACATTGTTCTGGCTAAAGGGACAGGGAATGATGTTGGGCAATAGTTAAAGACCAACACCCACCCCAGCCCTGAAGAAAAGAAAAACTGGGGAATATAAGGAAGTGGGTTGTAAATGCAGGCATAATATAAGAACTAAAACAATTAGGAAATAACCCTAACTCAGATTAAAAAAAAAAGAATTAAAGTAGACTAGGCTAAGCAACAAATGCGAACAGCACAGTCCAGAGACAAGCCCTTTCTCCTCCACAATAAGTTCTGGTCTTTGAATAAATGACTTCTCAGTTATGATTCTTTGGACTAATAATTAATTTGTTCATGTAGAAAATAAAAGAGCAAAGAGAAAGGGAGCAGCTATGGGAACTGACAACAAATAATGGAGGAGGGAAGCAGGATGAGTTGAGTTAAACAAGGGATGATAAGAAAAATGTGCTCAGGAATCAAGGTCTGGTGAACTGGGCCAAACAATGAAAATGAAAGATAAGAGGAAAGGCATGGGAATGATACCACGACTGGGCACTTAGAGAAAATTACTAGGAAATCACAGAATCACAGAACTACAGAATTAGAATCCTCTTTCTTGACAATCTCATCAGCTCCCATGGATTTAACTATCATCTCTTTGAAGGTAATTTCTTTATCAATATACCCAGCCCTGATTTCTCCTTTGAGTTCCAGTCCAACAGTACATAGTCTGTTGTACTCCCATTTAACACTGCTGATCAACTTTTTTTTTAATTTTTAGTTTTCAACATTTACTTCCACAAGATTTTGAGTTCCAAATTTTCACCCCATCTTGCCCCTCCTCCTACCCCAAGATGGCATGCATTCTGAATACCCCTTCCCCTAGTCTGCTTTCCCTGCTATCTCTCCCCCCCCTTCCCCTTCTATTTTCCTGTAGGGCAGGATAGATTTCTGTACCCCATTTCCTGTATTTCTTATTTCCCAGTTGCATGTAAAAACTTTTTTTTAAAGATGTATTTTTAAAACTTTGGGTTCCAAATTTTCTCCCTTCCTCCCTCCCCACCCACCCTCATTGAAAAGGCAAGCTATACATGTGCAGTTATGCAAAACACTTCCATAGTAGACATGCAGTGAAAAACTAACTCCATTTCCCTGAATCCTATCCTGCCCCCCCATTTATTCTATTCTTTCTTTTGACCCTGTCCCTCTTCAGAAGCATTTGCTTCTGATTACCCCCTTTCCCAATCTGCCCTCCTCTCTATCATCCCCGTACTGTCTTGTCCCCTTCCCCTCCTATTTTCCTGTAGGGTAAGACAGATTTCCATACCCAATTAAGTGTGTATGTTATTCCCTCTTTAGGTCAAATCCTATGAGAATAAGAATCACTCATTCCCTCTTACCTTCCCCCGTTTCCCCTCCACTGTAAGAGTCTTTTCTTTTCTGTTTTTTTTTTGTGAGATAATTTACCCCGTTCTACCTTTCCCTTTCTCCTTCTCCTAGTATAATCCTCTCTCACCCCTTAATTTTATTCTCCAGATATGACCCTTTCATCTTCAACTCACCCTGTGCCCTCTATCTATCTATCTATCTATATATATATACATACATACATACATATAATATTTTCCCTCCAACTACCCTAATACTGACAGAGGTCTCATGAGTTACAAATATCATCTTTCCATGCAGGAATGTAAATGTAAACCAGTTCAACCTTAATAAGTCTCTTATGATTTCTCTTTCCTGTTTACCTCTTCATGTTCCACTTGAGTCTTGTATTGGAAAGTCAAATTTTCTATTCAGCTCTGGTCTTTTCATCAAGAATGCTTGAAAGTCCTCTATTTCACTGAATGACCATTTTTCCCCCTGAAGAATTATACTCAGTTTTGCTGGGTAGGTGATTCTTGGTTGTAATCCTATCTCCTTTGCCCTCCGGAATATTATATTCCATGTCCTGTGGTCCCTGAATGTAGAAGCTGCTAAATCTTGTGTTATCCTGATTGTGTTTCCACAATACTTGAATTGTTTCTTTCTGGCTGCTTGTAATATTTTCTCCTTCACCTGGGAACTCTGGAATTTGGCTACAATATTCCTAGGAGTTTTCCTTTGGGGATCTCTTTCAGGAGGAGATCAGTGGATTCTTTCAATTTCTATTTTGCCCTCTGGTTCTAAAATATCAGGGCAGTTTTCCTTGATTGTATCTTGAAAGATGATGTCTAGGCTCTTTTTTTTTTTTATCATGGCTTTCAGATAGTCCAATAATTTTAAAATTCTCTCTCCTGGATCTATTTTCCAGGTCAGTTGTTTTTCCAATGAGATATTTCACATTGTTTTCTAATTTTTCATTCTTTTGGATTTTTTTTACAGTGTCTTGATTTCTCATAAAGTCACTAGCTTCCAATTGCTCCATTCTAATTTTTAAGGAAGTATTTTCTTCAGTAATCTTTTGGACTTCCTTTTCCATTTGTCCAATTTTGCTCTTTAGGGCATTCTTCTCTTCATTGGCTTTTTGGACCCCTTTTGCCATTTGGGTTAGGCTATTTTTTAAGGTGTTATTTTCTTCAGTATTTTTTTGAGTCTCCTTTAGCAAGCTGTTAACTTGCTTTTCATGATTTTCTTGCATCACTCTCATTTTTCTTCCCAGTTTTTCCTCTACTTCTCTTACTTGATTTTCAAAATCCCTTTTGAGCTCTTCCAAGGCCTGGGACTGATTCATATTTTTCTTGGAAGTTTTGGATGTAGGAGCTTTGACTTTGTTTTCTTCTTCTGGTTGTATGTTTTGATCTTCTTTGTCACCAAAGTAAGATAATATAGTCTGACTCTTTTTGTACTACTTGCTCATGATCCCAAACAATTACTTGAGTTTTAAATTCTTTGTTAAGGTAAGAATCTGTTTCCAATGTGGAGAATGTACTGTCCCAAGCTTCGGGGGTTTGTACAGCTGTTTTCAGAGATACTTCTAGGGACCAGAAAAGTGTCAGTTCTTCCAAGGTGCTATGATAAGGGGCAAGTTGTTTTCTCTCCACCACCACAACAAGCTCCACCACGCCAGCACTCCTTCTCACCAGCGCTCTTCCTCGCCCCAGGACCGCCCCTCAGAACTGTGACTCATATCCAAGCACGGGCAAAGCAATAGATTTCTGCCTCAGCCCTGGCAAAGAGATCCTTGTAATCCCCCTCTGATCAGCCACTCTATTCCCCCTCAGTCTGTGGGCCTGAAGCTCAAGAAACAGCCGCTGCCCTGAGGGCACACTCTGGACTTGTGGCTGAGACCTAACTTCTTCTCTCACCACAGTCACAGACTTTTCCCACTGACCTTCTAAGCTGTCTTTGGCATTTGTGAGTTGAGAAGTCTGGAAACTGCCATAGCTGCCTGCGATTCAGTCCTCTGAGGCATGCTCCAGGGTCGCTGCGGCCTGCGCGCCCACACCAAACTGTGCTCCTCTCCCAGCCCGGCGCAATATACCTTTCTGATCAGCTATCCAGGTTGTCTTGGGCTGGAAATTTGTTTTACTGTTTTTTTATGGGTTCTGCTGCTTTAGAATTTGTTTAGAGACATTTTTTATAGGTCTTTGGAGGGGTTTGGGGGAGAGCTCTAGCAAGTCACTGCTTTCCCTCCGCCGTCTTGGCTCCACCCCCTCTGTTGATCAACTTTTGTCCTGGATACTCCTTCTTGGGTTTTCACTGCTGTTCTCTCCTGTTTCTTGGATGATGAACTTTTGAAGGAGAAAAAGAAATATCAGTCTGACAGGTAGGAAGAAAACCATAACAGAATAATATCATATCATGAAAACCCAGGGAGAAAAGAGAATTCAGAGGAAATGGGTGGTCTCCAATGTCAAACACTGCAAAGCAATCAAGAATGGAAAGATCATGACCTTGGAAAGAGTAGTTTTGGTGTAATAATAGGAATGAAAGACAGATTATGAGTAGAAAGGAAAAAGTAGAAACAATGAATTTTCATCTGCAAATTTGCTAAACCATATATGATTTTACCTGTCATTGATGAAAGGGTTAAAAGGGATATTTTCACTCCACTAGAAATCTGCTTCCAAATATATATCAAACATTAACGAATAGTCTTTGAGCCTGGCCATTCAAGTAGCTTCAAGCCCTTCTAACAATATTATTGGCAAGCCTACATATCTCCATATTTTCCTCAAAAATAGTGGACAAGTAAAAACCTTTGTAAAAAAAAAAACTTTAACTATAGCATTCTACAATCTACCAATGTAAAAACTTTTTTTTAAAGGGAAATGGGGTTAATTTGGTTTGATCTGTCTTTTGATGAAATAGGCTGGTTCTGTGAGATGACCACTTCCTTTGTCTACATATTCCTTAAACAACCTTTTAATGATACATTCTAGAAAGTTTCCAAGAATTGAAATCAAGATCACTGAGTTGAATTGAGGTCAAACTCACAGAGTTTGTAGATTGTATTTTCTTTCTGTTTCTGAAAATGAAGTCTTTTGTCTTTATTCAGTCTTGCAGCACCTCTCCCATTTTGTAAGACCTTTAAAAGATAACTGACAAGAGGCTCAACAATCACTTCTGCTGGTTCTTTCAATATTCTGTATTATGGTTTATCTGAGCCTGGTGACTTAAAATAGTTATAAACAGTAGTACAATAGCAGTTCTCTTACTATTCTCCTTCTTATATTAGGTTTCAATTCCTTATTAGCCATTTCTATTCCATACTTTCCACTCTCTCTTTGGCAAAGAAAACAAATTCGAAATGAGAGTTGAGTAGTTCTACCTTCTCTCAATAGTCTCATTTTCACAATTAACTTGATTCCAAGCCACATTTTAATCCTTTCTTTGAAGTTTCTCTTCTGCCCAACATAGCTAAAACACACATGACTACAAAAACAAACAAACAAAAAAACTCATCCTATTTTATTGTCCTTAGTTTTCCTTGCCAGTCTGGTCATTTTGAGAATTGCCATCTCTGTGTATCTAGAAAACATTCCTCAAAAATATAAAGTGCTAGACATATATATGGGCAGCTAGGTGGCACCCTGGATAGAGTGCTGGGCCTGGAGTCAGAAAGAGTCATTGTCCTCAGTTCAAATACGGCCTCAGACACTAGCAAACTGTGTGACCCTGGGCAAGTCACTTAACTCTGTTTGCCTCAGCTTCCTTATTTGTAAAATGAGCTGAAGAAGGAAATAGCACACTCCTGTATCTTTTCCAAGAAAACCCCAGATGAAGTCACAAAGAGTCAGACACAACTGAAATGACTGCACAACTGAACAGTTATATAGGTGGTATTTTCATAATTTCTACTTTTTTAATTTTTTTATTTTAGAAGAGAATGGAAGATACAGGAAGTGAATAGTTGGATAAGAATATCTGAATTTCTGACCCGTGTTTAAGACACAAGAACAAACAAGCTTTTGGCCAGAAATAGAGTTCATTTAATTAGTTTTGGAAAGACTCTATTTCCCTGGAGATGTGTAGATCTATGCAAGAGAGCTTTAAACTGGAAATGAGAGGTGAGGGAGTAAAAGCTTAGTAAGTTATCTAGTAAGCTAGATAACAAAGAGAGCAGCAGTTGTGACTTAGGAATAAAAAAGCAGTTGCTTTTTTCATGAGGGAATATCTAGGAAGAAAGACAGTAATAATCATATCTTTACTCTATAGCCAACTTCTCACCAGCTGCCTTAACAAGTAGACTAGAAATCATGCCTCAGAGAACTTAACCTTTTCACTCACAAGAACTTCTACCTTGCAGTCCTTCTGGCCTAGATAGTAGTTGCCTCATTCTTCCATTATATCTAGTCCCAGATCTAGTCACACTTAAATTTATTCCCTGGCCATTTTCTCAACTTCTATCCTGCTTCACTGCATTACTCTTCTCCACTCCCTCCACTCCTCAGTTCTATAGTTCTGGAACAATGGTCAACACTGGCTACTGGGAAGGAGGGTGTATCAATCTACTCCCCTATGGTTCCACTGAGAGAAATGATTATTAATAACCAATGATTTGGGGAGATCCAGATTCCTCCCTTTTCTAAAGTCCTCATTTAAAAATTTCAGTCTCTGAAAGACATTTCTGATAATGAGATTGGATTAACTTTCTTAATATTCTTGTTCAGATCCCACCCTGGTAGGGAAGCCCATTGTGTTCTTCTGAGGTTTAGATGGGGATAAATTCTTTGAATACATTGCCCAAAGCTGGGCAATTTAGAAGTAAATGACATAATCGAAGTTCATTAGATTAGGCCCAGGACCTCATTGTAATATTCATTTTCTCTCATTATTATTTAACCAATCAGAGCTGGTTGCCACTCTCTGGAATGCCCACTGTCTAAGGGTATAAAAGCCATAAGCTTGCTACCATGATTGTTTATGGCATTCAAGAGTGCCGCTGAGCTCTCTTATTAAAATGCTAGTATTATTAATAAAATGACTACACAGAAATTATCTCTCAAACTTTTTAAAATGTCACACCACTCATCATCTCTGCAATTTTCTAAACCAAAACATTCTTTCCTTGTCACCATTCACCTATATGTGTTATCTCCTCTTATTAGAATATAAGCTCTTTGAGGACAGGAACTGCTTTTGCTTTTGTATTTGTAACTACAGAGTTTAGCACAATATTTGGCACACAGTAAATATTTCATGAATGCTTTTTCAATCATACATATACATACATACATACATACATATATATATATGTGTGTGTGTGTGTGTATCTATATATAATTTCATACATATCTTTATGTGAATGTATGGGGCATGGTTACTAAACAAAGTTAAGTAGTTGCAATACCCAGGCATCTAAGACAGTAAGTTGCAGACCTGTTGTTTTTCTACATTGCTACAGAGAATTTACTCATTAGGAATTACCTTTACCAAGAAAATCACAGAAATAGTTTAAAGAAAAACTAGAATCTGAATTCCTGGAAATAAATATGATCTTATAGATATCACTGAGACTTGGTGGTATATGATTCATGAACAGAATACCACAATACAAGGAAATACTTTATTCAAAAGAAAGAGAATAGTTAAAGAGGCTATGGGACTAGTGTTATACATCAAGATACTGACTCTTTCAATATATTTGTGGAGAAATCCACCAACTAAAGAGGAGAGGGACAGTGAAAGACATTTGGGGAAGGATCAAAGCAACAAGAAAGAGAAACAGTGTTACAGTGGGAGTATATTCCAGAACACCTAGTCAAAAGGAGGAAACGAATGATAAGTTTTGAAGTAAGATCACAAAGCTAGCACAGCAGCAACTGGATCCTTGACTTTATTTAATCATAATTTCATCCTCCAAAAAGTTAGACATTATCTGCTATTCTGAATCCAATTCTAAACAATAAGGGAAAACTAATTGCTAAAATAGAAATGATAAGAACCTTGGGAACAAGTGATCATAACATCTTAGACATATTTTCAGGATAGGCAAGGAAGAATTTGTGGATATACATTAATATATACCCTTACCTTAAGGAGAGTGGATTTCAAAAAATTCTTAGACAGAATAGAGAGTCTCAGAGTGGTTACAACTTTCTTTTGGACATTCAAAAGTGAGCAGCAACAGTGAGAATCAGCCAAGACTAACCATACCACGCTGACTCCTCCTTATTTTGTATTCATTTAGACTTAATCAGCTGGTTCCCTCTTACTTCAGTGATTCCAAGCTATTCTCCAAACTAATAATGATCTCAACATTTCCTCCTATATAGTCAAGCTTTTTTTTTTTTTTTAATTCTGAGGAGTCTTATATATAACTGAGCTCTGCAGCTAGGACCATTTGGAGCTTTTCAATTTTACCTGGGACATTTATTTTTGTATTTTCTATTTTTGAGGACTCCAGCAAGCTGATAGAAATTTCTTTCACTATTTTTCTGCTGTCTCCAGACTTTTAGGACCTTTGTTTGGGCAGGAAAGTTTTCGACCTTTGTGAATTTGCAGTTGCTTGGACCATTCTCTCCTTCTTTCTCTCTCCCTTTGCTATTAAAATAATAGAAAAAGGAGCAGTTCAATTAATTAATGCTTTGCTAAATTCTGAATGCAACCCATACTCAAGAATCAGCACAGTGCACTGGATAAAAAACTGGTCTCAGAGACTGCATTCAAGTCCTGTATCCCTCACATTCTGGCTGTGTAAGCCTGGGCAAGTCATTTAGTCTTTCAATGCTATAGGCTATATGCTCTAAGGGGCAGCTAGGTGATGCAGTAGATAAAGTGCCAGGCCTGAAGTCAGGAAGATCTGAGTTCAAATCTGGCCTCAGACACTTACTAGCTATGTGACCTTGGGCAACAGTTTCTGTTTGCTTCAATTTCCTCAACAGTAAAATGAGAATAGCAATACCTACCTCACAGAGTTGTTGTGAAGATCCAATGAGATATATGTAAAGAACTTAGCATACACACAGCAGGTGCTATATGAAAGCTTATTCCCTTCCCTTCACCCACAGTTGGATGATGATGATGATGATAAATAAAAACACATTTACATAACCCTTTAAGGTTTACAAAGCACTTCTTCATGACACACTTAGGTTGTTGGCAATATCAGTATTACTATCCACATTTTATAGATGAAGCAACTGAGACTCAGGTTAAGTGGCTTGCCCAGGATCAAACATCAAACAAAATGTCAAACCCAGGTTGCTCCTGTAATACCACTTCAATCTATCCTCTGTCCACCTACAAATCCACAAGATTTGCCTCACCTATGCCATTCCATCATTCTCAAGGTACTCTCTTTAGCCCCCTAAAATTCCACAGGACTTGTCTTGCCCCCTTGTGGGCATCTCTCTTACCCCCCACCCCAGCCCTTCTGGAATAACTCCACCTAAGGTTAAGCCCCTACAAACAATAATAACTTAACTGAACTTATTCCTCAATGATAAACATCATGTCTGCCCCATGCCAGTGATTCTGATTCCCCGATTACCACTGTTCAAATACCCCTCTTCATTCCCTGCTGACCTCTCCCATAACCTCATTCCTTCAATTCCCCACGCCAAATGTTGTTGTTATTCAGTCATGACCCTATTTGGATTTTCTTGACAGAGATAATAGAGTGGTTTGCCATTCCCTTCTCCAGCTCATTTTATACATGAGGAAACCAAGGCAAACAGGGTGAAGTAATTGGCCCAGTTTTACATAGCTAGTGTCTCAAGCCAGATTTGAATTCAGGCAGATGAATCTTCCTGATTCCAGGTCTAGCACTCTATCTACTTTGTCACCTAGCTGCCCCACCCTAACCCCCCAATATGCCACTCTTATGCCACTCAACTATTCCAGTGTGCTCTCTGAAATGCCTGTTCCATAGGTAATTCAATTCAATTTTTCAATTCAATTTACATTTATTAAGTACCTACTATGTATTGAGCACTGTGCTAAGCACAAGGGATTCAAAAAGAAACAAAACACAGTCCCTGCTCTCAAGGAGTTTGCAATCTACAATGGAAAGAAACATATACAAAACAAGCTATATACAGGACAAATGGGAACTAATTAACACAGGGAAGGCATTGGAAGTAAGGGGGAGAGGGAGTTGGAGAAGGCAAATTTTTTAGTTGGCACTTAAAGGAAGCCAGGGAGATCGGTAATGAAGGAGGGAGAGCATTTCAGGAATGGAGGATAGCCAGAGAGAATGCTTGGAGCTCAGAAATAGAGTGTCTTGTTCATGGAACAGCCAGGAAACTAGTGTCACTGGATCAAAAATTATGTTTTAGAGTGTAAGGTGTAAGAAGACTGGAAAGGTATAAAGGGCCTTGAGTGACAAACAAAGCATTTAATATTTGTACCTGAACCAATAGGGAACATTATTGAGTTTATTGAGTTGGGGGTAAGGAGGTGGAAGGGAGGTTGGCATGAACAGATTTGTGTTTTAGGAAAATAACTTTAGTGGTTAAATGGAGAATAGATTGGAGTAGGGAGAGTTGAGTTCATCTTCAACCTTTTCATTTTTTTTACTCTCTCCATCTTATCACTCTCACTGAGACCTGACTCTCTTCTAATGATGAATCTTCCCTGTTTGCACTTTCATTCATACCCTCAACTCACTGGTCATGGTGGGTAAGTTGGAATATTCCTTCCTACCTATTACCACTCTTATTAACTTGACAAAAACCATGTGTAGTGAAGAGAGAAAAAGTCAAAATTCAAAATTTAGAAAATAAATCAAAGAGAAAAATTAAAAACTTATTCTGTGAAATGGAAAAAAATATCAACTGAAAAAAAAACCACTATATACTGAGAATATGGAATCTAGGGCAACCTCTGTCCATAGGACCCATTGAGATAAGAAATATCAAATAGTAATTGTTTTTGTCCTAATTCAAAGCCAATTAGATTCTCCTTCAGCTCTGTTGATAAATCTTGTTATTGCTGAACACTTGCTCCTGTCTGACCTTGGCCACTTGCTCTGGTTTTACTTCTCCTCTCTACTAGCCTCCATTAAAAACTATTCACACCTATCACCAAGTCAGAGAGTTTTTCCCGTTTACGCTGAGTGACGGCAAAGAGTATTTTAGCATATGCTTGTCATCATATTCCCCAACTGCCAAAGTGCCTCTCTTGTCTTTGCCACCATTCTTGTCTAGTAATTTTAGACTTTGAAGCCTTCTGACGACTGTTTGAGATCAATAATTGGTCCCTTTAAGATTTTCTAGCAGCTTAACCCTCTTTTTTTAAATTGGGTGTGTGGCAATTGGTACGTAGGAATATTCTTAACTTAGGCCAATGATTTTTTTTTTTTGGTTAGGCAATGGGGTTAAGTGACTTGCCCAGGGTCACACAGCTAGTAAGTGTTACGTGTCTGAGGCCGGATCTGAACTCAGGTCCTCCTGAATCCAGGGCCAGCGCTCTATCCACTGCGCTACCTAGCTGCCCCTAGGCCAATGATTTTTTCTGAGGTTCAAGAGATCTGACCCCAATAGCATCTAGGGATACAGTACCTTTTTAAGCTTAATCAAACATTATAGCTCATCCATTGGCAAACATTCTCTGCCTGTTGTCTTTTCAAACTAAGCAAACCCTTCTTTTTAGAAGAATTGGTCTCTTGAGACTATCAGGAACTTTGAAATGATTATTCATTTTTGGAAAGTAATAGAACACAGGCTGAACATTGTCTTCCCTGTATTAGTGATTATTCCACATTCACCTCTATCTCTTCAAAATCTTAAAATGTTTTTGTTTCTATTACTAAAATTGAATCCACTGTATCCATTACTATGGCCCACATTTCTAAACTTTTCAACCTCCATTTTGTTCAAATTCTAGGTAAAATTGTACCTCATCAAGTCAAGAGTGCAAAAGCAAAAAAGCAATATAAAGCACCATGAGAAATGACCTACACATTGCAAGTCAACAATTATATGAGAAGGCAGGCAGTAGCAACGAATCCAATGCCACGAGCAATTAAGCAGCAGTATGTGCAATAGCACACAACTTCAATCAGTGTTAATTAAGAGCAGTCAATACTACTTTAAGCAAGAACACACAGGCATCACAAAACACCATGTATTTGGAATCCTATGGGACATACTAGGTTAGTCAGAAGAGGGAATCTCAATAGGAAAGACAAACATGAAGTTCTAAGCTGGAATTATGAATTTCCAGTGAGGAAAAGAAAATTTCTAAAATATCATAAAGTGAAAATCAAAATGGAAAATTCAAATAATGAACATCAATAAAAATCAATAAAGGGAGAAAGTAGAGAGAGAATTCTAGTGGGAAAACACAATTAGAAAAAAACAAGTGCAGTAAAGGAGAAAAAAAATCAAAATTCAGAAAATAATTCAAAGTGAAAATTTATTTTTGTTAACTAATTAACTAAATTAGTAATTTATTTGTTAACTAGTAGTTACTAAATTGTTAACTAAATTATTAATTAAATAGTTAACACTTCAATAGTTAATAAAAATTAAGTACCTCAGATTCATAAAATTTATTCTGTGGAAAGGAAAAAAAATCCACCTGAAAAAAATCTAGATACCGAGAATCAATGGAAAGAGCACTAGATCAGGAATTCGGAGACCTTGGTTCAAATCCTGACCTTGCCATTTGCCATTTAAGTAATATTGGGCAGGTCCCTTATCTTCTCTGCATTGCAGTTTCCTCAGCGATAAAATAAAAGGGGAGGATGGACTAGATGCTCTGAGATCTCTTTCATCTCTAAAAATGTGATCATATGAACCCACAGAAGAAGGAAGAGCAGAGGAGGCAGCTGACTGAGCTGCTTGGTATATGTACTTTCACAGCGCAGCCCAAGAGAAAGTTTGTGAGAAGGGAGTTGAGATAGGGAAAATGCAGATGGGCTGGATGAGAGCTTTGGTTTTGTTTAACATCCTGTTTCAGAGCTGTCTCAAATGGCTTCCAGGAGACAGTACTTTACGATTCAACTAAAAGTATTTACTGAAGCATGTTTTTCTGTGCTGTTAATCGCTATTTCAGAAATAGGTGTGTATTCATTCTTAAAATACCTTACGTTTAATCGCGGTTGTAATTTTTAACTTCACAATTCATTTGAAGTAAAAACAAGATGGATATTCAGGGAATTTTATAGATTCCTGTTTATCCACTAGACTCTTAATTTATTTTTGCCTATCCAGTTACTGGGGAAAATTAAACTTTCTGCTCAATCTGGCTTGCAGGGATAACTTTTCTAAATAGGTTTTGCCTCGTGATGCTGAAAATGTAGTGTTGGTGTAACTTTTTAATCAAAACTTATTTCCAAAGTCACTTAAAGGCTCAGATTAACAAGTCTAGATAATGGACCCATTTTCACATTAAATTATCTTGAAGACATCCAATGGAATGAAATGGGAGGAGGAATATTGACCCTTAAAATATCATTGGCTAAATGAAAAGACAATAGATAGGGAAACCTAGTGGGTCTATTTCAGCATTAATAAGGGATTCCTATCATGGGGTCTTCCAACTCAGTTGGGGTGGAGGAGGAAGGAAATCTATACCCATGGAGAGACACATGAATGGTTGGGAAGGGCCAAGAGACTTAAAATGATTTCAAGATTTCTGAAAAGGAGGAGTTTGGGGAGAGAACATAAAGGGTTGATGGTTTTAGTTTTGGTTTTAGTTTAGTTTGGGTTTGTTTTTGAAGATTTCTAAACCATCATTTTGGACAGCTTCAGAAATGCATTTAGTTGCAAATGAAGGCATATGCTTTGCAAGTTCCTGTTCGTCAAGGTGATCATTGACATCTTCCTCTACTCAAATCAAATTAGCTCTGATTCTAAGGGAATTATTTCCCCTGGTTTTACATTCTGTTCATGAAATTGATGTATATTCAAGAGTCCAAGTCCTTCTAGCTTTAGGCTCTGCTACATGCACAGATCTTTAGACTCCTCCAGGCAACAGCTGTGGGGAATGCTAAGAGACAAGGGCCAAAAATTCCAGCCCTTGCTGATGACTTCTGGTTTCTTGAATTCAATTAGATCTGCTTCATTTTAATCCTTAAATGAGTTTGATGGGAGGTGTACCATATTTAAGGGAGAGGAGGGGATAGTAGCCTTCAAGTAATTCACAGAGGGGAAAATGTCCTTATTTAGCAAGTCAAGGAATCAGTGAAAGGACCTCTAGTGCATCACCTCATTCATCCCCCTACATCAGAGCCAGATACATTTCATTATTCCTAAATCATGCCTGACAGATTGATATTGAGTTTCCCTTGGAGCATGTCACTTTCACCCTGCTGGTGCGAAGGGTATGCAGTCTCTTGAATAGGGTCCCATAAAACAGAGGTAAAGAAATATCCTATGATCATTGTCATAAGAGACGACTGACCTCCGAGAGGCTCAGTGTATGAATATCTAGGTTAGAGAACAAATTATTTGACAACTGTTTTAGTTTCACAGTATGCTAGATATTCTGCTGGGCAGGACACAGGAGAGAAAATGCTAGTTCAGTCTAACAAGTCAGGTAGCAACATTGATTGAGTTTCCGCAGTGTGCAAGCAGTATATTCTGAGAAGTCCCAGAATAGGCATAAACTCAGCTTCCTGGAGAGGCGAGACAAGTCTTTTTTTTTTTTTTTTTTTGGCTAGACCAATGATTTTGTGGTATAAGGACTTCCCAATGAGGACATTCCCTCTTTCAATGCACCAGCAACATCTGCAACTTAAAGATTTAGTTGCCTAGGGCACTGAGAGTTTAAATGATTTGCTCAGAATCACTCAGCCAGAATGTATGGAACTTGAATCCAGATCACTCTGATCTCTAGGTAGATACTCTATTCACTCCATTATGATGCCTCTCAGACAAACAGATATAACAAATGAAAAAAGGGGTAAAAACACACCGAATTCACAGAATAGACTTCCATACACAATAATGTCTTTTGGGGATGATATAGTTAAGGACTGATTTTAATCAGTTTAAGGAATTCCTGGTATGAAAATCTCTCCACCAGTATATATAGAGATATAGACATAGATATATAGATATACACATATATGTGTGTTTCTTTGTATATATGTGTATATGCATGTGTATGTATATATGTATGTGTGCATGTTATATAGACACACATATATGTATATATGTGTGTGTGTGCATATATATATGTGTGTGTGTATGGACAATTTATGTGAAACAGACATTTTTAGAGAATTGCCTGGGGCACTAAGGGTAAAGAAATTTGCTCAGGGTCACATACTTACTATGAGTCATAGACAGGACCCAAACCTTCCTAACTGCAAGGTCATGCTTCTATCCACTATGCCATGCTATTTCTCCTCTGCACATATAAAGTGGAAACAATTGTATTATCTCACAGATCTGATGTGAGAAAAGTGCTTAGTAAACCTTAACATGCCACACAGATATGAATTATCATGGTAATTTCATTATCACTTTCAATGTACCCAGTCAATGGTACATCACTCCTATCACAGAGACAAGATATAGCTATGGTAGAGTCTTCTACTGGATAAAATGAGATAATATAAGTAAAGCACTTTGTAAAACAAAAAGTACAATATAAATATCAGCTATTATTTCTGACTGAAAAAAATCATGAATCCTGTCAGTACACCAGACTCTGATACAGATATTCTTCCTTCTAATTCATTAGAACTTCTTTTCTACAAACAATGGACACACACATTTGCAATTTTACACAGCCATTACAACTTTCAAGGTATAGATCTTTCAGTTAGCTGTCCTGGATAGAGAGCTGGCCTCCAATTATAAAGTCCCAGCTCTGACATATCCTGATTGTGTGAAACAGTACAAGTTCCCTTAATGCTTCAGTGCCACCATGCAACTCAGAAAATGATTAATTGCAAAGTAGCCATTGATCTGGATTGGTAGAAGGAGTTTTACTACTCAAATAATAGCATAAGGCTATATCATATGACCATAACCATACTAGGAATACCTTAACAGATAGGAAAACTAGTTCTTCTATGGAATTTTTTTCAGTATCCACTGCCTCTTTGTGATCAGATCATTGTGTTATTGGTAGAAAGATCAAAGTAAGAAAAAAATTAGAACAAAGAATAAAGTGAGAAGGCACTTCAAAGAATTCTAGCAGTTACCTACCTTCCAACCTACCTATTTAAATAAGTTGTCAATTCTGAAAACTAGGTAAAAGTAAATACATTGATTCTGATTATCATTAATCTTTATAGTTACTCAGCTACTCAAATGAATCTATGATCTAAATGACTTTGATGTTCCCTCCAATGTTGTAGCTAACAGCCCATCCATTCATCCATTCCTGCCCATCCTTTGTGAATCTTGTCCATCCTCCCATAAATTCACCATAGTGGGTTTGCCCAACATGCTAGAGGCCTCCTTCACTTTCTCCTGTGAGGATATTTTTAACCAATGTGAAACAGTAACCACAACAAAGGAAAGTTTTAAAATACCAGAAACTTCCTCAATTGACAAACACTTGATCTCCTTATGAAGGAGACAGACCTGGCAGCCTAGCATGACATCAGTATAGAGTATAGGCTCATTTGTGAAACATTATGGAAGATTAAAGATATTAGGGAAGTGGGAAAGATATTCTTAACATCCCAAGTTTCAACTACATTTTCTCACAGAATCATTATTATACATGCTAATTAGATTTTATAGAACCATTAGGGATGGTTTTCTAAGACTATTCTGAATAGTTCTACTATATGTGTGTATGTAGATGATTTATTTAACATACATAAATATATAATATATATTCTATATGATTAGAGATATCTCCCCAAAATGGATGAACTGCCTCAGGAGGCAGCAGCTTCCCTCAGAGGTAAAAACTTCACCCTCACTGGAGGTCTTCAAGTCAAGGATGTATCACCATTTGTCATATGTTGTAGTGTGGACTCTTTGGCATGTGAATTGAACTAAATGAGCACTGAGGACTCTTCCAACTCTAATTTTTTGTCTTATTCTACCATACTTCATGGCCTGTCTGTCCTAAGAAAACATACATTATTCATATCACTACTTATACAGAGACATGTATTCTGAGTTTTCATCAGTTTATTAATGAACTTGGGAAATAGAAGCTAGCCAATCATAAATCAAGCACTTTCTATTTAAGCAATTCCACAACGCAATACATGATTGATACCTGAATGTATGGTACAAACAATAAATATTTCAGAATCTCAAAAGAAAAACAAAAGAAAACAAATATTTTAGAAAAGATTAAAGAATATCAACAGACAAGAGACTAAAAACCAATTGAAAATTAATTGCAGAAAAGATGGTGGAGTGAAACCAGAAAGTTGCCTGAGATCTCCCCAGTTTCTCTCAGAAACAACAATGATGAGCACAATGCTCTCAGAAAAACCTGGAAAGACTGTCATGGGTTGATGCAAAGTGAAATGTACTGTGCACAAAGTAACAGCAATATTACAAGATGATCAGCTGTGAATGACTTAGTTATTCTCAGCAATACAATGATACAAGACAACTCTGAAAAATGCTATCCATCCCAGAGAAAGAAATTATGTATTATCATACAGATTGAAACATACTAGGCATAGACAAACATCTCACACTGCATACAAAAATAAGGTCAAAATGGGTAAATGATTTAGACACAAAGAGGGATATCGTAAGCAAATTAGGAGAGTTTACCTATCAGATCTATGGAGAAGACAAGAATTTATGACCAAACAAGGGAGAGAAAACATTATGAAATGCAAATTAAAACAACTCTGAGGTACCACCTCACACCTATCAGATTGGCTAATATGACAGGAAAGGAAAATTATAAATGTTGGAGGAGATGTGGGGAAAATGGAACAGCATTGTTGGTTTTGTGAAGTGATCCAACCATTTTGGAGAGCAATTTGGAACTATGCCTAAAGGGCTATAAAACTGTGCATACCCTTTGATCCAGCAATACCACTACTAAGTCTGCATCCTCAAAGAGATCATAAGAAAGGTGGAAATGAACAAAAATATTTATATCAGCTCTTTTGTGGTGGCAAAGAATTGGAAATTGAAGGGATGCCCATCAATTGGGGAATGGCTGAACAAGTCGTGATATATGAATGTAATGGAATACTATTGTGCTATAAGAAATGATGAGCAGATGGATTTCAGAAAAACTTGGAAAGACTTACATAAACTGATGCTGAGTGAAGTGAGCAGAACTAGGAGAACATTCTACACAGTAAAAGCAACATTGTGCAACGATCAACTATGAAAGATAACTCTTCTCAGCAATACAGTGGTCTAAGACAATTCCAAAAGACTCATGATGGAAAATGCTATCCACATTCAGAGAAAGAAGTATACAGTCAGAATGCAGATTGAAGCATACTATTTTGGTTTTTTTTTCTTTCTCGTGGTTTTCCCCTTTTTTTCTTATTCTTCTTTCACAACATGACTAATGTGGAAATATGATTAATATGATTATATATGTATAACCTATATATATCAGATTGCTTGCTGTCTTGGGGAAGAGAGAGAAGATAGAGGAAGGAGAAAAATTTAGGACTCAAAATCTTATAAAAATGAATGTTGAAAACTAATTTACATGTAATTGGGAAAAATAAAATACTATTAACTGGAGGGGGAAAGAAAATTAATAGCCAGATCATAAGGAGAGTTATAGGTGAAATTGGAAGTAAAACATTAAATAGACAATACATGAACATACATTCCAGCATTTTCTGCCATGTCCCACTCTCAGTGGTGACAAAGAAGTCATAATACAATCTGTACAATCTGCTTACATCAGAGATCTGATGTGAGGAAAGTGCTTGGTAATCCTTAAAGTGATACATGGACACAAATTATTGTGATTTCATTGTCATTTCCAATGCATCCCATTAATGGCAAATCACTTTGATCACAGAGGTAAGGTGTGGATCTCAACTATGGACATCAACAACTAACTCAGTTGCAGATATGCCACATGAGAATGTGTAAATACCATTGAAAAAAGATGAAGCTCAAAAAGGAGCAATATCTATGCAGGATATTAATAATTTTAAAAGCACTCAGAGACCTATATTGAAGATATATGAAACAGCAAAGATTCTAAACAAACAGAAAAGATCATAAGCAATGTTATCACCAAATAAGATAACTGAGAAGACATCTGAAGCCATATGTTAAATCCATATACCAACCTATATGTCTACTTTCTCACATTTAGAGAATTTTGGAATACAATCAATTTCCTTTCAGTGATCCCACACTGCCACCAAAATCACTCTTTTTAACACGAAGATTCTCATGTTGATGTTGTATCTCTATGAATCATATAGCACCAAAATCTTTGAAGACTCAAAATTGCAGGTGACTTAAAACAAGGAAAATATGCATTGTGGTTATAACTAGATGGAAACAGATTATAAAAAATGACTAGCATTCATGAAGTTTCATAAAAGACATCATCATAGACATATATGGTCAGAAAATGAGGTGAGCCAGTCTTCTACTGAGAGTGATAACACATGAACAGTCTAGGTGTTGCACTAATATAAAAGACATTTAAGAAAACAAACAACTTATATGAAGGTTTCCCACAAACTGGAGAAATAATGGTAGATTCATGAAAGAATAAAGAGAAGAATCTCAGGGGGTAAGAAGGCTTAGAGATAGCATTGAGATCTGCCTGGATAAAGGGTGGACTTTCCCCAATAAGATGCAAGTCTTTCTAACCACAAGTCTTCAGATATCGGGCCAAAGAAACCAATAAGGGCTATTGGTAAATATCAGTTAAAAATTATTTCACAAATGAAAGATCTGTGAATAAGGCAAAGATTTCCATTTAAACTTATTTTGTCATACCTCCTCCATCTTATTTTTATGAAGTTGTTTTATTTTATACTAGGTATAGTATTTTATATTTATTTATACAAAATTTCATCTCATTAGATTCAATTCAATGGTCTAGCTCATCAAGACCTTTTTATCCTGACTCTGTCATCCAACGTATTAACTTTCTCCTAGCTTTGGATCATACAAAAATTTGGTAAGCATGACATCTAAACCTTTATCCAACTCAGTAATAAAAACATTAAACAGCACAGGGCAAGACGCAGATTCAAGAATACACTGAGCTTTTATGACTACTCTTTAAGACCAGCCATTTGACCAGTTCCAAATCAACCTAATTATATTACGATTAAGTCAACATCTCTTAATATTCTCCAAAAATATTAAATGAGAAACTTTTTCAAATGTTCTGCTAAAAAAAATAGACAAACATCCTTACCAGTTTGGAATCTATTTCATAAAAGGAACTGAAAAATAAATTAAAAAGAAGTGAGGTTAATCTGGCATGACTTTTTTCCAAGAAATCCATGCTGTATCTTTGTGATCACTGCTTCCTTTTATGGTGCTTACTAGTCATCCCTTTACTAGTAGCTTCTAAAAATTTGCCAGGAACCAAGATCAAGGCTACTAGAGTAAAATGTATAAACTCCACCCTCTTTTTTTTTTTTTTTCATTTTAGCCTGGTGACTTGAACTCATTAAAGGTAGCTAGGTACGATCATGGATTTCAACTCCTAATTTGGTATTTCTGCTCTTTACATTATAATTCAAAGTTTACTCTCTTTGGCAGAGAAAACAAAAGCAAAATAAGAATTGAGCAGCTTTATTTTGTTGGATGCTATTATTGTCCAAATTATCCCCTAAAAGCAAACCTCTCTCTTCCTTGATCCTTCTCTTTTCCCCATGATACATTTTTTTTTGTTCTTGTCCTCAGCATTCTTCACCATCCTCAGTGCATTCTGAACTTTATCATTCTTGATACCCTTCTTATAGGATCATGTTATACTTTTGTATTCTTCAGTTGCCTACTCCTGTCTCCACCTTCTCAGTATTCTTTTTTCAATATTAGGTTTACTGGTGTGTTCTCTCCACATGCACCCCAGTTTCTTTAGACAGTTCTCCCTTTTTCATTGTTAATAGGTTCTGTAATGTCCAGAAAATCCTTCTTAAGGACCTCCCATTTTTTCTGAGCTAGCTTTCCATTTCAAGCTATGGGGTACTATGTAAACCTCTGAAATCTGCTTTACTAAAATCTAGGGATCATGTCAGACTATGCCCTACTTTCCTCTCCATCTCTATCACAAATTCTAAAAGCCCTCTACTCCAGCATCCTCTCATTTTCAATTAACCATCCAGTTCCACCTCATTGATAAAAATCAGGTCCAAAATATCAGTCTTCCTTGTTGCTTCCTTAACTTTTTGAAGGATGAAGCTATCATTAATGTAAACAAAAAGTCATTAACTGCCTTGGTTTTTGTTAGCAAGAAAACGGCAGCAGAAGTCTGGATAATTAAAGTCTCCCATCACTAAAAAATTATGTTTCCATTCCAGACTTGTGATCTATTTCCCAAAGTCTTCATCTATTTCCTTTTTTCTATTCAGGTGGTTTGTAGTATACTCCAGTGACAATATCATTTTTGTTTATGCCTGCATTGATCTTGACAATGGTTTAAAAGCAGGAGAAGGAATTGAAGTCGTAAAAAAGTAGTGACTCCACATGTTTGAAAATAACCAAAATAGGTAGTTTACTTGGAAACCAAAGGATGGAGAGCACAAAATTTCCATTTATTTATTTATTTATTTTTGGGGAGCACATATTTTAAAAAAAAAATAACCTAGGAATCTCTAGCCACCAACTAGTGGAAATGTTTTTAAAAGTTGTTTGGAAAACTGCAGGACCAAGTATATATCAACAATGCCACCTCTACATTCACCCAAGGGATACTAAGGGACATTTATTGTTAACCCTGGCTAGTCCTATGTTGACATTTTCCTTAAAGAAAGGCATTCTAAAGTACCAACCTTCATGGGAAGACAGGGCTCATGAGAATTTCTCTTCCCTTCCAGATTGTCCTTTTTTCTACAGGGTTAAATGATTGAGTATATAACCCACTAACTGGAATATCATTAATTCAGGCATAACATTTGAGGTTTTTTACCCCACACTTTTTCGTTTTTTTACCCAACGTGGTCATTCAGAATTGAGTAGGAGACATAGGAACTTAGAACCATTAGATAATACCTCACTTCTCCCCTTTTTCCCTACCTACACTTTACATTCACACATACAAATTCTGCACACATTACATCCCTCAGCTATTTCATTGTACAGTAGGGACAACTTAAGGGGACTTAGAGGTGAAAAATGAATTTTATTCTCTCATAAAAAGTTAAAGTCAGCTCTTCCCCTGCTAAGGTGATATGGCTACAGGCTGTAAATATTCTTTTTATTAATCTGTTTAAATGTTCTGGAGAGGAAATCTTTCCACAATAATCTTTCCTTTGTTCATTGGGGTTTACGGTTGCTTCTCTAGCAGCCAGTTATTAAATAAATAAAGAATCTCATCTCCCACCAGAGGAAATATAAGTGATAAGAGGACAAAGGGTTATGGAAAATAAAGGACACTCCTCACCTTAAGAAACAGTAAAGAACAAAAGGTTCAAATTCACAAAGAAAAAAGATTCATCTAATAGCTATGGTGTTTTATTACCTTGCTATCCAACTTCCTGGTAACCAACCCAGCCTTCCTGACCATACAATTACTTTATTTATAGTCTTAATTCCTTTTACCTGACTTGAGGCAGCAAAACAAAAGGGAAAGAGCCCTGGCTCTGGAAACAGAGAACATAAGTTCAAATCTTCCCTATGACATCATCATCATCATCATCATCACAGCTAGCATGTATGTAGCACCTTTAAGGTTTGCAAAGGGATTTGATCCTCACAACAACCATGTAAGATAAATGCTATCATTGCCCCCCCACTTAACATAAGGGGAAACTGAAGTTGGAAGAGGTCAAGTGACATGCCCAGGATCACATCGCTAAGTGTCTGAACTCTAAACTCAGTTCTTCCTGACTCCAAATTCAATGTTCTATCCACTGTAACACCTGCCTGCCTATTCCTATGTGACCTGTAGGTGTGTTAACTTAGCCACTTTGGGCCTTAGGATCCTCATTCATAAAATGAGGGAGTTGTACTAAATGGTCTTTGAGGTCCTTTCTAGCTACAAAGGGGAAGGGAGGGGGAAAAATGAGCATTTTTATTTGTGCCTATGTGCCAAGCACTGTGCTAAGTATTTGCTTACAAATATGATTTCATTGGATCCTCACAACCCTAAGAGGTAAGTGTTGGTATTATCACCATTTATAGTTGAGGAAACTGAAGCAAACAGAGTTTAAATTACTTTCCCAGGGTCACACAGCTAGTATGTGAGGCCACATTTAAACTTGGGTTTTCCTGACTCTGAGCCAGAGTTCTCTCTTCTGTGCTACCAGATGACTCTATGAGCCTTGGATGATCTAGCCATATGTGATCCTTGAGACTAAGCTTTTGCTATCACTAGTGACAAGGCATAACAGCAAAATAGTGACGAGCCAATGGGAAGGATTGACTCAAGAAAGTAGCTTCTAATTTGGTCTAGACTCAATACAGACTCAGTGCAACTTCCTATACCCCAACCAACTACAGTATTGTACAGTATTTTACATGATAATTGGCCAACTAATCATTCAACCAATAATATTTGAAGGGCACCAAGTTTAAAGACACTCTTTTAGTAGGCTATGTGAGCTCTAAACCCCAATACCTGGCACAGTGCCTGGCACATAGTAGACACTTAATAAATGTTTTTGATGACCTGTCAATAAAAAGAAATACATGGACCCCTGTCCTCGATAAGCTTATAATTTAGTAAGACATATATTTATGAAAAGATAATTACCAATACAGTAAAGATCAGAACAGTAGGTGCCAAGTGCTAAATGAATTACTGGCCATGTAGAAAGTCAAAGAATTACTGTGAGCTGGGAGGTAGTTCACAAAGAAGACAGGATTTGAACTGAACCTTGAAGGGTGGGGAAAAAAACATAGGTAAGAAAGGATAAGCTTGAGAGGAGTATGTGCATTTGTGAGTAAGGTCAGAGTTTCATAGTCAAGGTACCACTATCCTTCCAGGCATTTAGGTTCATAATCTCAGCATTATGCTTAATTCCTTACCTGGTACTGTGGGGAAAAAAAGTCCTCCTATTTATAACTGTCTTTGACACCTCATGCCCTAAGCAAGAATCAATGTCACACTAACAAGATTCTAACTAGGCCCAGCAAGATGTAAGCTCCTTGAGAACTGGGACTGCTTTTCATTTAAGTCTGTATTTTCTGCACCAAACACTGGGTTTTGCACATAGTAGGGGCCTAATTAATATTTGGATTGAACTGCTTTGTACACAGAAGATGAACAGCACCCCACTGCAAAACATTTATCCATTTCTGCCACCTTCATTGAAGATGCCACTCATGGCAGCTAAATTAAACATGTTCATCTTTATTAAGGAATCATTCATCTTTATTAAGGTCAAAATGAAGAGATTAAGCCATAGCAGAATCTGTTCGCTTCATATTTATAAAGCTGTAGCAAAAGAGAGGAATTAACATTTCATTTCCAGTGCAAAGCATTGAGCCAGAATTTAGAAATTTATTTTTGCTTGTTGTTTTCTCTCTTTTTTTTTTTTAGTTTTTCAAAATTAATGACCATTTCTTTCCTCTGCCCACCCCACTTTGGAAAAGAGAGAGAGAGGGAGAGCAAGAGAGAGAGACGGAGACAGAAAGAGAGAGACAGAGACAGAGACAGAGAGACAGAGAGAAAGAGAGAAGAAAGACAAAACCCTTATAATAAATTCACATAGTCGAACAAAACAAATTCCTGTCTCTTGAGTCTGTTCTCTTATAGGCAGTGGGTAGCATGCTTTCAACACCGGCCTTCTAATTGGACATTGTTGTTGGGCATTGCCTTGATTAGAGTTCTTTTTTTTTTTCATCCAAAGACAAGGTTTATTAGAACATCGATGGAAAGGGGGGATAGGGAGTGAGATTTAAAGAATATGCTATATTGGCCAGACGCTTAAGGAATCTAAGCATTTGTATTGTTAATGCAAGCAGGACAGATCTTAAGAATCTGAGCACTTTAATGGAGGCCAGATGGACCTTATATACAGAAAGACTGTGGGAGGGATCTAGGAGTGGCCAAGTAGTTTGGGGTGACTGGGGGAGGGGTCTAAAGAGGATCTGGTTGGGAACAAAATGCCAGGGACCTGGAACACATAGTCAAGGGAGAATGGAGCCTAGATAGGATTAAGGGTGGAAAGTGGCCAGGGGCCATAGGGAAGTAAGACAATGGAGGGTTAGGCTAGGTAAAGGGTAACAGACAATTGGGGCAATGAAAGGCCAGTTGATAGGATTATAGCCTCAGGCAAAGGCCAGAGGTTTGCCCATGTGGGAAAGTCTAGGGCTTTTCCTTTTTGGGGTACAGATCCCAAAGACATGGTTTTCATGTCAACCCCTTTCAGGGGTTCAGATCCCATCCCCATCATTCCCCGCCTCAAACAAATGGGACTCAAATTCTTTTGGGGTAAGAAGGGAAGATCTTGGCTTCTGAAACTGCTTCCTGCTGTCAAGGGGCATAGAGCTGTCCCTGCCTCAAGGGGGTCCCAAAGAGGAGGTTGACTGGAACTGAGCACAGGCTGAATCCAGAGGATGACAGAAGGGGTGGGGGGGACGACATTACCCACTGTTTGCTACCAACAGTAGGTGAATGATCTGTAGTCTGGAAGACACAAATCTGACAGAAAAGACTGCAGGTCCCAGATACTGGGAGATGTAAAAGTGTAAGAGCTCCATTAAAATCATTTACATTTGACCTGCAGGATTATCTGATCTTATTACTTTTTCAAAAGTTTAAGTAATAATTTTGCAGGTAGAAGTTTTCCACCCCTGTGTTCAATAGTTACACAAATCAATTTGCCAAGAGACTGACTTTCACTTCAATTATCACTGAAATTTTCCTCCCCAATCCAAACTAAAGATGTTTCTGACTTAATTTCAGTTGCTTGGGGTATCAAATGACTACACATTCAGGTCAAAACAGTAAGATCTCACAGGCTTGCATTGTGCCTATATCTTTTGCTGTCTATTGACTCTGACTATAGAAATTTGCTATAAAAGGATAAAGCAGGGATAAGATTTAGGGCCCAAATATTTCAGGAAAAACATCCTTAGCTCTGCTTGAATTCAGATAATTCACAGTTTTCTAACCATGCAGTATCAAATTCACCTCATAGTCAGACTCAGAAATAGCCAGGTGGGTAGCATTCATTTTCAAAGGAACATAATGGAGAAACTGAGCCAGGAGGATCCCATCTTAGACTGAGGCTAAAACTGTTCTCTCAGCTTTTCCCAATGTTGACTTTCCACCTATATCACATTCTCTCTGAGTAGCTTGTGGCATTTCTCTCAGATGGTAGATTATTGATTATCGATGGATTATTATGATCCATCAGACAGCTCAAAATAAAATCCCATGAGCTTTAACCTCAAACAACAAGTTTTATTAATCACAGCTTAGCAAAACTTTTCCTGGATTTACATCTCAAATTTAAATGTGTCCTGGTATAAAAAGCCAATTGTTAGAGATTATTTTCATATACTTGCAAATTCTCAGCAAGCCATAACTCAAACAAGCTTTTTGGCAAGTTAACACATTAAAACAATAGCCAAATTGTTTTAGTTATAACCAAATTATGAAGAGTTGCTTGACATAACTAATACAAAAAGTTTACCAATTTGAAACTTGAAACAAACCCATTACCAATCAGGTGACTTCAGTTTTGTTAAATGCATTTCCAAATTACTTTACACAGAGGATCAACATCTCATCATTAACAGTTAAAACTACAACTTCAAAAGAGTAGGTTTACCTAAGTTAGGAGGCTGGCTAGCTTCTTTACCTTGACCCATCTTCCTTCCCACTGCTGCTGGGGGTTGAGGTGGGGGGGGGGGGTGAGCAGGATGTGCTGAACCTGGGTGATGCTTCCAGGCAAAGGTTGCCCCAGGGTCCAAGGCCATTGCCAGTGAGGCCCATGCAGTACGTGCTGCCCCTCACCCCTCCTTCCTTTTGCCAGGTGGGGAAGGGCAAATTCGAAGGTGAAAAGGGAATGATAAAACACTCTTCCCCTGCGGGGGGGGGGGGGGGGGGGGGGGGGGGGGGTTTTAAAAAGGAGCCCTTTTTTTTTTTTGGCTAGGCAATGGGGTTAAGTGACTTGCCCAGGGTCACATAGCTAGTGAGTGTTATGTGTCTGAAGCCAGATTAGAACTCAGGTCCTACTGACTCCAGGCTGGTGTCCTAGCCACTGTGGCACCTAGCCATCCCAACAAAGATACCCTCTTGATTCAAGCGAAGGGAGTGGGAGAAGGGAGTGAACAGGATTGTAAGGAGATGTTTCAAAACTCCTTAATGATCAATCACAAAATCTTCAGAATCTACTGAAATTTTTTAGCTGTTCTAACTTTTCCCTGTAGCCTCCTTTAAGGAGGATCCAGGGATGGAGAGGGAAGGGAATAAGTAAGCCTCAGGGAACCAAAAAGTGCCTGCTGTTTTCTCAATTCCTTAGCACAGAGAGAATTGACAGAATTAGGCATACACTTCTGGATAGGGCGTCCATCCTTGCTGTCTATGCTGCAGAAGGTGTACCCAGGTCCATGGCCTCAAACTGAACCAGTCTCTGATACATCAGGTCAAGTGTGAGACAGCCTTGGAACTATCTGCATGAAAAGCAACTCCAAGTCTTCCTACATACTTGGCGAGAAACCCCAAACGCAGGGCAAGAAAGTGGGGGGCGGCCTGCATACCTTCCAGTCTTGGCTGGAGAAGAGCTTGGGGTTAGGCAGCTTCCCCATATGGGCCACCAAAATATTGTGGTTTAGAGGTTTAAGGGTGGTGGGACCCCAAATCACGACACGCAGGTCCTGCCCAAATGAATTTGACCCAAGCCTTCTTTCAGTCAAAGACAAGGTTTATTAGAACATAGATCGGGGTGGGTGAGATTTAAACAATCTGCCATAATGGTCAGACTCTTAAGGAATCTAAGTATTTGTATCGCTAATGCAATCGGGCCAGATTTTAAGACTCTGAGCCTTGATTAGAGTTCTTAAGCCCCTCAAATGTTGTTTGTTTTTACAATGGTATTATTGCATAAGTCAGGGATAGGGAATCTGCGACCTTGAGGCTACATGTGGCCTCAAGACCACAGGTTCCCCACCCCAGTATTGGTTGTTGTCCTAGTTCTGCTCATTTCACCCTAAACCATTTCATACAAGTCTTCACAGGCTTCTCTGAAACTGTCCCTTTCACAATTTCCTATGGCACAATAGTATTGCATTACATTCATACACCACAATTTGTTTCACCATTGCCCAATTTCACCTTTTTAAAAGGATGTGCTGATGCATTACAAGCCATTTAAGTGCTAACATGTCTCATTTCCCTGAAGTGATTAGTAAAGGAAACTATAATTACCTGTGGATTCATCAAATAAATCAGTACACAGATCCCAGTGGACTTCATTATCACTAATGCAGATAAATGTTCTGGACATGGAAAATAGAATTGTTAGCTGTCAGCACCAGTGCTCTCAAACCAACATGTTAAGACCATCCTGGTGGCCCAGTGGATAGAGTTCTGGGCCTAGAATCAGGAAGAACTGAGTTTGTATCTGGCCTCAGATACTTCCTAGCTGGGTGACTCTGGACAAGTCATTTAACTTCAATTTGCCTGAGTTTCCTCAACTGTAAAAAATGAGGATAATAACAGCACCTACCTCAAAGGGTTGTTGTGAGGATTAAATAAGATGATCTCTGTAAAAAGTACTTAACAGAGTGCCTGGCATATAATAGGTGCTATATAAATGTCCCCCTGCCCTTTCATTCCTCATCCTTATTGATAACTCACTCACCTACATTTTTTTAATGTTTTGTTATTGTTTAGTCATTTCAGTTGTGTCCAATTCTTTGTGACCACATTTGGGGTTTTCTTGGCAAAGATACTAGAGTAGTTTGCCTTCTTCAGATCATTTTACAGATGAGGAAACTGAGGCAAACAGAGCTAAGTGACTTGCCCAGGGTCACACAGTTAGGAAATATCTGAGGCTGGATTTGAACTCAAGAAGATGAGATTTCAGGCCTGGCACTCTATCCACTGTGCTACCTAGCTTTCCATTTTAAAGGTTTACAAAGCACTTTTCTCACAACTACCTGATGGTGGGTCGTCTAAGTATTTTCATTTCCATTTTACATTTAAAGGAACTATGTCTCAGAGAGGAAAAGTAATTTGTCCAAAGTGGCATAGTTCAGTACAAGAGTCGTAACCATATTCCCTGACTCTACCCAGCGATGATGAATAAGAGTCAGTAAGATAAGGGTTCAAATCCTACCTCTGACATTTAGTAGCTGTGTGAGCATGGGCAAGTAACTTAACCTCTCTGAACCTCAGTTACCCCATCTGTGAAAGGAAATAATAATGTCTGTAGTACTTATATCATGGAGTTATTGTCAGGATAAAACATGCACAAAGTATGTAAAATGCTTTATGAACCTTAAAGTATTATATAAATAACTATGATGATGATGATGGCCTTTAGATCTAGAAAAAGATCTCACTGGTCATCTAACATGTTATAGATGAGGACATCAAAGCCCAGAGAAGTCAAATGCCTTCCCTCAGGTCACACAACTATTAAATAAAGGATTCTAAATTTAAAATCAGTGAGTCTTGACTCCCCACCAGGGCCCTGGACATTATACCATATTACCTACCTTCCCTCATCAGAAAAGTAATCATTTCGGTTTCTGTTTCCCCCTTAATTCCTGGGGAACCATTTAAAGGACCAGATCTTATTGGTCTGGGGAACATGAGAGGTTTTTTTACCCTAAAAAATATATTCATTCTCTTGCCTTGTAGAGTATCTCCTGGGATGGGGAACCTGTGGCCTCAAGGCCACATGTGGCCCTCTAAGTCCTCAAATGTGGCCCTAACTCTTTGACTGTCAAAAGGCCACACTTCAGGACCTAGAGGGCCACATGTGGCCTCGAGGCCACAGGCTCCCCACCCCAGGAGATAAAGATTTGCTTTGCATCCATTTAACGCAACTTTGAAAGGCAAAACAATGTAAATTTAATTACAAACCTGTTATGGCAAGATTTTCATTTAATAACTGAAATTTTAAATCAATAAAATGTGTAATATGGTTATAATAGAAATATAGTGATAAACATCTCTAAATATGTAAGGAACATAATGAGCTTGACTAGACCTAAGGCACTCATTTAAATATTCAAGGAATTAACTACAAATGCCCGCCTCTAATGAATGGTCATAATGAAACCTTCCTTAGAGCTATAAATGCTTTATTCTTGGTGATTGTTACAAGCTCATGAAACAGCACATAGCAGTTTCCCAGTTTTCAGTCTAATTCCAACCTTCCCTCTCAGAAGGGCAAAATAAGTACCTACAACAAACACCTTCTCAAGGAAGATGAGAGAAAATTGTTTTTTTCCAGCCTTGTAGTTGGTGACCACCATAGCTGCTAGTTTCCCTGTGCCAAGGATTTAAGAGGGCATCAGTGAAAGCAGGGACTGTTTCAGTTTTGTCCTTTTATCCCCAGAGCTTTGTACATGCCTAGCACATAGTAGCTACTTAACAAATGCTCATTGGTTGATTAATTGACAGAATGAAAGGAGGCTGGATTTAGAGGTAGGTAGCCTGTGTTCAAATCCCTGCTTTGCCACTTACTCCCAACCTGTAACTTTGGGGGAAAAAATTTACCTCTCTAGGACTAAATTTCCTCATTTGTAGAATAAGACGGTTAGACTAGATGATCTCTAAGGTTCCTTTCAACTCTATGATCCATGGCTTATAGCTCAGAGTTTAACTGCTCCAAGCTGTGGCCACTCAGTGAAATCTCCACTTTATCAGATCAATTCATTCCAAGAAAGCTGATCCAACAGAACAATAAGGGGAAGTGACCCTAGAAATAAGTAATGAGGAAAGAACAGCAACCACAAAACAATTAAAAATGAATGTTAAACCCTACAAAGTAAACAAAAAATTAATTGAAATAATTTATAAATTCAACAAACCTGCAGGAAATCCACCTAAATGATTAGCCCTCTTGCATTTCTTTATAACACCAACAAAACCGAGTAGGAAGAACTATAAAGAGAAATCCTATTCAAAATAAGTACAAAACATATAAAATATTTAGGAATGTATCTACCAAAAAATTACCAAAGAACTATATAAATCCAACCATAAAACATTCTTTGCAGGAATAAAGACAGAACTAAATAATTGGAGACATTAATTGCTCTAATAAATCAAGTTAATATAATAAAAATGACAATACTACTTAAAATAATTACCTTATTCAGTACCATATCAATCAAACTACCAAACGATTATTCTACAGAAATAAAAAAAATGACAATTCTATGGAGAGGACAGAGTTTATAACTAGATGGTTGATAGAGAGGATCAAACAAGATGAAATAGACAGTTTTAACTATATAAAATTAAAAAGTTTTTGCACGAACAAATCTAATGCCATTAAAATGAGGAAGGAAACAGGTAACAGGAAAAACCTTTGCAGGGGTTTTATCAATCTCTGACAAAGGTCTCAAGTCCAATATGAAACTGATTCAAATTTATAACACTATTATTGTATCATATATTATTATTATGATGATGATGATGTTACCTTACCTTGCCATACATTATATTATATTATGTTATGTTGTTCTCTAATAGATGTGAACAGACAGTTTTCAAAGGAAGAAATCTAAGCTATCAACAACCATATAAAAATGTTCCAAATCACAAATAAAGAAAATATGCAACTCTGAGGTTCTACCTCACAGCCATCAGAGTAGTAAAAACGACAAAAGAAAAATGACAAATGTTGGAAGGGTAGCAGGTTAACAGGCACATTTGTGCATCATTGGTGAAGTTCCGAATTGGTCTAGCCAATCTGGAAAGCAGTTTGGAACTATGTCCCAAACTAAATTGTATATAATCTTTGACCCAGCTATACCATGCATATACCCTAAAAAAAATCAAATAGGAAAAAGACTCACATGTACAAAGGTATTTATGTTTCATTCTGCGTTTTAAGTCCATCTCTCTGGTAGGAAGTAAGTGCTCTGTTTCATCTTCAGTCTCTGGACTTGAAGTTAATCATTGCATTGATTAAAGTTCCAAAGTCTTTTAGGTTCTCTTTATAATGTTGTTATATAAATTATACTCCTTTTTGTGCTCACTTCACTATTATATTTGATTTTATTATACTTGATCCATTTTTCTAGCCTATTAAGATCTTTGTGGATTTCATTTCCACATATTAGCTATCACTCCCAGTTTCTTGTCTTGGGAAAATCTGATAAACATGTCATCTAAAATTTCAACTAAGTCACTGAGAAAAATGTTGAACAAAACAGGGCCAAGGAGAGAACCCTGGAGCGCTAAATTTAGAGACCTCTCCATAAAAGCCATTGACTAATTAGTCAATTATGACTAGCAAAGTCCCATCTTTCCAGTGCTTCTGAATCTACCTAATTTGATTACATAGTCCAAATATGTCTTATCACTCTCAACCAAAAAAGAAAGCATGGTAAATGCTTTGCTAAAATCTATATATATACTGTAACTATAGCATTTTTCTGGTTTACCAGTATAACAAACTTATTAAAAGAAGAAATATGGTTAGTTTGCAATTTTCTTGACAAATGAATTTATACTAGTTCGTGGTGATCACATTTTCTTTTCTAAACGCTCACAAGCCATTCCTTTAATAGTATGTCTTTGGAGTTTGCCAGTAATCAAAGTTAAGTTCATCATCTTAAAGTTTATGGACTCTTCTCTCTTTACCTTTTTGAAAATCAGGATGTGTCCTTTCACCCTATAGTTCTTTATAATTTATTAAGTACTTACTATGTTCCAAGTACTGTGCACTGCAGATAGATACAAAGACAAAAACCAAATAGTTCTTGCTATTGAGGAGCTTACATTTTATTGGAATAGAAAAACTATATCTTGGTAACCTGATCTTGACTCCATCTTCTACAAATTTCTTTAAAAATCTAAGCTGGTTATCAAGTTCCTTAATACAGTCACATTGGTCAATTTAAATAGTTGCTCTATCTTTCTAATAGGAATCATTTGTCTTCAGAATTTCATTGTTGTGAACTTCCCATTCTTCTTGGGTCAACCTCTCCTACTTCCCAATACTCATTCACTCCTCATAGTGGGCCCTACTTACTCTTCAACCCCTTGTAGTCTGGCTTCTGACTCATTATCACTAAAACCAAAATATTTTTTCTGGTCCTTCTGTTTAATTTCTCTATTGTTTTTGATATTGATCATCCACCCTCATACACTCTCCTCCAGTTCCCTGACCATGCATAATTGTGATCTCCTTCTGCCTCTGACCACACATTCCATGTCTCTTTTTCTGATTTCACTTCCTTCTCCAATCCTTTAAACATGGATACCCCTGAAATTCTATCCTTTGTTATGTTCTCTCAACACATTCTTCCTTGATGGCATACTCCAATTCTTTTTTTTTCTTGTAATATATTTTTATTTATTTTGTAAAATATTTCCAAATTATATGTAAAAAATTAACTTTCACTTTAAAAATTTTTAAGTTCCAAATTTTCTCCCTTCATCTTACCATTCCTCCAGTCCTTGAGGAGGCAAACAATGATATTGATTATATATGTGAAGTCATGCAAAACCCATTTTTATATTAGCCATATTGCAAAAGAAAACACAAAAAATAAAGAAAGTAAAAGAAAGTATGCTTCCATCTGCACTCAGAATTCATCAGTTCCTTCTCTGGAGATGGATTACATTTTTTATACTGGACTTTTGGAATTGTCTTGGATCACTGTCTTGATCAGAGTAGCTAAGTCTCTCACAGTTGACCATTACAATGTTCTCCTGGTTCTGCTCACTTCACTTTGTTCATATAAATCTTTCCAGATTTTTCTAAGAGCATCCTGCTCATCATTTCTTATAGCATAATAGTATTCCATCACAATCATATACCACAACTTATTCAGCTATTCCCTGATTGATGGGCATCCCCTCAATTTCCAGTTCTTTGCCACCACAAAAAAATAGCTGCTATACATATTTTTGCACAGATAGGTCCTTTTCCCTTTTCTTTGCTGTCTTTGGAATACAGATGGTATGGCAATAGTATTTCTGGGTCAAAGGGATTATATTGTTTTCTAGCCTTTTGGGTACAGCTTCAAATTGTTTTCAGAAGAGTTGAACTACTTCACATTCCACCAACAGTTCCCTATATATTTGATAAATGAGGTGTTTATCAGAGAAACTTGTGGTAAAAATAATTTTCCCAGTTTGTACTTTTCCTTCTAATTTTGGCTGCATTAGTTTTGTTTGTGCAATAACTTTTACTTTTATGTAATCAAAATTATCCATTCACCACCTGTGAGCCTCTCTACCTTTTGTTTGGTCATAAATTCTTCCTTTATCCCAGAATCTGACAGTCACATTTTTTTCATGCTCCCCTAATCTATTTATGATATCACCCTTTATATTTAATCATTTATCCATTTTGAACTTATCTTGGTATATAGGGTAAGGTACTGGTCTATGTCTATTTTCTTCCAAACTGCTTTCCAATTTTCTAGCAATTTTTGTCAAATAGTGAGTTCTTAACCCAAAAGATTGAATTTTGGGGTTTATCAAAACTAGATTGCTGTGGTCATTTACTACTGTGTATGGTGTACCTAAGTCATCCCACTAATTCACCACTCTATTTCTTAGCTGGTACCAGATTGTTTTCATGATTACTGCTTTGTAATACAGTTTGAAATCTAGTACTGCTAGACTACCTTCCTTTACATTTTTTCCCATTGATTTTCTTGATATTCTTGACCTTTTGTTCTTCCTGAATATCTCCTTATCCTCCTACTTCAGTGGTGATCAAGACAGATTTCTTTTACCAACTGAACCTACGTGTGTGTGTACACACATCTTTTTCCCCTCTTTGATGTATTTCCCTCACAAACACCATTTCCCCTCCACTACAAAAGTTCTTCTTTGCATGCCTCTTTTATCTGAGATAATTTCCCCCATTCTTCCTCTCCCTTTCCCTTTCTCCTAGGGTATTCCTCTTTCTCACCCATCCATTTTTTTTAATATCATCCCAACACAATCCGCTCATCCTGCAGTATGTAGAATACTTCTAACTGCCTTAATAAATGACAAAGTTCTTAAAAGTTATATTTATCATATTCCCATATCGGAATGTAAACAGTTTAACCTTATTGATTCTCTTATGATTTCTCTTTCATGTTTGCCTTTTTTTGTTTCTCTTGAGACTTGTATTTTAAAGTAAAATTTTGTATTCAGCTCTGATCTTTTCATCAGGAAGGCTTGAATGTCCTCTATTTCATTAAATATCCTTTCTTTTCCTTTGAACAATTATACTTAGTTTGCTGGGTAGATTATTCTTAATTATAATCCTAACTCTTTTGCCTTCTAGAATATCATATTGCAAGCCCTCTGCTCCTTTAGCATGGTAGTTGCTAAATTTTGTGTGATTCTGACTGTGATTTCATAATATTTGAATAGTTTCTTTCTGGGTGCTTGAAGTATTTTCCCTCTGACCTGAGAGCTCTGGAATTTGTCTATAATGTACATGGGAGCCTTCATTGTGGGACCACTTTCTGGTGGTAATCTATGAATTCTTTTAGTGTATTTTTTGCCTTCTTGTTCTAGGACATTATGTCAGTTTTCTTTGATAATTTATTAAGATATGATGTCTAACCTTTTTCTTTGATCATGGCTTTCAGGTAGTCTGCCAATTCTTAAATTATTCCTCCTCAATCTATTTTCCAGTTCAGTTGTTTTTCCTGATGAGATATTTCACATTTTCTTTTATTTTTTTCATTCTTTTGACTTTTTTTTATTGTTTCTTGATTTCTTATGAAGTTATTAGTTTCCACTTGCCCAAATGTAATGTTTAAGGAATGATTTTCTTCAGGGAGCTTTTGTACCTCTTTTTCCACTTGGCCAATTCTGTTTTTTAAGGTGTTGTTTTTTTCAGTATTTTTTGTGCCTCTTTTACCAAGCTGTTGTCTTTTCATGATTTTATTCCCTCACTTGCATTTCTTTACCTAATTTTTCACCTACCATTCTTATTTGATTTTGAAAATTTTTTTAGCTATTCCAGGATTTTTTGTTTGGCTTGTGTCAAAATCACATTTTTCTTCGAGGCTTTCCTTGTAGCTGTTTTGACTTCATTGTTTTTCTTGAGTTTGTGTCTTGATCATCCCTGTCACTATAGTAGCTTTTCATGGTAAAGCTCTTATTGTTGTTTGCTGATTTTCCCAACCTATTTCTTGACTTTGAATTTATGTTAAAAGTGGGTTCTGTTTCTGGCATGGGGCTCAGGGTGGGAATGGGGAGAAAAAACTTTAGTCTTTTTCACACTGCTTTTTCAGAGCTAGTTCTGGGGTTTTGGAAGTTTTCATTGCTTCCAAGGTCATGTGATCTGAGGAGAGCTGAGGTCACTGCTCTTTTGCTCTTGGCTCTGCTCTTTACACAGAAAGTGGCCCTGATTTCTTAGAACACAATTGATACTGCTCCTCAGGTCCCCCGCTCCCTTGTGACCAGAAATGATATTGCTCCTTACAGACTCTGCTCCTTGTTGACAGAAGGGGCTCCTCTTTACCCTTGAACTGTGACCCAGAAGTGGGTATTCTGCATCCAGTGATAGCGTAGTGTCCCCTGTAATCTCTTTCTGACCAGTTGCTAGGTTCCCTTACCATCTCTTGTTTGAGAACTCCCAAAGATGCTGCTGCTTCTGTCACCACTTCCTACTCCCACCACTAGTGTTTCATCCACATGGGTCCCTGGCCAGCCTCCACCCCCATGTCACAGACCTCTCTTGCTGACCTCCTAAGTTATCTTAGATTCAAAGAATGTCTCACCCTGACCTTTTGTTGACTATGACACTCCAGAATTCTATTTCAGGCATTATTTTAAAGTTTTTTTGGAAGAAAATGTTGGGAGAGCTCAGCTGAGTGCTCTCTCTACTCCACCATCTTGGCTCCATCCACAAAGACAAGCATCCTCCAATTCTAAGGCTTCAATTAATCACCTGTACCCTGATGATTCCTACATCTGTATCACTACTCTCAAACTCTCTCCTGAGCGCTAGTCCTATAGTGCTACCACCTGTTGAGTACCACTGACTGTTCTGATAGCACCTAAAGCACATCAAAACGTAACTCCACTTTCCCCTACTACATATTTCTTTCCCTAATTGCTCCATTTTTGTGGAAGGTACATTTTCCCAGGTGCATAAATCATCTTTAACTCTTTCATCTCCCCCTTCATTCTTCACATCCAGCCAGTTAGCAAATCCAATCAGTTTTGCCTTAGCAAGTTCTCTCTGAGCTTTCCTTGCCTTTTCTCTATAGTTACAGCCATTCTAGTTCCATTTTTCTCCTCTCCTATCCCATGACCACATTAATCAATAAGTAGTAACTCTAATGAACTGTTATTATCATATTTCTACTAAAGAACTTTCAGTGAATCCCATTTGTGTATGGAATAGAAGATAAACTCCTGAACTTGGCATTCAAGGTTCACCATAATCTGGCTCCTATCTTCCCAGCCCTATCTCATACTTTCCCTTTGTATACTCTGTTTCAGCTCAAACTGAACTACTTCCCTTCCATTCTTGTCCTATCTTCTTCCATCTCTGACTGCCATTTCCCATGCCTAGAATAAACTCCCCTACTCCCATCTCTTGTCTATAAAAACTGTCTTCCTTCAAGAGCCTAATCAGGTGCCACCTTCTCTATGATGCCTTTCTGAACTCCTCCAGATGAAAAATGAGCCCTCTCTTCTCAAATTTTCCATTGCATTTAATCTAGACTTCTTTGGATTTATCATATTCTGCCTTCTATCATAGCTTTTTGTTTACCTATTATTTTTCCCCCTTTCAGATTACAAGCACATTGAAGCAAGATCTGTGTCATATCTGTCTTTGTAGCTTATGTGCACAACACAGTGCTTTGTACATATAGTGGGAATTGAATAAAGATTTTTTTTTAATAAGTGAACCAAGTTGACATTGAAAACTAAATTACCTGTGACAAATTTTCACCAGTACATAACATTCTTACTACTAAATGACTTTTCTTCTCCTAATCTATAAACATATATATGTATACATATATTATATAGACATACATATGTAAATATAAACCATGAGTATATGTCACCTCTTCTTCTACTCCTACTCCTGTATCCTGTAGCAAAACAGCTAGGTGGCATGGTGGACAGAGCACTGAACCTGTAGTCAGAAAGATTTGAATTTGCATCGTTCCTCAAATACTAGCTGTGTGACCCTGGACAAGTCACTTAACCTCTATCAGACTCAGATTATTCATTTTACAATGGAGATGACATCACCTATATCACAGGTTTGATGTAAGGACCGAATGAGATAATTTATGTAAAGTGATTTTGAAATCTTAAAATACTATATAAATGTTAGTTATTATTATCCTGCTTGTTCCAGCCACTACTATCTCTTTCTTTTTAACCCCTAAAATGCCTGGAGTTGCTAAACTGAGGCTTGATAGGAACATTAGCCTAATCTGTTGAAAGATTTGGGTTTAAAAACTTTAATCTACCTGTTGATGGCTGGCCATCTGGAAGTAATGAATAGCCCTGCCCAGAAGTCCTCAATACTGCATCAGTTTCCTGGTCTCACCCCAAGATTTTAGTTGAGGTTTAGATTCAAACTTCTATAGAATCTCTAGGACCAAGGACAGTCCTGGGGCTCCCCCAAAATTTTCAATTAACTCCAGATCTTTCTACTTCTGTTGTTTAGATTAAAATGAAGAGCCTCCAGGAATCCTTAACCAATGAAACAAAACAAGGAAAAGTCAGGCACCTCCTGGGGTCTAATGGGCTTTTCTGGTCAATACCTCTGAACTAACTTACTTTCTAAATTAGATCAGAAGTCTTAATAAAAAAAAGGATGGAAGTCATGGCAACTCTACCTTAACAAATGCTAAATACCATTCCAAGTTACAGCAAGAGGCCACAGCAAATCTTTAAAAAGTAAATTGCACGAATCAAAGCATAAATGGAAAGGTGAAAAAAAGCCCCACTCTCCTAAAATATATTTTTTTCAGTAACACAGTTAAGAGTTAGAAAAGTATTCCAATCCATGTAAGCCGATTATGCTCCAATTTGGAATAATAACACAGCATTAAAAAAATCCACCCTTCATTCAATAGGGGAAGACTTATTATATTGATGAAAAACAATATTTCACAGAGCATAGACATTTAACCAACATTAGGTATACTATTTATTCCCAGAGCTGGGTGAAGTGATTCATCTTGCAAGTTGCCAAGGGAACATCTTCTATTTATTTCAAGTGTTATCCTCAGAACAGAAATGCTAGTATAGAAGAGATAACTGCAGGGCTGAGGAAAATTAGGTAGGAGTGTGTCTGTGCATGTGGGCTTATATATCTTTGAGCAGAGATTAAGGAAAAGTGATACCTTGTCAACTCAAGGGCCAAAGACAGATACATAAAATCAAATTTTTACTTATATCAAGCTCCTGAAGCACAATTATCATCAAATAGAATGTATCCCCCCATCTCTGCATGATGAAATCACTTCCATTCCTCAAGACCCAGCTCAAATGTCACCTCCTCCACAAAGTTATCTCTTTCCCTCTACTCACCTAACCTAATCAGAAGCAGTACTTTCCTCCACAGACCTCTCATAATATGTGACTGGTACACTTGCATCATCTTCTATTCTCTATCTCAGTATGCACACTTTATTTTACAAGAAGATTGTAAGCTCCTTGAGGGCAGAGACTGTGCCATTCATCTTTTTATTCCCTAAAGTATCTGGATTGGTAGGGGGCAGGGGGAAAGCGAGGGATGGAAAGGAATAATCATTTATATAGTCCCTATTATGTGTCAGACACTGTACTAAGCACTTTTTACAAATATTATCTCATTTAATCCTCACAACAACATTGCTAGATAGGTGCTATTTTTATCTCCATTTTACAGTTGAGGAAACTGATGCAAACAGAGGTTAAGCAATTTGCCCAGGGTCACACAGCTCATAAGAGTCTCCAAGCCCAGTGCTCTATCCACTGTGCCACCAGTGCCTTTAATGTAGTACCTTATATAATACCATCAAAGTACACCTTGCACATAGGAGACCTTTTGTAAACATATGTTGAAGGCCAAGCAATCTTTCTCTTCTCCTGCAAAGAATTCAGTTCTCTATCTAGCTTCTTTAAAGAATCCTTCCAACTGCAGCTTTCACTCTGGTACTTACTTTGTTATTTCTTGTAGAGTTTCATTCCATAAGATGTAGGTTCAGATGAGCCTTCACAATGAACATAGAGACAAGAATCTCTGGGACAAGACTCAGACAAGGCCTGCCTTTTATTAATAGCAGGATCTCCTAGGTCCAGAACTAAAAAACAAAACAAACAAAAAACACCTCTCATCAGTTGTTAGAACAAGGAATAGGAGTATAAATGGGAAGGAAAAGTAGTCCCATATGATGCTGGAATTTGAAGTGTAAAAGCTCCTGGGCCAAAAAATATTCTTCCTAGCCTGCCTGGATATTCATCCATCCCCCCACCCCCATGCCCGTCTATACCATCCAACATGTCCAAAACAGAATTCACTATCTTTCCTCTCACTTCCCCTCACTTTGTTTAGTACTGTCAACAGCATCTCCTAATCATCCAGGTTCACAACCTCAGTGGCATCCTCAACTCCTCACTAGCACTCACTCCACATTGTCAAATCTTGTCATCACAACCTTCACAACATCTCCCACACATGTCCTCATCTCTCCACTCTCAACACCACAACTCAGTGAGTTCCAGCATATTCCTATAAACTCCAAAATCAAACAAAAACTCCTAAGTAGCAATTACAATTCAGTGCAGTTGCTCATAATAAGTAATTACAGCTTTTCATAACCTAGTCTCTTCTAACATCTTCAGTTTTATTATCCATTTCCCTCCATACCCTCTACCTATACCTGAAATGTTCTGCCTTCTCACATACATCTCTCACTTTCCATGACTTCTTTCAAAACTCAGCTCAAATCGTACCTTGCACAGAAGACGTTTCCTAGTCCCCCTCAGTTATGAATGGCTTCTTCTCTAACATTGTCTTTCTTCTGTCTCTCTCTATTTACATGTTGTCTCTACCGTTACAGCATAAGTTCCCTGAAGGTCTAGATTTCTTTTGTCCATCTTTGGATGGACTTAGCACTTAGCACAGTGCCTGACATGCAGCAGGCACTTTCTAAATGGGGAATGACTCATTAGCAGGATTGTTATGAGAGACGTGCTTTGTAAACTTCAAAAGTGCTATAACAACAGCAACTAATTTTTCCCCTTGCTGTATAATTACCTTTCTAGTCACCTTCTTTTAAAATGCAAGTACTCTTAGGAATGGTCATACTTCATTAAGTTATTAGCAATAGCACCATAGGGATAATTAATTTATTGAATGATTGCTTAGGAATAGAATTACCGAATCTTAGATGGAAGGGATTTTGAGAGTCATTCACTATAACACCTCCATTTTTTTGGTCAGGAATTTGAAGTACTGGGAGGCAGTGGTTTGCCTGAGGTCCCAGATTGTCAGAGGCACATCAAGGATTCCTGCATCTCCTTCCCCAGCAATGAGCTAGACATCATCAAGACATTAAGGAAATCAATTGAGATATTCTTGTTGAAGTGAAGAGAAGGTATAATTTTAGAGCTTGAGTCAGTGATAGGGATGATCATGGATACTGAAAGGCTTAGAACAAAGGCAGTGAGCACCCAGAATGGAGGACACCAGTAAAGAGGAAAGTGAAAGAAGGTGGGGGAAGGGAGAGAAGAATTTCACCTACATCACTATTTTACCCATGGTTTGCTCTAGTTAGGGCTATTTTTACACTTAAAAATATCAAACTTATATGGTCTTTGTGTCCCCATAGAATTTTGTTTGTTTGTTTGTTTTGGCCAGGGGCAAATCTGAGGGAAATGAGAATGGTAAGAAAGATAACAGGCTCTTAACAACACTGACAGATTCCCTCTCCTTCATCATCCTTTGCATCCTATAAGATAGATAGTCCTGCTCTGCCCTCAAAAGCAAATTTTTTTTTTTTTTAGGATTTGTATTGCGAGGTAGGTGCTATTATTATCTCCATTTTGCAGAGGAGGAAATGGAGGCAGGCTGAAGTTAACTGAAAAAGCAAAATTTTTTAAGAAAATTACCTGAAGTTCCTGCTAGAGAAAGTAGTCTTTTTTGACCAAAGGAATCTTTCAATTCATTTTCTTAGATCACTCCAGGGAGTCTATCCCACCCAAGAAAGATGATCTTTTTTTGAAAGCAGACATTCATATCCAGGTTATCTGCACAACTGTTTCATTAAATGTGTGTGAGCAGGAGGGCAGGAAGAAGTAGAAATCTTCACTTATGCTGCTGGTAGATGGCCCTGCTCTTATTTCCACCTATAGACCAGAATGGAGCAGAGTAGTTTCTCCAAGACTGGCGAGCAGGGTTTTGTTTTTTGTTTGCTTGTGTTATGTGGAGTCATTTTCCCCACTGGCGCTCTTTCATTTAGCAAGCCTGATAGAGTCACAAGAATTGATAGTCCTCAAACTTTGGATCCTCAAATATCCTGAACATCTAATACCTCCCATTTCACAAGGTCACAGAATTTCAGAGCATTAAGGGACTTAAGGAACCTGCCTTACTCCTCCTTCCCTGCCCTATATAACAAAGAAGTACTGATAAGCAAAACAAATCAGCATATCAGCCATATTTAGTACTATATACCTCATTCAAAACTTTTCTGTGACTGGGAAGTAGACATACTTCACTGTCACCCCCCTGAAATCATTCATGATTGGTCACTTTATTGCTCAGAGCTCTTATGTCTTCCAAATTTATTTTCATTTATATTACTATAGTTACTGTGTAAATTAGACTGTCAGAATCACAAAATTTTTAGATTTGTGTGGGATCTCTATGGTAATCTAGCCTAACCTCCCACCTAAAAAGGATCCGCACTATAGCATACCATCAAGCCCTCTAGTTGAAGCCCTCCATTGAGAGGGTAAGCCACCAACCCTAAGCATAGCTCAGTCTACTTTTTGGAGAATTTTAATTGTTATAATGTTTTTCTTGACATCAAATCTTAATTTCCATTTTTGTAACTTCTACTCATTGTGCCTGCCCTCTGAGGCCAGGTAGAAAAATACGAATCTCCCTTCCACATAACAGCCCATTCAGATATCTTGGTTGGTTGTCATCCTTCTTTCTTGAAGGGGACCAAAAAGACATAACTACATTGGAACCAAGGTACAACATGACTATAGCTGATCAGAACAATAGGAGCTCGGAAGGCTCTACCACAGAATGGGTACAAACAGTCCATATGAACATTTGGAGCCGAGATGTCTCTAAATTTGCATATCTCAATTGCTACTGCAATTCTGCCGTGCTCGTAGATAACAGCACCTTCTTTGATACAAGTACACCATGCTGGGCCAGTGTTCCCATATCTCACAGTCAATTCCAAAATTCCTCAAAGAGACTTAAGAGTGTCCTTGTATCACTTCTTCTGATCACTGTGTGAGTTGCATGCCTTGTGTGACTTCTCTGTAAAATAGTCTTTTAGGGAAACATATATTTGACATTTGAACAATGTGGCTAACCCATCAGAGTTTTGCTCTCTGTAGTAGAATTTGAATGCTTGGCAGTTTAGCTCAAGAAAGGACTTCAGTGTCTAGTACCCTATCTTCCCATGTGATATTCAAAATCTTCTTAAGACAATTCAAATGGAAGTGATTTGGTTCCCCAGCATGGTGCTGGTAGACTGTCCAGATTTCACAGGCATACAACAATGAGGTCAGCACAATAGCTCTGTAGACCTTCACTATGGTAGGCAGCCTAATTCCTCTTCTCTCCCACACTTTCCTTTGGAGCTTCCCAAACACTGAGCTAGCTCTGGCAATGTATGTGATAACCTCATCATCTGTGAGTACATCCCTAGAAAGTACACTGACAAGGTAAAAGAACTTATTCACAGTATTCAAAATTTCTCCATTTGCTGTAATGGATGGTTCCACATATGGATGGTGCAGTGTTGACTGGTGGAGAACCCGTGTTTTCTTGGTGTAAATTGTTAGGCCAAAATTAGCACAAGTGGCAGAGAATCAATCCATACTTTGTTGAATCTCAGCAGAAGCTGCATTGGGTGCCAAATTTTCTGCTAACAAAAAATCACATACCAACTCTTACTCTACTTTAGTCTTGGTTTGTGGCTTTTTCAAGTTAAATAGTTTACTCTCAGTGAGGTAGCTGATCCTGATGCTGTTTCCACCCTTGTTGAAGGCTTCTGACAACATTGCTGAAGACATCATACTAAAAAGAATGGGAGCAAGCACACAGCCTTCTTTCACTCCAGTGGTGACTAGGAGAGCGCAAGAGCATCATCCATCATCCAGAGCTCAGGCAAGCGTGCCATCATGAAATTGATGTACAACACTGATGAACTTCTCCAGGCAACCAAATTTTGATCTAATTTTCCAAAAATCCTTACTACTGACAGTATCAAAGGCCTTGGTCAGATCAACCAACATTGTATACAGACCTCTCTTCTGTTCTTGACATTTCTCCTGGAGTTGCTGGGCAGCAAATACCATATTGACTGTTCCTCGGCCCTTTCTGAAGCCACATTGTCTCTCAGGTAGATGACCATCTTCCAGGTGAAGGATCAGCTTATTAAGGAGGACTCTAGCAAGAATCTTAATACCTCTATAATGTCTCCCTAAGACCTTTCTTATCCCTAGCTCCTTCAGCTACTTCTCATAAGACATGGACTCACAGCCCTTTGCTATCCTGGTTACCTCCTCTGGATACAACAGTTTGTCAATATCCTTCTTAAATTGCAGTGCACAGAACTGAATATAAATTTTTCATATGAGTTATAATGAGGGCAGAGTACCATGGGACTATCATCTCCATATTACTGGAAGCTATGCTGCCTCTTAATGAAGCCCAAGATGAAATTGTCTTTTTAGTTGCTACATTACACTGCTGACTCTTATTAGCTGGCAGTCCACTAAAACCCCTAGATTTCTTTGCAGGTATCTAGGTAAAATAGTGTCTAGAGCACTGGACTATAAATAGGAAGACCCAAGTTCAAATCCTGCCTCAGATACTAGCTGTGTGACTCTGGACAGATCATTTAATTTCTCTCAGCTTCAATTTCCTCATCTATAAAATAGAGATAATAATAGCACATGCCTTGAAGGATTGTTGTGAAGGTTAAATGAAACAACATAAATGAAACACATTGCAAAGTTTAAAGTGCTTTATTTCAGAAAACCATGCATGCCTCCCATCCTGTTAACTTTTTCAACTTTGTGTCATCTGCAAATTTGGTGAACTTGCCATCTATGCCTCTATCCAAGTTATTGATAAAATGTTAAATGGCACAGGGCTAAGCATAGATCCTTGGGGCACTCTGCTAGAGACCACCCTGAACCATTAATGATTACAATGTGAGTTTAGTCATCAATCAGTTTCAAATCCAACCAACTGTGTTACCCTAGAGGATCCTAGAGGATATCCTAGGGTCCACATCTCTATCTTTTCCAAGAGAATGGAAAGAGATATTTTATGAAATCCTTTGCCAAAATCTAAGTGAATCATATCTACAACATTCTCCTGGTCTACTTTGTGAAAAGAAAGGAATAAGGTTAGTCTGGCATTCTTGTGTTTGGTGAAATCACGTTAGCTCTTTATAATTACTACTTCTTTTTCCGGATGTTCATTAGTCATCTCTTTAAAAATACATTCTAGAATTTTCCTGGGAACTAATGTCAAGCTCACTGGCCTATAGTTTGCTGACCCTATTCTCTTCCCCTGCCCTTCCCCCTTACAACAAACAAACAAACAAACAAACCCTGGGAGAAATGGGAAGGAGCATGTGACAGAAAAGTTGAACCTGCCACCACCACCACCACCACTACCACTACTGGCAGCTATGTGGTGATAAAGGGATGGATTTGGAGTCAGGAAGACCTGAGTTCAAATATAGCTTCAGACACTTACTAGCTATGGGACCCTGGACATTTAACCTCTATCTGTCTAAGTTTTCTCATCTGTAAGATGAAGATAATAATAGAACCTATTTCCCAAGTATGTTGTGAGAGTAAATAGAGATAATATTTGCAAAGAACTTTGCAAACCTCAAAATTCTATATAAGCGCTATTATTATATTATTTTATTTTATTATATTACATAATAAGTACAATTGTTATATTATTCTTATCTCCTCTCTGACCCTAATGGTGACAGCCCAGGACCCTGAACCCAAGAGCATTGAGAATAACAATGTCCCCAAAGCTGCCTGACCTGATTTTAGTGCAGCCCCCAAACCATCATTGAGGGGAGAAATCATTGTGGAGAAGGGCCAACATCAATAATTGGTGACTGACTGCCACCAGCAGGTAGATAGGTACAAGAGCCCTGGTAGTGGCAGGACCCATGAGACCACCAGTCCTGATTCCAGCCCATTATCTGAGGAGGAATCTCTTGTGGAGAAGGTGCTAGCCATCTTCACCAAATGCCAACCAAGTGCTACTCCCAGGGTAGACAAGCCAGCCTAGCTGAAGCCATAAAGCATCCTGAGAGAGGCAGAAGACAATATGTGCCAGAAACATCAAACCACCATCACCTTGTCTACCATCTCCCTTCAGATGTGGACGGAAACAATCTAAGACTTTGAACCTGAGTGTTGGGAATAGTCATGTTTCCACCACAGTGCTCTCAGTCACGGGTCATCATCCTATGGAGATGGAGCCTGGCAACTGTTCCTACATGTGTTATAGCTACAACTACTTAACACCCTGAAAAGAACGTTCTTGCTCCGCAGAGACCTTGGCACTATCAAATGGTTCAACATCAAAAACTGATATGATTTTATTAGTGGAAATGAAATTAAGGTTGAGGCATTACCATATGCTTTGACACTGTACCCTAAGGACCACTGAACCTCTCTGGGCTAGGACCAAGGGACAGTTGAAACCATCCACATCTGTTGTCTGTGCCAGCATAAAGTGAGCTCCTTGGAAACAGGAAATGTCTTCCTTTTCTATTTGTATCCCCTCACTTAGCACAGTGGTTTGCACATAAGTGCTTAATAAATATTTTATTCATCATTCATTCATTCAATTAACAAGCATTTATTAAGAATCTACTATGTACAAGGCACTGAGAATACAAAGAATAAAACAATTCTAATGGGGAAGACAACAAGTGTGTGTGTGTGTGTGTGTGTGTGTGTGTGTAGATGGATGGATGGATGGATGGATGGATGGATGGATGGATGGATGGAACAAATATAAAGTTATTTTTAAAAAAGGAGTTTGAGAGGGAGGACACTAGCAGCTGTGGGAATCATGAAAGGCTTCATGTGGAAGATGGTATTTGAGCCTCCCCTGAAATGAAGAGAGGGACTTTATGAAGCAAGAGGTAAGGAAAATGGATTCATTCCAGCACTTTGGTACATCCAGAACATAGGCACTTCATTGCTTCTGTATTTTAATCTATGGTCCAGAAATCTAAATCATTCTCAGATTCTGTGTTTTTAAGCATCTATTCCCTTCTCAAATCTGCCATTCTCTTCCACATTTTCTAACTTCAGTATGCAACAAGTGATGACAAAATACTTAAATGGTAAGGCAATAGTGTCAAATTCAAATAGAAATAGGTGACATACTGACTTAGAAAATCACAAATTAACATCATCTATGTTGAATTTTTATTTTGTCAAACATTTACCAATTACATTTTAATCTGGTTTGAGTTGGTAAAGAAGTCTTTCCTAACTTCTTTAAATGTTATTGAGTCCCTTCCTTCTGTGTATTCCCCATTCTGTCTGTATATAGCTTGTTTGTACATAGTTGTTTTCATATTGTATCTCCAACTAGACAGTGAGATCCTTAAGGGCAGAGACTTTCTTTTTATCCCCAGAGCTTAACACAATGCCTAGCACATTAGGTGCTGAACAAATATTTGTTGACTGATTGTCTGACTATGTACCTCAGTTTTTTGCCCAAGATTTCATAATCTCTAACACTTCTCTCTATCCAGTGGTATCATTTGTTCCCATGTGAATCACCCAGAATAAATACTGCTTGTCATGTGTCACAAGTCTCAATAGTCTTTGACATATCTGTCATATCCCTGATGCATGCCCCAGGGTGATGGCCACCATTTTTTAAAATCATATCACATTGACAAATAACCTCCCAAGCCACCCTCAACTGGGAATCACCTGCCACCATTATTCAACTTTTCATGCTCTGATCATTTCTGGACAATTTCCTTCCTGGTTGCACTTTTGGTTCCATATTATCATTTCTTGGTGCCAAAAAAAACTGCTTTCTTCTCAAAGGGTCCAAATTTCCTGCTTATAGGAAAAGCCTAGTAATTATATTACCCAAAGTGTTCTTCACTTCACTCCTATAGTCCACCTCTTTGTCAATAAGAAGAAAACGTGCTTGCCCTCTGAAGTCATCATTGGTCACTGAATTGATCATAGTTCTTATTTCTTTCAAAATTATTTTCCTTTATATTATTGACATCACTGTGTTCATTACACAGAATTTTAGAGTTGAATTAGACCTTTATGGTTCTCTTGTCCAACCCAAACCCCTGAAAAATCTCCAGTATCACATCCCTTTTTTTTTTAAATTAAAAGCTTACCATTAAACATCAATTCAATCAACCAAACCTGCTCACTTGTTCTTCCCTGCTGTGGGTTGTATTTTTCCACCCTTCAAGCTTCTGCCATATGGATAGGTTCTCTACCTTGTCTTTAGATTTTTTTTTTATTTTGTGCTCTCTGGAGCACTTATTTCCATTCTTTGAATCAATACTTATTCTCTATGTTAACCCAGAGAGCTGAGAGTCTTTTCTTCTACCTTATACCTCTTCCTGTTGAAAGGAAACCACTCACCTTTTATGCATGTGTGCTTGGACCAGGCACAAGCACAAACACAAACACCGTACATGTTGAAGGTTCTGCAAAACTCCTATTGCCTTTAATAGTTACTGGACACAAATCCTTTGACATTCCTGTTCACAATTTTTCCAGGCAACTCTAATAGCAAACAAAATGTTAACAGGGCTAAGGTATTGGCTCCTGCCAGGAGCAAAGTTAAAAAAAAAAAGATAGAATTATTTTTAAACAAGAAGTCAATGAGTTTATGATGTTTTATTCTAATATTTAATATAATGGTTTTTATTTAATATTGTTTCATATCAAAAACTAAAGTACAAACAATGCAGGTTTTTTGTTTGTTTTAGTTTAGACTTCTGATGTCATCTAGTTTGAAAATTCTATGTGGAAATTCCCTTTACTATCTGTAGTTATTCTCATAAAGAGTTGGCTGCAGACATTAAAAGGAGAAATGACTTGCCCATGGTAACACAACTCTATCATGGATCAGTCATAATTTGAATTCAGGTCTTCCTGACTCCAAGGTGACCTTCTATCCACTGCACCATGCTTCTTCTCCTCATAAACAACATATTATGAAAACAAATATGATTGACTCACCATGATATGGAAAGCTCTTTTGAATCATTCTTGGTGTATCATAGCTTGCTTCACAAGAACAATGTTCTAGAATTTGTCAGGCATGCTTGGTTGCAAGCCTCTGGGAGCTTCTGTGATTCAAAGAAAATTGTCTTTGTTGAAGTAACTTTTTGTAGAAACAAAAACAACAAAACCCAGGAGGGGCAGGGAAGTGGCTTTATTTAGAAATGGAGAAATTCTATTTCTTCCTTTCTCCACTTCCAGCCTTCCTGTTCTATCCCCTATCCTATACTGTTGAGCATTTCCCAGAAAAAGGAAGCAGGACTTAGGCCTCGTGAACAGCAGAATGAGAGAACATTCAACAACTCTCTCTCTCTCTCTCTCTCGGCTCCACTGAGATTTCTATTTTACATGAACTTTAAATCCACATGGCAGATTTCTGTCTGCCAATCACAAAAAACTTAATGATATGCTGTAGCATCTTCATGTATTTTGAGGAGTGGGTACAGCCCAGAATAGACATTTTTACTATATTTAGGGTTTTGTTTTGGTTGAGGAAGTAGAGAAGGGTGAAGTGGTGGGGAGGTAGGGAACTGAGAACTCATAGATTTTGAATGAAACAATGCAACACCTACAAATCCTCAGTGTGAATATAAATGACATAATACATTGGGTTCAATTCAATGCAATTCAGTATTTATTTATAAAATGACCACTGGTTACAATAACTGTCAAAGGGCATAGGAAGTGATAATGATATGTCTACTTTAGGAAAAAGATGATTTGATTTTATAGATGGAATACACTGCTATAAGCATGTCCCATAGGAGAAGTTTGATTAAATGAATAGATAGTGTTCTCTCTCTCTTTCTCTCTCTCTCTCTCTCTCTCTCTCTCTCTCACACACACACACACACACACACACACATGCACACACACAGGTTTTTTTCAGTTTGGGACTTCCAAGAAGTTGCTGTAATTTGAAATAGTATAAAAGAGCATTTGCTCATTTATTCCTTGACTTCACATATTTTTCAGATCCTCTGCAAATCACCATCCAGATAAGTTGTCATGTACAAAGTATTTTATACTTGTCCATCAGTCAATTCAAGTCCTTAAAATGTAGTTATTATGAAAAAGAGAAAGATCCTATCAGTATTCACTAAACTGTCCTGGCTACAGGAAACGACATCTGGAAATTCTGAATTTTCCAAAGAAGAAAAAAATCTTATTTTTTTAAAGAAACTTTGCCAACATTTTTTTTTTAATTTTCCAAGGGAGAATCATAACTACTGGCATGTGTTGGTAGTCTTTTCAGTCTACTATCATAAGAACAAAGCAGGCACCAATTTCTCACTAATCTTCAAAGGATATTCAGGAATTTCTTGTTTATATTTTTCCTATGTTGCTTATAAAAATTAACAGAATTTTGGTACTTTCCACTATAAAGAGTCATCTTAACAACCCATTCAGATTGACTGTTCTATGATCTTCAAATGGTCCATTTGGTTAGCTGTAAAGATAAAATCTTCAGGTATGAAATGGGCCTCACATTCAAAGGAGAGTTCAGCTTCTAAAGGTATGCAATTTATGCCTCAAACTAGGTTGATCTTTGCTAAGTAGAAGACCACCTGAGTGATATGATTTTAGCTAAGGAAATGGTCCCTTGCTCCTCTCTCCCACTTCGTTATTTGTCTGTGTAGCTTAGATGCCCCTACATTATGGGCTTCCTGAAGTCTACTCAAATTCATGGCATCCTTTGATCCAGTTTCTTTTTTTTTCTCAAAACCACCACTCACAAGTCTCCACTAAAGTTCCTTTGGCCAGACCAACCAAACAGAGGACAGCTCAAAGCAAAGGCATTTATTTATATGAAATAAAGAAATCAAGTTAGACAACAAAGGGCCATGAAGCACAAGAATTCCCAGCAGCCATTCCCATGGTAGCTGCCACTTCACCACAGTTGTTTGGTGGGGGAAGGATGTGGGAAATGAGGAATGTTCTCAGCTTCTGTCTCTCCAGCCATAGCAGAAGCAGTTTACAATGTCACTCAGTAGTGTGAGTGTCTGTAGCAGCATCTTTAGGCATACATGGTTTCTCTTTTGGCCAGCAACCCTGAGGGTCTTCCCCTCCCATTTTTGTTGTGGTTGTTGTTGTTTTTTTTGGGGGGGGGATTAAAGGGGCCATCCCTTGACTCACCTTCTTAAAGAGGCCCATTCACTGAATGGGCATTACCTCACTCAAAGCAAGTACCTGAAAAGACCTTAGTTTAAAAGAGCCAGGGTCTCCCATTGCATCCTGGGCCATCTCCAATCGTCCTGATGAACATATGGCCACTGGAACCACTCTAGAGGAGAAATTGAGGCTGGTGATCTTGCACAGCCCTCCCTCACTCAAATCAAAGTCAATTGCAAGTCATGTCATCATCTCCCTAATGTCATGGTCCTCTCCAAGAACGAAGGACAAACATAACACAAGGCAGTTAACTCACAAGGGGGGCTTCTAGTCTGGATCCTGCATCATTCTGCCTAATCTTCTAGTTCTTCTTCACTTCCAGCTGGACAGGGGTAAAGAAAGCTGCCATCACAAGCTTAATGCCCTAATTTGTTTTCTTCTAGGCTGGCTATGAGTCTTTTGGGACATTCTGACCTGCCTGCCATTTGGAACAGCGTCCAGCTTGTTCTGGCTTCATTTGGCACTGCTGAGTTCACGAGAGTTGGAGTTCCCGGCTTTTAGACTAGGGCAGGGTTGGCATCTCTCACTGTGGCCACCGTATACTTTCTCTATACTTTCTCTATATTCTATCTCTACACTTTCCCCTCTGACTTTAGCTCACTCTCCAGTTTCTTCTTTTTCTTCTGACTGCCCCCCAGTAACTTTCAAAACCATTAGATTCAGACATCCCCTGCTGATCCCCTTGCACACTGCCTTCTGACTTATGAGGTATTCAGGGCTTTCTCTCAATGAAAGCACATCCTTGTCCCAAAACCTTGTGGGGTGTGTTGTTTAGAGAAAATATGGAGTCTGTGGTTTACCTTGACATGGTCCTTACATTCAGAATTGCTTTTCACAGGGAACAAAGCCTACAGTTAGTTGTTGTTGAGTCATGTCTGAGTCTTTGTGACTCCATTTTGCAGTTTTCTTGGCAAAGATACTGAAGTGGTTTACCACTTCCTTCTCCAGCTCATTGTTTGGCAGATAAGGAAACTGAGGCCAACAGGGTGAAGTGATTTGCCCCAGGGTCACAGAGCTAGTGAGTGTCTGAAGACCGGATTTGAACTCAGCATGATGAATCTTCCTACTCCAGGCCCAGCATTCTATCCACTGCACCACCTAGCTGCCCTCTGCTTGTAAATATCTGGCTTAAACAGCAAATACATGTTCAGGAGATAACAAATCAGTTTATTTATATTCGTAATAAAGTGTAAGTGACTATTATCAGTTCTTTTTCTGGTAGCAGGTTTTGATCATGGGGAGGTAAAGCATGGCATGGGGTTTGGACACAGAGGATCCAAATTCAAATCAGTTTTTCAGCTTGTTCAACTGTGCAATTACTTCATTGGGTGTTTGACACCTGGGGGGGTGGTTTGAGGTTCAAATCAGGAGCTAGGAAACTATGGCCCTCTGGCTAAATCCACCCTGATGCCAGCTTTTATATAAACTACAATCTAAGAATTAGTTTTTACATTTTAAAAATATTTTTAAAGCGTATTTTAAAATGTAAATGCTATTCTCAGCTTGTGGGCCATACAAAAGCCTCAAAGACCGAGCCTTAAACCCAATTCACCCTGGATCTCATTGATTTGACAACAGCTCCCTGCCCAAGCACCGCTTAATGGATATTTTGTGGACCTTCCTAGATCATTATGAATGTAAATAGTAACTGTTTCTCTTTGCCCAGCAACCCAGAGGATCGACCCCTCCCAGTCTGATTTTTTTTTTTAATTAAAGGGGCCATTCCTTGACTAACTTCTTAAAGAGGCCTATTCACTTAATGGGTACTACCTCACTCAAAATGAGAATCTGAAAAGACCTTAGCTTAAAAGGGGCATGGTCTCCCATTGTATCCTAGGCCATCTCCAGTAATACTGATGAATATCTGGCCACTGGACCCAGATTGCTCTGCAGGAGAAAGTGACGCTGGAGACCTTGCACAGCCCTCCTTCACTCAAATCAAAGTCAATTGCAAGTCATGTCATCATCTTCTGACATCATGGTCCTCTTCGAAAATACAACTTGCATCCACCTGGACTGGACTTGCACGCAACTTCCAGACAAAGTGATTGCTAAGATTCCATCCAGATCAAGATCATTTTGACCTTATGACAGAACAAAAAGGTATTTAGTGCCTGAAAAAAAGGAAGGATCTACAGAGGCAAGGCAAAGACAGGAAGTTTGATTAGGGCAGACCCTGTCACCAGTGTATAGTTTTAGACAATTGCCTGGTCAGACTATATATGTGACCAAGGGTAACAGTGTCCCAGGCAATTCTCTAAAACTGTACATTGAAGAGAAGATACAAATGTGCATTGGGAGAAATTCCACACTGAAAGTTCCCTGTACCAGCTTCAGTAAAACAAAAGCAAAAACAAACAAACAAACAAACAAAACCCACACTGAATTCTCAATTCTAGAAAAAAGCTGAGTTATTTGGTCAACATAAGGCAAAAAAAGGGGGGTTTGGGGTTTTTTTGTTTTGTTTTGTTTTGTTTTGTTTTTTCACTTTCCAACCAACAGTTTTAGCATTCTGGAGAGAGAAGTCTCTTTTCTTTATATTTATTGTTGTTAAGGTTTGTTTTTTTTCAGTCATGTCTAATTCTTCACATTTAGGGGTTTTGGGGGCAACAATACTAGAATGGTTTGCCATTTCCTCCTCATTTTATAGATAAGGAGACCGAAGCAAGCAGGGTTAAGTGACTTGCCCAGGGTCACACAGCTAATAAATGTCTTAGGCCAGATTTGAACTCAGGAAGATGAGTCTTCCTGACTCCAGGCCCGGCACTATCCACTGCACCCCTAGCTGCCTTTACATAAGTAAAGAATAACCAATCTATTACCAAAAATGGTAGTATTTTCAATCCATATTTTCAAAGCTCCAACCCTCAAATGGCACCACAGCATTCATCAGTAGGGCCCTTTGTCACTCTGACATGGGAAAGGGAGCTTATTTGTGTTCTCTCAGCAATGGCAGCCTGGTATTATGCAAAGCAATCCATCAGTTAGCTGCTTTATTTCACAAAAGCAAGAGAGCTACACTCAGCTGATTTGTTGGAGTCCTCCCACATTTGCAGTTGGTAAATTCTTGTTAGCAATTTTAGGAACATTCTGCCTCTGTAAAGGGTTGCAAGAAGCAAAACCACATCTACATACACAAATTCTTTTTTTTTTTTAATGAGATCTTTCTTTAGTAGGAGGAGGACAAATAAATAAAATAAATTCCAAAAATTATTGTTTAAAAACAACTTTTTTTCTTTCCCCTCAGAAAGGAAAGAATTTACTAGAAGGGGAAAATTTACCAGGATTGATTGTCATAGCAATCTGATTTGTGTCATGCCAATTTACATTGGATTGTATGAGGCTAATACATTATTCATTTTAGAGAAACATTGCCAATAACAATCCCTCCATTGTGTGATTCTCTTAGTGAATAAAAAATTATTCTAGTTTTGTTCATGGCAAAATTGCCTAGAATTACAGCTTTAAAGGGGCCTTACTTTTGTACAGTCCTTTTCCTCTAAGAAACCGAGAGCCAGTTTTGTTAAAGCTCCATGTTTGTCTTATGAATTAGTTGGTTTGGCACATTTCCTTCTGTCCAAGAGAATGTAAGCTTCTTGAAGGCCAGAACTGCTTCATTTTTGTTTTTATATCCACAAGGCATGTTATCTGCTGCATAGCAAGCTGGGGACAGGGACATGATGAAGGCTGCCAGCTCCCCTCATGTCAGCTTCTCCCCAGAATCCTTTCCTTCAACAATATGAAATACTGATCATCCATCGTCTCCCAGGGGAAGCCAGAAGCGCATGAAGCACCTGGAGGAGACCCGAATAGGCTAGAAACTTGAAGAGAACAGAAGAGCTCTTCTTTCTCCAGCTCTCACTGGCTCTGGCCTGCCCCTCTGTCAGACTGGGATATTGACATCCACCTATGAGAGAGTCACAAACCAATGGGCCTTAGAACTGAGATTAGATTTATTTATCGGTCTACAAGGGCAGCTAGGTTGTGTAATGGATAGAGTGCTGGCCCTGCAGTCAGAACACTTGAGTTCAAATATGGCCTCACATACTTACTAGTTATGTGGCCCTGAGCTTAACCCTGTTTGCCTCAGTTTCTTCATCTGTAAAATGAGCTGGAGAAGGAAATGGCAAACCACTCTAGGATCTTTGCCAAGAAAACCCCAAATGGGGTTGCAAAGAGTCAGATAAAACTGAAAAAAGATTTAAGAACAACAATCCTATATCCATTGTGTCTCTCCAGTAAAATATAAGTTCTTTGAGGGCTGGGCTGCATTGATTTTATTTTCATATACCCAGCACCTAGATGGACAAATCATCTTGTTTGATGACTCTTTGATCATCAATATCAGATAAGGCCTTAAATGGGGAGACTTATGCTTGCCAAAAGTGTTTGCCACTATCATAGATGAGATACAGAGTACATGATAAGTCAGAGAAAGAATTTCCTACAGATGGTAAGGTTTTTGAGATGTTCCTGTTAACAAATAACCTTGTGCTAGTTGTATGGAGCATTAGAACACTGATAAGCCTCCCTAATGGGATCCATAACTATTTCAAGGAATTTGATCTAAGCATTTGTACAAGAAAAGTCAAATGGATAAAGAATGCCTATTGTTCAGATTATGAAATATAGTTGAATAGTCAAGGTATAGAAAATTTGTCCAGTGTGTAAATAATAATGAGAGAGAGAGAGAGTTAGTTGAACACATACACAAACACACATACACACCCCATAAACGGTTTGGTGTAGAAATACATAAAATTCAACAGGTAAATAAGTAGGGTTTAAGTGCAAGGATAGCAATAGTTAGGGTAAAAAAAAAGAGACCATAGAAACATTTTTAATGCACAGGAGAGAATCAAACAAAGTTTAAAGGACACACAGGAAGCCGGACATTTTGGAAAGTAATGTGTAGGATAATTTATTACACAGTTGTTGGGGTTTTTTTTAAGCAAGTGGTGTGAAACAGAGATTGACGGTTTCATATAGAGTCCTCTTTTGTATTCTGCTATTTGTATAAAAATGCTCTTTTTTATGTTCAAGATCCAAAGAAAAAATAAATAAATAAAGCAAGGAAGGCCCACAGCAAATTGGGTGGACCCCTTTTGGTAAACTTATGGGAATACACTGGCAAGAATTGTATAGAATGAGTAGGTGTAGATGGGTTATGACCTACATTACTGGATGGAATGTCCACATCAGTAAGATCACAGATCCACTGGATTATTTGAGTACTCCAATTACCTGGCACAATATGTGGCATATATAAGGAACCTGCTAAATGTATGAGCGCTATATGGTGCAGTGGATAGAGTGTCAGACTTGGAGTCAAGAATACTCTTCCTGAGTTCAGATACAGCCTCAATCACTAACTATGTGACCCTAAGCAAGTCACTTAATCCTGTTGGCTTTCCTTTCCTCATCCGTAAAATGAGCTGGAGAAGGAAATGGCAAACCACTCCAGTATCTCTGCCAAGAAAACCCCAGATGAGGTCACAGAATTGGACAAGACTGAAAATGATTGAACACCAACAAATGTATGTTGAATTGAATTTAATTATCTTCAGATCCATGAAGTTCCATGGATTAAAATGTAATTGAGACATATTTAACAAAATAAATAAAGATACAAAAACACAGATATTATTAATATGAACTTTTTAAAATTAATATGTGGCCCACAGGATCCTTATATATGGTTTAGTGGCCCCTGTTTCTATTTGAGTTGGACACCATTGATCTAATCCAACTCTTTTGTTGTGTAGGAAGGGAGCCTGGAGTCCAGAGAACTGTGACTTGAGAGGTTCCCAAACTAAGCTTCCTGCACTTAGCAGAATTGCTCCTGGGACAAGCAGGATCTGGTGCTAAGGAGCAGCAAGAGAAAGAGCCAGGATATGGAGGGACAAACCTATACGCTCCCCTTTCATGGTACTGTTAATTGTTGCAACTGTGTAGGTCTCAGGAGAAAGCAGGGTTGAATTAAATTGAATTTACCAAGCAAAAACAGGTGAAAATGGGTGACAGAGCCAAAGAATGTTCAGTTAGCTAGAAAGAACTTCTTGATTATAATGGTGAAAATGATGGCAATAAATGGATAATCACATGTGAAGAACAGGCTACCAGAAAAGTCTAGCAGCAACTATAGATTTACTATTTTTTTCTCACTGAATGCTTTAATTTTCCAATTGCCTCACTGCTTTTTAGAGCTGCTTGAAGTGCTTAAAAAAATTAAACCAATTCTGGAGATACTTGTTATTTCTCATAGACATCTGAAACCTTCTTCAAACCAAGAGGAACTTAGGAAAAAGATCTGTAAGTCGGGTGAATTTTAGTATGTGTAAAGTGGAGTTTTGTTATTTTTTCTTAGAGTTTTCTTCCTGGATCCACAGCCATAACAATCTCTATTTCCCAGGTGTTAGATATGAGTTCTAATGATCATGGTTGAAAAGAGTTTCAACTGCACAGTCAAAGTACATATAGTGATGAAGTAATGTAAAATTGTGAGGCTATTGCTGGCAATATGCCTTCTCTGTCTGTTGCCCTATAAAGCAAGTGGGCACTGGTCGGTGAATGCTGTGCATGCCTTGATTGGCCCCCATCAAGGCTTGGGAGGGGGAATCTATGTGTTTGCCTCAACTGGCCCCCATTGAGGCTTGAGGAGATTTAGAGGAGTGCACAAGTTGTACCTTTCTCTGTTGATCCCATAGAGATGGAGGGGTTATTGCCCCCCCACTCATGCCAGCCCCTTTGAGAAGGATTGTTAGGGAATGCTGTAGGATTTGGTGCTCCCATTATCAGCAAACTCCCTTTGAGAAGACTAGACTAGAATAAAGTAAGCTTGTTTAACCCCTTATTATGACTTCATTCCTGTCTTCCTATCTGACTAGATCAAAAGCAAGTCTGCTAGTGAGAGAGGTGCTAGAAACCCTCTGTGTCTCCTACCTAAGAAATGGCTTAGTGGGTGTGTTTACCTGTCTAACAAGATCTTAACTTTGTCTTAGATTTACCATGTTTATCCAACCATCACTGATAATTTAACTTTGTGTTTTACAGTTTACAAAGCCAGTGAGGTAGATAGTGTAAGCATTATTATTCTTATTTTTCCTATGAAGAATCTTAAGCTCCCAGAAGGAAAGCCATTTGCCCAAGGTCATGTAGGTACTAAGTGGAAGAGGTATAACTAAAGTCCAACTCTTCTGGATTCACACACAGAGTTCTTTCCACTAAGAGCTTCACTTTTAAGTGGACTGACACTGAAATTCATCAATTGGTTATTCAACTGAATATTTGTGTCTATCAAATGCTATACTTTCAAAATTATATCAAGAAGAAATCCACTAATAGGTTATGCAGCAATTTTTCCATGTGTGTCAAACTTTGTCTCTACCTAGACTGTAACCTCCAGGAAAGTAGGAATTACGGCTGATGCCTCTACTGTCTCCCCACAGCACCTCATATTGTGCTGAGCCCTTAGTAGGCACAAGATATATTAGTGTTGATTGATCAATAAAAGCATATCTGCCAATTGAAGTAACCAAATAATTTCAAATAACCATATTAAAGAGATCCTCATGGAACACAAAGTGCAGAATCCTGCCCCTCACTAGCACTTGTACCACCACACTCAGGATGGGAGATTCTCCCCAGGTGTCAACAGAAAAATTCAAATCAATTCAAGTCTCAGCTCAGCTGTGACTTCCTTTGTGTAAACACAGCTAGTTACTGGGCTCTCCCTCCTAAAATTACTGTCTTTTCCCTATCAATACTTGTTGTGTACGTTGTATCTGTCCTCCCCTCCCTTGCAGAATATTTGCTCTTTAAGGTCAGGAAGGTCAGGCTCCATTTCCCTTTCATCTTTGCATCCTTGATACCTGGAGTAGGCTAATTTGGATTGTATTCAACAAACATTTATTAAACTCCTTGTCCAATAAAGTACTATGCTAGAAAATGGGATACCAAGACAACAAGAGAGAGAGAGAGAGACAGAGAGAGAGAGAGAGAGAAATGAAGGAAGGAAGGAAAGGAGGAAGGAAGGAAGAAAAAGAAAGGAAGGAAGAAAACACGGTCCTCAGTAAGCTTACATTCTAATGGGGGGGCTATAACATGTACACAGATAAGTAAACACAAAATCTATACAAAGTAAATACAAAGCAAACCATTGGGAGGTGGCCTTGACTAAAGGTTGAGATTGGGGAGAAAGAAAGATTTCATGTAAGATGTGTCACTTGGGTGAAGCGTTAAATGGAACTAAAAATTCCAAGAGGCAGAAATGAGCAATAAGGTGAGACCTATGCTTTAGGAATATTGATTTGTATAATGGATTGGAGGCAAGAAAAACAGTTAGAAACTATTCTAATAGTCTAGGGAAAAGGTGATGAGGGCCTGACTTAAGGTGGTAGCTGATTGAAATAAGAGATGTTGAAGAAGTAAAATTAACAAGACTTAGTGACTGATTGGATATGGTGGGGGGGGGGAGGAGAAAAATATTAGTGATAAAGAGAAATGTGGGGGTTGACTCCAAAGTTGTGAATCTGGGTGAGTGAAACAGAAATATTAAGTTAGGAAGAGGTGTAAATTAGAGTCGGGGTGGGGAAAATGAATCCTATTTCACGTTGTAATTGAGATGCCTATAGGACACATTGGAGATATCCAGGGGAAAGCTGGCAATGTGGAACTGAAACTCAGGAGAGAGATGATGGCTGGATATGTAGATATGGGAGTTGTCTGAATAGAGATGATGATCCAACCCATGGAAGCTAATGAGAATCCCAACAGGAAGAGTTTAGAAAAAGAAGAAGGTCAAGGATCTAGATTGGTAATCTAGAGCCCAGTTGACCAATAATCACTTAATTTCTGATTCCAATGGCCTTTTCTCAAGGCCATATCTTGATCTCTCCCCACCATGTAGCACTGTTGACTACACTAGATATTCACTGCATTTTCATGACATTGATCTCTCTTAGTTCTTCTTCACCACACCTTCTTATTCTCCTTTGCTGGATAATCATCCATTTCATGCCCCCTAACTGCAGGTGTGCCTGAAGGTTCTGTAGGGGCAGCTAGGTGGTGCAGTGGATAGAGCATTGGGCTTGGAATCAGGAAGACTCACCTTCCTGTGTTGATTCTTTTTTTTTTTCGGTTAGGCAATGGGGTTAAGTGACTTGCCCAGGGTCACACAGCTAGTAAGTGTTATGTGTCTGAGGCCAGATTTGAACTCAGGCCCTCCTGAATCCAGGGCCTGTACTCTATCCACTGCACCACCTAGCTGCCCCCTGACTTGATTCTTCATAGGAAAAATAAGAATAATAATGCTTACACTATCTACTTCACTGGCTTTGTAAACTGTAAAACACAAGGTTAAATTGTCAATGATGGCTGGATAAACATGGTAAAAAGTTGAAGTCATTTTACCCTGTTAACCTGAGTTCCTCATAGTATCTTTGCCAAGAAAACCCCAAATGGAGTTGTGAATATTTGGCCATGACTGAACAACAACAAAAGCTCTGTAGTAGGCCCGTTACTCTCTTTAGATTCTCTTGGCAACCTTCTTCCAATACATTTAAATATTATCTTTTTTTTAGATAACTCCATATTTATATCTCCTGTCCTAATCTGTCACTGTTGAGTTT